>NC_134398.1:132990760-133308594 GCF_050003625.1 Haematobia irritans | reverse complement strand
GCGACCACATCAGCTACACCATAGACAAAATTAACAAAACTATAAGAATTTTATATCCTTTGATAAACAGAAAATCAAAGCTGTCTATTCACAACAAATTAATAATTCTTAGAGTGATCTTGCACGCTATTTTGTATTACGGAGCTCCTGTCTGGCACAAAGCGGCAGATTGTCATTTACGAAAATTGCAAGTTATTCAAAATAAAATTGTGAAAATGATGTGTAATCTGCCTTTCGACTACTCTACCTCTCAATTACATTTGAATTACAATCTCTCTTTTGTTAAAGACAAAATAAAAAATATCTCTGATAATTTCTATGCTAGATGCTCACAATCTTCGTATGCACATATACGTTGTATTTCTTCATAAGTACCAACTTTTTACTCTTTTGACACTACTTCATGGAAGATTCACGGGGTTTTTTTCCTTCATTAATATTCCCCGTTTAATTTCTTATTTAGATACCATAAATTATTCAAAGTTTAAAAATTATGTTTAAGTTGAAAAGTTGTGTTATGTAACTGAACTCTGAAAATATAATTATTAAATTATTGTGTAAAATGAATTTATTCAAACAATAAAAATAGTAAAAAAAAAAAAAACAAATAAAAAAATTACAAATATGTATGGAACTAACATGCTAAATGCAACAGTTGGTATGACGCAAGCCAATTTCCTATTTTCCTAAAGTTTATTGTCTTTGATTTTCAGCACTGCCGACAAATGAGAGTGCTGCGATTGCCCAGTTTCCTCCTTTGAATTCTTTTCTGCCCGCTGAAATGATAGCATTTTTTAGGTTACTCGCAACATTTTAAAAATGCGTATTCTGTACAAACAAAATGAAGACAAAGCACTTTTTTCAGAAAACAAAACACCATTAGACTATTCACTGCATTGCGATACCACATTGATGAACTTCTTTATTATCACTAAGTGGTGTCCGATTCCATGCTTAGCTCAATGACAAGGGGCCTTCTTCTTATAGCCGAGTCCGAACGGCGTTCCACATTGCGGTGAAACCACTTAGAAGCTTTGAAACACTCAGCAATGTCATAAGCATTCCACCGCCGAAAAACTTTTTGGTGTTCGGTCGAAGCAGGAATTAAACCCACGACTCTGATGATATTCCTTCTATCTTTCTGAATGTAATAGATCAAAATTCTTTTGTAAGCTTGTAAACAATAAAATGAGCTGTCAGAAAGCGGTTTCGAAATGATAGCAACCTGAAGTTGGTGGCAATATATATCAGCTACCTTGTATAGAATCCGGATCCTAAGACCCATGTAATATTTTACTGTTTTAAAAATATAAAAAAATATGATTTCAAAACACTTAGTGTATGATGCAATAGAGTCGGATCTGCTCAACTCTCTCTCTCTCGGTTTATGTTGCATTTCTGCCATTTAAATTCGTTCGACGTTTCATGTTGTAATGATCTTGTTCGAAACATGATGATTTTTAATAAAGTGTTTTTTAAACGCTTCCCAGATTTATGTTATGTGGTAGTGCATAGTCGCATCAGTCAGCCAGTAGGCAGTGTGGCAACCAAAGGTATTTGCCATAAATTAATTGAGTTCTATGCCAGGTCTTGACATTAATTGATATTGTTTGGGTTCGATGGCAACCCAAAATGAAATTAGGTGAAATCTAAGAATGGTGATATATGGACTAGATGGCGGCGATTTAGCCTTTAGCTAATCGATGAGAGCAGCCAAGAAAACAACAACAACAACAAATAGTTTTTATATTAAAAACAACAAAGATTGTGGAGCCATATTTGTCGGCTAGCTAATCATTCTAATGTTATTTTAGTTGGGGATATTTATTAGACTATTTTCACTGAAGTAATTTATTTAGATTTTCAGCTGGACTCTTCGTGCCTACAAATTCCTTGTGAATGATTTAGTTTTGTGAAGTATACGTGTAGCGTAGAGGCTGGAAAATCCTTGGATTCTATTTGGAATGCACCCACTGTTGCATTTGCATTAGAAATATATTAATGAGTATACATTCACGAAGTTGGAGTTTGTAGCCCCAATGCTCCCGTTTTTACCAAGAGTAACGGATATAAGGAAGTCGGGGAACCCTAAAACTTGTTTCCTTATATGGTTTGTTTCTTATAGGGAAATATTGTTTATAAGAAAAAATTTCTTTTAAGCATACATATAAACAAATTCTTTCTTATAGCAATATAACAAGTTGACTGATAAGTCCCCGGTCTAACAAAGAAAAACACATTTTTTTGCCAAAAATTCGTTTTTATTATTCAACATAGTTCTCTTCAAGAGCGATACAACGATTATAACGACCTTCCAATTTTTTGATACCATTTTGGTAGTACTCCTTCGGTTTTACCTCAAAATAGGCCTCCGTTTCGGCGATCACCTCTTCATTGCAGCCAAATTTTTTCCCTGCAAGCATCCTTTTCAGGTCTGAGAACAAGAAAAAGTCGTTGGGGCCAGATCTGGAGAATATGGTGGGTGAGGAAGCAATTCGAAGCCCAATTCATGTATTTTTGCCGCGATTTCGACCTTCAAACGCTCCAATAACGCCATATAATAGTCACTGTTGATGGTTTTTCCCTTCTCAAGTTAATCGATAAAAATTGTTCCATGCGCATCCCAAAGAACAGAGGTCATTACTTTGCCAGCGGACTTTTGAGTCTTTCCACGCTTCGGAGCCGGTTCACCGGTCGCTGTCCACTCAGCTGACTGTCGATTGGACTCAGGAGTGTAGTGATGGAGCCATGTTTCATCCATTGTCACATATCGACGGAAAAACTCGGGTGTATTACGAGTTAACAGCTGCAAACACCGCTCAGAATCATCAACACGTTGTTGTTTTTGGTCAAATGTGAGCTCGCGCGGCACCCATTTTGCACAGAGCTTCCGCATATCCAAATATTGATGAATGATATGACCAACACGTTCCTTTGATATCTTTAAGGCCTCTGCTATATAGATCAACTTCATTTTACGGTCATTCAAAATCATTTTGTGGATTTTTTTGATGTTTTCGTCGGTAACCACCTCTTTCGGGCGTCCACTGCGTTCACCGTCCTCCGTGCTCATTTCACCACGCTTGAATTTTGCATACCAATCAATTATTGTTGATTTCCCTGGGGTAGAGTCCGGAAACCCATTATCAAGCCAAGTTTTTGCTTCCCTTCAGAAAACACTATTTTATCAAAACACAAAATTCCTTTTTTTCCATTTTTCTCACAATAACAAAATTTGCTTCACAAAAGTCGCTCTATCTCACAAACTATTTGACATACAGACGTCAAATTTTGACGCGAACCATTTGAAGGTTGGTACTATGTAAAAATAATATGCATTTAATACTAGCGACGCCATATATGTGTCAGACCGGGGACTTATCAGCCAACCTGTTACACCCAAAAAAAAGTGACCCTACCGTGGAAGAAAATGTAGGTTTATTTTAGAAAAGTTTAACTAAAATAGTTTTCTAATTGCAACATGTTACAAATAAGTTAATACTTTTTGTCAAATTGAAGAAAATTTTTTAAAAATTATAATGTTTTTTCTGTTGTTTAAGAAAATTTCATATGTTGGAAGAAAAAATTGAATTTAAAAATTGTTAAAATGTCTTTAGCGCTGTACGAAGTTCGAGACAGGTACAATTTTATTAAAATTTACTAATTTGAGAGACTTATAAACTCGATTTAAGCAAACTTCTGCCAATTTAGGAAAATATGAACTATTTTATTTTTTAGTAAAATTGTGCACTATATTTGTATACAAATTTTTTCTTATTTTTAGTTCACGTCATTAAAGTTAGCAAAAAATTATTTAAATAAGGAACATTTACTTATATTGTGCAAAATTTAACTAAAATCAACTAATGAACTAAAATAAAGTTCAGTTGGCATTAGAGCCCCTTTTTTCTGGGTGTAGTTTATAATTTTTTTTGTTCGTTCGAGAATTAAAAAAATCGTTGTATTGGTTTTCAATATTTTTACTAAAAAACAAGTAAGTAAAGTCTACTATATTATTCTACTTATACACTAAAAAAAAAAGTGAACTCACTATTTCACTAAAGCCAATTTAACTATATTTTAGTTCATGAAATTATTATATTTGGAGAAAGTTGCATTTACTCTAATAATTTTTTGCGTACGTTAGTTAAATGAACTAAAAGACGGGCAAAAATTATACACAAATGAAGTAAAAAGTTTTACTAAATTCGTACTTCTCACAAAATAGTTCATTATTTCTTAAAATTTGTAAATTTTACTACAACAGCATCCATCATGAACTTCGTATGTCACTAAAGACATTCTTGCAATTTTGAACTCCAATTTTTTCCTTCAAACTACAAAATTTTCTTTAAAAATTGAAAAAAATTATTTATGTCTAATAAATTTTCTTGAATTTGTCGAAAAATATTTACTTATTTTTGTGATATCGGCGTGATGCCAGCGCTTGTAATACTGTTTAGTTAAAAATTTCTAAAACTATTCAAAATTTTCTAAAAGTAATCAAAAGTTTTCTTCCTGGTGGGTTCACTGTTTTTTCAGTGTACTATTCACCAAACTTTTTGATACCATCTCAACTCCTTCAAATGTGAGTTGAACCCATTTGAATAACATTTTTGTTATTTTTTCTCTAATCTTAAGACCTAAAATTGAATTCGACTAACGAAGATTTAACGCAATGTTAGTAAAAAATATGGGGAATAAAAAGCTAGGGTCATTTTTATGCAATGGCACAAAATTGTATTTATGATTTATCGGCCGATACCTACTATGTATTAGAGGTATGACAGTATTTTACCACAAATAATCCAATTGTGTGGAAAGTCTGGGGAAATCATCGCTAACGTTCGGGCCACTTTTTTTATCAGAAGAACATTTATATGGGGATGTATATAAATCTTAACCGATTTGGATCAAATTCGACACACTTACATATCGATGTCTCCATTCCAAAGATAAAAGCCACTGAAGTTCCAAAAAGTGCATGAGCTCATCGATGGACAAAAAGGTTAGACATGAAAGAGCTAAAGTGTTGCTTCGGGTTTACGTGCTAAAAAGGTCGGTTGAAAATATGCATCTTCGATTGGAGGCAAGAACTCAAGTGTCTCCGATGGCATGGTAATGGCGTGAGCCGCCGCAACGGCTGATGGTCGCTCTCCGATTGTATTCACCGACCGTGGTGTCAAAATAAATGTCGAATAGTATTGGGAAAATGTCCCAAAGACTTATTGGACCACTGGACAGACAAACCACTTTCGTGCAGCGTGTGATAGCTTTGTCGGCCGTTTAAAGACCATAAGCCGTGGCCAATGTTGTCAAGTCGACTAAAACTAAACTGATTATACAATGTGATCTTATTTCCAATATTTGTTTTTTATACCCACCACCATAGAATGGTGACGGGGGTATAATAAGTTTGTCATTCCGTTTGTAACACATCGAAATATCGATTTCCGACTATATAAAATATATATATTCTTGATCAGGGAGAAATTCTAAGACGATATAACGATGTCCGTCTGTCTGTCTGTCTGTTGTAATCACGCTACAGTCTTCAATAATGAAGCAATCGTGCTGAAATTTGGACAAACTCGTCTTTTGTCTGCAGGCAGGTCAAGTTCGAAGATGGGCTATATCGGTCCAGGTTTTGAAGTAGTCCCCATATAAACCGACCTCCCGATTTGGGGTCTTGGGCTTATAGTAATCGTAGTTTTTATCAAATTTGCCTGAAATGGAAAATCTAGAGGAACTTGAGGACCATCAAAAGGTGTGCCGAAAATGGTCCGTATCGTTCCATGTTTTGGTATAGCCCCCATATAGACCGATCTCCCGATTTTACTTCTTGGGTTTATATATTCCGTAGTTTATATACAATTTGCCTGAAATTGGAAATTTATAGGTATTTTAGGCCCATAAAGAGGTATGCCACAAATGGTGAGTATCGGTCCATGTTTTGGTATAGCCCCCATATAGACCGATATCCCGATTTTACTTCTTTGGCTTCTAGGATCCGAAGTTTTATCCAATTTGCCTGAAATTGGAAATCTAGAAGTATTTTATGACCATAAAGAGGTGTGCAAAAAATGGTGAGTATCGGTCCATGTTTTGGTATGGTCCCCGTATAAACCGACGTCCTGATTTGGGGTCTTGGGCTTATAGAAACCGTAGTTTTTATCCAATTTGCCTGAAATTGAAAATCTAGAGGTACTTTATTTCTTAGGCTTCTAGAATCCGAAGTTTTTATCCAATTTGCCTGAAATTGGAAATCTAGAGGTATTTTCGGGCCATAAAGAGGTGAGCTGAGTCTAGTCCCCATAAGAACGATCTCCCGATTTAACTCCTTGGGTTTCTACAAACCGTAGTTTTTGTCCGATTTGCCTGAAATTGTAAATATTCTGGTATTTTAGGCTCACAAAAACGTGTATCGGATTAAGTTTTTATCGATCCATTTGGTAATGCCTCCATATAGATCGACTTCACTTCTTGAGGGCGCACTGATCATGAAAATTGCTTGAAACTCAATGTAAAATTTCCAGATTTTACTTCTCGGGTGAAAATCTACAGATTTAAGATTTCAAATCAAGACGTTGTTTTATAATTTTCTTGCACACTTACAAGAGATGTTATTGATTCCTCTAAAACTCAAACAAAAATGGTTCTTATAAATCCAGAATCTGATATAGTCCTCATAGGTGAAATCTTTAAATTTACCTTTGGGAAGTGTCCTCAAGTCCTCAAGCCCTCCTGAAATTTCAAAGGTAACCCTATATTAGGTTCATGGTGGTGGGTATTTAAGATTCGGCCCGGCCGAACTTACTGCTGTATATACTTGTTTTTTGAACTCTTTGTTGCATTACATTTCTTTATTCAAAATTAATTTAAGCTACAAAAAAAAAAAAACAAGTATATACGGCCGAATCTGATGTAGCCTCAACCATGGATTGCGTACTGACTTTCAACCGGATCGGATCCAATATATATCCAATGGGGACTAACTACAGTAAAAAACGATAGGAAGACATTTTTGCACGGTTGTTAGATGTCATAATTTACATCGCGTACCAATTTTTAGCGGGACCCGATGAAATTTGCTCGTCTTGTGGTAGGTTTATATGGGGGCTATATATATTTACCGACCGATATCAACCAATTTTTGCACTGTTTTTAGATGGCATATACTTACATCGCGTACCAAATTTCAAAGTGATCGGTTGAAATTTACTCCTCCAAGAGGAACCGGAGGTGAAATATGGGGATCGGCTATATAGAATTATTAACCGACACGGACCAATTTTTACATGGTTGCTAGATGACATATCGCGTTTCATTATTTCAACGGATGGACGGACATAGCTAGATCGACTCAGAACTTCATCATGACCCAGAATATATAAACTATATGGGATCTGAGACCAATATTTCGATGTGTTACAAACGGAATGACAAAGTATATATCCTACCCTAGGGGTGTGGGTTATAGACGTTTTGGTAATAATTATTGGGTTTCTTATAACTTCCATGTAATCTCCGTCAACAGAACAAACTTTTATTCTTTGACTATCCTTAGATTTTAGGGCGACACTCTTCATTTGGTAGTGAACTTGTGGAACATAAATAAATTTCAATAATTGCAATTTTTGTTACAAGAATTTTCCATTTTAGTGCACTTGTTCGACATGCATACGTGTGGGAGTATATGGTCAACCAATGGGTTTGCTCTTATTAACATGGAAAAACATAAATTTATTGCAAATCCAAGCATGAGACCCCATTGATGGGAAACGTGAGGACAACTTATCACAACCTTAGCCTTGTAAGGAAACCAACTACGACGTGGGCCTTACTAGGTAGAGGAGCTTACAAAAAAAAAATCAAGAATGTGGCTTACATTACGCTTGCGTTCATTGTGAAAAAATAAAATATTCGACCTCATATTTTGCCTCTCCGTACGAGTATGCTACACCAAAGTGAAAGCTCTGTCTTTGGAGATTCTCTTATACCGGAAATCACTTGAAAGCATTAAAAATAAATAAAACATAATTAAATATATAAAGCAAAAGGTATATTCAAATCAATATGCTGCTATATTGTGCAAATACGTACTCCATCGTTTTTCGATCATTACTGGTCTTTTCCGTCTTCATCAGATGCAGCCACTACCACCACCACCACCATCATCATCGTCATCATCAATGTTGGATATATTGTCATTATTGACAATGTCATTGCTGGAGACAACAATATCGCCAACATAACAAACAACATCCTCAGACATTGTCGTCATCATCATCAGCAACAGAGGCAACAGCCGTAACAAAACCAGAGTAGATTTTAAGATCAAGATAACAACAACAAAATAAAATTAACTTTGCATACCAAACATATAAGTCAACTAAATCAACAGCAATAACATTCTCGCAACCAACCAACCAACAAATAAATATGGTTGAAATATAAGCCAAGCCAAAATTGGGGACACCCTACACCCTCAAAAAAATCGCTTCTGTAACATTTTGCTTCAAGCATATATATTTTCAGGATTGGTCCAAACAAAATATTGTTTCTTTGTTCAAACATATTATGTTTCACCTTAGGGCATACATTGGTAGAAAACAAATTTAATGAAATTTTTTGTGTGGATATATTTTTAAGGCGCCAATTGGTTACATTACTTGCAGCATAGTCTCTAGGTCTCTCTTTCTAAACACATATATGTTTATAGCCTATTTCTAAATTAATACATGTTTGCATCGAAGCATTTTATATTTACAAACATTTTATGTCCCAAACATAATATGTTCTAACATATTAACATGTGTCAAACATGATATGATAGTTTATGAACATCGTTTGCTTGCACTTAAAAATATTGTGTTAAAAAATTTGAGTTCCAAACATATAATTTTTACACCCATACATATGAAAAACTGTATAGAAGAGGAAATACTCCACAGTAGTGGTTTGCAGGCGAGTTAAATTTCACTCATGCTCACTTGCACTCAGGTGACACTCAGCTTCGCTAGTTAAGGTAGGAGCTCATGCTTGTGTACCTACACTAAAGAAGGGAGCCACCGTGGTGCAATGGTTAGCATGCCCGTCTTGCATACACAAGGTCGTGCGTTCGATTCCTGCTTCGACCGAACACCAAAAAGTTTTTGAGCGGTGGATTATCCCACCTCAGTAATGCTGGTGACATTTCTGAGGGTTTCAAAGCTTATCTAAGTGGTTTCACTGTAATGTGGAACGCCGTTCGGACTCGGCTATAAAAAGGAGGTCCCTTGTCATTGAGCTTAACTTGGAATCGGGCAGCACTTAGTGATAAGAGAGAAGTTCACCAATGTGGTATCACAATGGACTGAAGAGTCTAAGTGAGCCTGATACATCGGGCTGCCACCTAACATAACCTACACTAAAGAAGTGAAAAATCGTAATCACGAACCAACATACACGAACAGATTTTCAAGACTCACACACTCTCACAAGGGGAGCAATTCTATTGGACTTCTATATAGGAATTCACTCACGCACACATACCAAGAAGTTGTAGTTATTCAAAAATACTTACTCACGAACATTTTATTGACTCACGAATATTTTCCTGACTCACGAACATTTTCTTGACTCACCAAAAATATCGCAGTCACGAAAGTTTTGTGGGCTCAGATATTGTAGGATCAATCCGAAATATCCTTTGATGGTTCGTTTTCAACTCTCCATCGTACTTAATATCGTAGTCGATATTACTGCTTCAGGTTTCATCTGGATTGCAGATGTGCACGTAAGTGAAATTTCATTTATGCCCAAGTCGTGTTTTCTTAAGAATCACCACCATGTATGTGAGTTCACGAAAGTTCTCGTTACTCGACAATTCTAGTAATTTTCGCAAATTTTCGAACACGTGTCGGGAATTTTATCGTGGTTATAAATGTTATCTTGTACGTGCATTTTATGATAACCGTAGGGTTTTAATGAGCGCGAAATTGTTCGTTAACGTGATTTTTTTCGTGAGCGTGAGTATTATTGTAAAAATAAATTTGGGGTTTAACTCATTCTAAAAACATATCAAACACATTCGCGCGTATACTTTGCATTTTGTTCACGACTTACGCAACTCATGCGTTAGTCCCGCGTATCGTGTCACTCACACACCTCTAATCTGGATCTTTATAGGTTGGATAAGGAATCTATGTTCGGAAGAGTAAGTTTGCTTTTCGCGTTTACATTTAAGCCCCTGGCATTACCCCCCTCACGTGCTATTCATACGAGTAGCTCTGCTTTTATACAAATCCAGTTGCAAAAATATTCTACCAAAATTGGAAGAAAATTTGACCAAAAATGTGCCAAAATATATTTTGAAGTTTTTGTGATTAGTATGAAAAATATTTTCTTCGTCGAAAGAAGTATTTTATTTTTTTTAAGTTTATTTCAGTATTTCCAATATTATATGTTTTGATCTCTTCTATTATTGATAATTTTTTGTCTGTATAATTTTAAATAACGATTTTAGATTGCATCAACAAGGGAATTTTCTTCTACTTCTACAAAAAGGGAGAATTTATGCACATGATAGCACGATCTAACAAGAAAATTAAAACTTTTAAAGATATTGAATTAATAAAAAAATTTATTTCTATTTATTGTGAAAACTTAACTTCTAAAAAAGATTTTATTTCAATATAAAATGTTAAAATTTTATATCTATAAAAATGTTCTGAAAATTTTGTTTCTATAAAAATTTTTCTCCCAATTTGTTTCTATAGAAAAATTTGTAAAAATTTTATTTTTATAGAAAATTTTGTCAATATTTTTTACTAAACAAAATTTTTTCTAAATTTTATTTCTATATAAAATTGAAGAACCTCTTAGTTGAAGAGGAAAAGTTTTTCATTGACGTAGGGCTGTCGTCTATAGCCATGTGTATCCAACCAATATTTCGCAGCGTTGCAAACATAATGACAATTTTAGTCTACCCTCTCCCTCGGGTAGAGTGTATAAAATACGCAAAATCTCATGCTACCATTGATTGTTTTTGCAACATGTTGCATTCTCTTCGTATATGAGGCTTAGGTTATATGAAAACATGCGCACGCGCACTCACACAGCAATCAGTATTGATATGAGAAGCACATATTTACTCTTCATGTGGTTATTAGGTTGAACCGAAATTTTTCAACATTTGCATATAATTTTTTTAAATGAACTCTATATGGCACTAAAGCCACTTTTATTCTATTGCATCTCATGCATCCTCAAAAAAATCGCTTCTGTAACATATACCCCAAACACATTCTTCTTCAATTATATATATTTTCAGGTCCAAACAAAATATTGTTTGTATTGTTCAAACATATTATGATTCACTTTAGGCATATGTTACACTCGTAGAAAAATTTTTAATGAAATTTTCTTTGTGTATATATATTTTTTTAAGGCGCCGATTGGTTACTTCCACTCTTTTACTTGCAGCATATTCTCTAGGTCTCTTTTTCGAAACACATATATGTTTATAGGGTATTTCTAAATTAATATATGTTAGCATACAAGCATATTATATTTACAAAAATTTTGTGTCCCAAACATAATATGTGCTAACATATTAACATGTATGTCCCGTACATAATATGCTAGTTTATGAACATTGTATGCTTGCACTTAAAAATATTGTGTTAAAAAAAATTGAGCTCCAAACATATAATTTTTAAACCCGTTTGATAAAGTTTTCTTGACTTTAATAATTTTTTGTGTACGTTAGTTAGTCTAAATAATGAGTCTAAACAACATGAAACATAAAGATTTACTAAATTCGTGTATCCCACAAAATAGTTCGGAATTTCTTAAAATATGGAAATTTTACCAATAATGCGCCCATCATGAACTTCGTATGGTACTAAAGACAGTTTTGCAATTTTGAACTCCAGTTTTTTCCTTCAATCTTCGAAAATTTGTTTAACTAGTAAAACAATTTTCTTAAATTTGTCGAAAAATATTTACTATTTTTGGGAAATTGTAATAAAGTTTAGTTAAATTTTTCTAAAAGTAACCAAAATTTTTCTTCCGCGGGGATTCACTGTAAGATTAACTTATGTTTCTTTCAAACAATTTACATTGTTTCGGTTTATTTTTAATTTTTTTTAAGACAGATCCCCCAGTCCAATAAGATTTTCTTTTTTCCAAGTATGGCTCTAAAATTTTAAGAAATAAATCTGGGTAAAAAATTTCTATGACAATATCAACAAGTTCAGTGCTACACTGAAACAAATATTGACCAAATATGGATGATTATGCATCCTAAATTTTGGGATAATAGTTTAAGATGGAATTTAAAGGAATTGTAATTAAAAGAAAGTTCATAATATTAGCTTTAAGAATTTTTTTACTTTTAAATCTTTGAATTTGCTTCCCTCCGTTCACGTCGTATCTCGTTGAACTAAAGCAAATTTCCCTTAACGTAATGAAAACCATTTGTGATTTAAAGAAATAATATATAAATTAACAGAGGTATTGAATCTTCTTTGGATTAAAGATAAACAAGCTTAAAACAAGTATAAGCGGCCGTAAGTTCGGCCAGGCCGAATCTTATGTACCCTCTACCATGGATTGCGTAGAAACTTCTACGAAAGACTGTTATACACAATCGAATTACTTGGGTTATGGTATCTTAAATCGTTTTCTAAATTGTGAGTTAGTCCACACGTGGTATATATTAGACAAAAAGGTATGTAAGTCTACAAATATTTACGAATCGATATGGACTTTTGCACGGTACGTAGGGAGCCAGAATTGAAATATGGGGGTCGCTTATATGTGTGATTGGGGATCGATTTATCTGAGGGCTATATATAACTTTAGACCGATATGGACCTAGTTAGGCATGGTTGTTAACGGCCATATACTAGCACAATGTACCAAATTTCAACTGACTCGGAGGAAATTTACTCCTCCAAAAGGCTCCCAAACCAAATCTCGGGATCGGTTTATATGGGGGCTATATATGATTATGGACTGATGTGGACCACTTTTGGCATGGTTGTTAAATATCATATACTACCACCACGTACAAAATTGCAACCAGATCGGATGAATTTGGCTTCTCCACAAGGCACTGGAGGTCAAATCTGGGGATAGGTTTATATGGGGGCTATATATAATTATGGACCGATATGAACCAATTCATGCATGGTTGTTGGATACCATATACTAACATCACGTACCTAATTTCAACCGAATCCGATGAATTTTGCTTTTCCAAGGGGCTCCGGAGGTCAAATCTGGGGATCGGTTTATATGGGGGCTATGCATAATTATGGACCGATTTCGACCAATTTTTGCATGGGTGTTTGAGGCCATATATTAACACCACGTACCAAATATCAACTGAATCAGATGAATTTTGGTCTTCCAAGAAGTTCCGGAGGTCAAATCTGGCGATCGGTTTATGTGGAGTTATATATAATTATGCACCGATGTGGACCAATTTTTGCATGGTCAGTGGAGACCATATACTAACACCATGTACCAAATTTCAGCCGGATAGGATGAAATTTGCTTCTCTAACAGGCTCCGCAAGCCCAATCTGGGGATCGGTTTATAAGGGGGCTATATATAATTATGGACCGATATGAACTAATTTTTGCATGGTTGTTAGAGACCATATACTAACACCATGTACCAAATTTCAGGCGGATCGGATGAAATTTGCTTCTCTTAGAGCAATCGCAAGCCAAATTTGGGGGTCTGTTTATATGGGGGCTATACGTAAAAGTGGACCGATATGGCCCATTTGCAATACCATCCGACCTACATCAATAACAACTACTTGTGCCAAGTTATAGGTCGCGTGATTTCAACAGACGGACGGAAGGATGGACGGACATGCTCAGATCGACTCAGAATTTCACCACGACCCAGAATATATACTTTATGGGGTCTTAGAGCAATATTTCGATGTGTTACAAACGGAATGACAAAGTTAATATACCCCCATCCTATGGTGGAGGGTATAAAAATAGGGCAATACTTATTTGGCGATTTTGAATCTTCGGTTCGGTTCGAAGGTAACTGTTATAATTTGGATTATAATCTGAAATTCATTTGTACATTAGTATCTTTATTAATATATGACAAAAGGGAACAAAAATTTGGATTTATATCCTAAGTTTAAATTTATAGATGCTATATTCCCCAAAAAATCCATTGTTTCAATGGACTATTCATTGTGATACTTCAAGTGATGTACTTCCGTCTTATTAATGAGTGTTGCCAACTCTATTTTTTAGCTCAAAGTCAAGAGACCTCCATTTTTAGACGAGTTCTAATGCACTCAAAAAAAAAGTGAACTTTCTATCTCACTAAAGCCAATTTAACTTTATTTTAGTTGATAGAATTAGCATAAAGATTAGGTTAGGTTAGGTGGCAGCCCGATGTATCAGGCTCACTTAGACTACTCAGTCCATTGTGATACCACATTGGTGAACTTCTCTCTTATTACTGAGTGCTGCCCGATTCCATGTTAAGCTCAATGACAAGGGATCTCCTTTTTATAGCCGAGCCCGAACGGCGTTCCACATTCCAGTGAAACCACTTAGAGAAGTTTTGAAACCCTCAGAAAATCCACCAGCATTACTGAGGTGGGATAATCCACCGCTGAAAAACTTTTTGGTGTTCGGTCGAAGCAGGAGTCGAACCCACGACCTTGTGTATGCAAGGCGGGCATGCTAACCATTGCACCACGGTGGTTCCAAGCATAAAGATTAACTAAATTCGTGTCTTCCACAAAATAGTTCAATATTTCTTTATATTTGTAAATTTTACAAAAAATGCGTCCATCATGAACTTAGTATGTCACTAAAGACATGCTTGTAATTTTGAACTCCAAGTTTTTCCTTCAAACTACAAAATTTTCTTTAACAAGTGAAAAAACTAATAAATTTTCTTGAATTTGTCGAAAAATATGTACTTATTTTTATGATATCGGCGTGATGCCAACGTCTTATAATACTGGTTAGTTAAAATTTTCTACAAATATTAAAATTTTTTCTAAAATTAAAATTTTTCCTGGTGGGTTCACTGTTTTGTCAGTGTGGTGTTTTACCTCGCGGCGACACCACTTAGAGAAGTTTTGAGGAACTCAGATAAATCACCAGCATTATTTAAATAGGGCAAGTTTTTGGCCTTGTTCAGCGAAACTAGGATTAAATCGATGACCCTCGGTATGCAAGGGGGATGGCCCCACGGTGGCTGCCAACATCACGTACCAAATTTCAACCATATCGAATCAAATGTGCTCCGTCAATAGTTTCAAGAAGTCAACTTTGGGGACCGGTTTATATGGGGATATATATAATTATGAACCCATATGTGTCAATTTTAGCATGGTTTTGTAGGGGGCATATACCGACATCACGTACGTAATTTGAACTTGATCAGAGGCTACGAAAATCAAATCTGTGTATCGATTTATATAATATGGACCAATGTTTGTTGGCATATATTAACATCACATACTAAATTTCAAACGAATGGGATGAAATTTGGTCCTCAAAGAGACTGCGAAGTCGAGTTTGGGTATCGGGTGAAGGATATAACAGATTGGCTGATAATTTCCCGGTCTGACAGATAGATGACGTCGCTAATATTAAATTAATATTATTTTTATATAGTACCAACCTTCAAATGATTCGTGTCAAAATTTGACGTCTGTAGGTCAATTAGTTTGTGAGATAGAGCGTCTTTTGTGAAGCAACTTTTGTTATTGTGAAAAAATGTAAAAAAAGGAATTTCGTGTTTTGATAAAATACTGTTTTCTGAAGGGAAAAAATACGGTGGAAGCATAAACTTGGCTTGATAATGAGTTTCCGGACTCTGCCCTAGGGAAATCAACAATAATTGATTTCCCTAGGGCAAATTCAAACGTGGTGAAATGAGCACGGAGGACGGTGAACGCAGTGGACGCGCGAAAGAGGTGGTTACCGACGAAAACATCAAAAAAATCCACAAAATGATTTTGAATGACCGTAAAATGAAGTTGATCGAGATAGCAGAGGCCTTAAAGATATCAAAGGAACGTGTTGGTCATATCATTCATCAATATTTGGATATGCGGAAGTTCTGTGCAAAATGGGTGCCGCGCGAGCTCACATTTGACCAAAAACAACAAGGTGTTGATGATTCTGAGCGGTGTTTGCAGCTGTTAACTCGTAATACACCCGAGTTTTTCCGTCGATATGTGACAATGGATGAAACATGGGTCCATAACTACACTCCTGAGTCCAATCGATAGTCGGCTGAGTGGACAGCGACCGGTGAACCGTCTCCGAAGCGTGGAAAGACTCAAAAGTCCGCTGGCAAAGTAATGGCCTCTGTTTTTTGGGATGCGCATGGAATAATTTTTATCGATTATCTTGAGATGGGAAAAACCATCAACAGTGACTATTATATGGCGTTATTGGAGCGTTTGAAGGTCGAAATCGCGGCGAAACGGCCCCATATGTAGAAGAAACCAGTAAGGAAAGTCTAAAGTCGGGCGGGGCCGACTATATTATACCCTGCACCACTTTGTAGATCTAAATTTTCGATACCATATCACATCCGTCAAATGTGTTGGGGGCTATATATAAAGGTTTGTCCCAAATACATACATTTAAATATCACTCGATCTGGAAGAATTTGATAGACTTCTACAAAATCTATAGACTCAAAATTTAAGTCGGCTAATGCACTAGGGTGGAACACAATGTTAGTAAAAAAATATGGGAAACGTTTAAATCTGAAGCAATTTTAAGGAAACTTCAAAAAAGTTTATTTATGATTTATCGCTCGATATATATGTATTAGAAGTTTAGGAAAATTAGAGTCATTTTTACAACCTTTCGACTAAGCAGTGGCGATTTTACAAGGAAAATGTTGGTATTTTGACCATTTTTGTCGAAATCAGAAAAACATATATATGGAAGCTATATCTAAATCTGAACCGATTTCAACCAAATTTGGCACGCATAGCAACAATGCTTATTCTCCTCCCTGTGCAAAATTTCAACTAAATGGGAGTTAAAAATTGGCCTCTGTGGACATATGAGTGTCAATCGGGCGAAAGCTATATATGGGAGATATATCTAAATCTGAATCGATTTCAACCAAATTTGGCACGCATAGCAACAATGCTAATTCTACTCCCTGTACAAAATTTCAACTAAATCGGAGTTAAAAATTGGCCTCTGTGGACATATGAGTGTCAATCGGGCGAAAGCTATATATGGGAGATATATCTAAATCTTAACCGATTTCAACCAAATTTGGCACGCAGAGCAACAATGCTAATTCTACTCCCTGTACAAAATTTCAACTAAATCGGAGTTAAAAATTGGCCTCTGTGGACATATGAGTGTAAACCGGGCGAAAGCTATATATGGGAGATATATCTAAATCTGAACCGATTTCAACCAAATTTGGCACGCATAGCTACAATGCTAATTCTACTCCCTGTGCAAAATTTCAACTAAATCGGAGTTAAAAATTGGCCTCTGTGGTCATATGAGTGTAAATCGGGCGAAAGCTATATATGGGAGCTATATCTAAATCTGAACCGATTTGGCAGATATTCTGCAAGTTTTTCGAGACTCATAAAATATTCGGATGTACGGAATTTGAGGAAGATCGGTTGATATATACACCAGATCGGTGAAAAATATATATGGCAGCTATATCTAAATCTGAACCGATTTTTTCCAAAATCAATAGGGATCGTCTTTGAGCCGAAACAGGACCCTATACCAAATTTTAGGACAATCGGACTAAAACTGCGAGGTGTACTTTGCACACAAAAATACATCAACAGACAGACAGACAGACAGACAGACAGACGGACAGACAGACGGACATCGCTAAATCGACTCAGAATTTAATTCTAAGCCGATCCTTATACTAAAAGGTTGGTCTGTGATTACTCCTTCTTGGCGTTACATACAAATGCACAAACTTATTATACCCTGTACCACAGTAGTGGTGAAGGGTATAAAAAGTGTTGTTCCACCAAGACAACCCACCGTGCCACAAGTCATTGAGAGCGATGGCAAAAATTCATGAATTGGGCTTCGAATTGCTTCCCCACCCACCGTATTCTCCAGATCTGGCCCCCCAGCGACTTTTACTTGTTCTCAGACCTCAAAAGGATGCTCGCAGGGAAAAAATTTGGCTGCAATGAAGAGGTGAATGCCGAAACTGAAGCCTATTTTGAGGCAAAACCGAAGGAGTACTACCAAAATGGTATCAAAAAATTGGAAGGTCGGTTTAATCGTTGTATCGCTCTTGAAGGGAACTATGTTGAATAATAAGAACGAATTTTGACAAAAAAATGTGTTTTTCTTTGTTAGACCGGGGACTTATCAGCCAACCTGATAAAATATTGAAAACACTTCTCCTGCTATTGAACGCTTTGTTTCTTTGTAGCCAAGATACAAAAAGTCGAAAAGTTATTTTTAAAGAATATTTCCAAATATTAAAGCCAAGTTGATTTTAGACAAACAATCTTTGCTTTCATGTAAAGTTTTAGGTAGAATCACTTTTAATCACTATAAGGACAAACGACTCAATTGCAAAGTTGATCGACTTTTGGGCAAGGAAGAAAACTTACATCAGAGAAACGGGTCTTCTATGGTAAAGCAAATTCGCATACGTATTTCAAAAAGCTAAACTATTTGCGATCACCTTTATTTTTATCCAAGATACCTGTTTCCGATCATCTACAAATATCGACAGGTTCTTCAGTTCCCGATCATATTTGATTTTACTACCCTACGATATCTCCTCCGTTGTAATGCTAATCAGAGATTGTAAACCTGAATATAAATCTGCACCATATTGGATCTAATCTAAACTAGGACCTCTTTATGTTTGAGACTATACAAATAAGAAAGTTGGTTTCGCACACAACAAATTGGTTTCCGACATGGACTTTTAGAATTCATATATATCGCTCTCGACAGACCCTAAGACCAGTCAAGATAAAGTCAACCAGAAAAAGAACGTAAAATTGATTGTAAGTTGATTGCGTTTTTAAATAAAACGACAACAGCAGTAACTGCAATATTAAATGGATAAATCAGGGCAAAAAAAAAAAAAAAACGTTGGATCGATCGATGAATTCTCTTTCTTTCTAGTGATTTCTCCTCTCAATCTGTGTGGCGGGGACAAGCAACAATACTCTGCTAAACTTTTTGTCCTCGCTGATGCGATCAGCGAGATGCATACGAGAGCAGCAATCATTTTGCTTATTGTTGACGACGATGACATTGGTGACATACTCATCCGGTTTCATGTTTTTTCTCTCTCAGTTATGGCTTCAGCTTAAGATTCTTCTTCTTCTTCTACTAACCAAATGGCATTAGCATCACATCGATCCTCTTTATGGCTGATGCGACAGGTGAGGGTGCATCAGCTCTTGACTGCATTCAGTCTTAACTTGGTTTACTCAATCAGCAATATGTGTGATTGGAATTGACCCCCTCTCCCCCTACATATAATCTTCATTTTGAAAACAAAAAAAAAAAAAAAATAAAAAACAGTGGTGACTCAATGGAAAATCTTAAATGGGTTTTTACAAGAGAAAATATGCATGTTGTGGTCAATCAAATTCGTTAGAGTAACATTGGCCAGATCACCATCAAGCCATCGAGCAAAACACAATTGTCATCAATTTATGGACATTAATGGTGATGAGTTGAATCGAACATTTGTTGCACAAACCAGGGCTACCAGAAGAGAGGCGATCTTGCAATGCCATATCCAACAAGAAGGAAAATTTAATACACATAATGTTTTTGATCATTTTTAATGATTACAATAAAAACTTTCAAAGAAAAAAATCTATCTTCCATAAAGGTAAAATGGAAAAATGTACACTAGCATAAAGAAAGAGGTAAGGATATTTTAGAATAGGACAGGACATTAAACACAGTATTGTATGTGCGAATACATTGATAGAAAACTGAAACCTCTAGTATATTTCATCATTATTGGGATAGGACGGGAAAAGTGTGACATAGTAGGTCAGGGATTTGAACTTTCGTCGATGTATCGAAAGTATATAGCCGTATATAAAATTATATTCAAAACAAGTAAGGATAGTCTAAAGTCGGGCGGGGCCGACTATATTATACCCTGCACCACTTTGTAGATCTAAATTTTCGATACCATATCACATCCGTCAAATGTGTTGGGTGCTATGTATAAAGGTTTGTCCCAAATACATACATTTAAATATCACTCGATTTGGACAGAATTTGATAGACTTTTACAAAATCTATAGACTCAAAATTTAAGTTGGCTAATGCACTAGGGTGGAACACAATTTTAGTAAAAAAATATGGGAAACATTTAAATCTGAAGCAATTTTAAGGAAACTTCGCAAAAGTTTATTTATGATTTATCGCTCGAAATATATGTATTAGAAGTTTAGGAAAATTAGAGTCATTTTTAAAATTTTTCGACTAAGCAGTGGCATTTAACAAGGAAAATGTTGGTATTTTGCCCATTTTTGTCGAAATCAGAAAAACATATATATATGGGAGCTATATCTAACTCTGAACCGATTTCAATCAAATTTGGCACACATGACTATATTGCTAATTGTACTCCTAGTGCAAAATTTCAACCAAATTGGGCCAAAACTCTGGCTTCTGGAGCCATATAAGTCCATATCGGGCGGAAAATATATATGGAAGCTATATCTAAATCTGAACCGATTTCAATCAAATTTGGCACACATGACTACTACCCATTGTACTCCTTGTGCAAAATTTCAAGCAAATCGGTATAAAAATCTGGCTGCTGGGTCCATATTAGTGCATATCGGAAAGCGAAAGATATATATGGGAGCTGTATCTAAATCTGAATCGATATCTTCCAAAACCAATAGGGTTCTATTCTGACCCAAATTAGGAACATGTGCTAAATTTGAAGGCGATTGGACTTAAATTGCGACCCAGACTTTGATCACAAAAATGTTTATTTATGATTTATAGCTCGATATATATGTATTAGAAGGTTAGGAAAATTAGAGTCATTTTTACAACTTTTCGACTAAGCAGTGGCGATTTTACAAGGAAAATGTTGGTATTTTGGCAATTTTTGTCGAAATCAGAAAAACATATATATATATGGGAGCTATATCTAAATCTGAACCGATTTCAATCAAATTTGGCACGCATAGCAACAATGCTAATTCTACTCCCTGTGCAAAATTTTAACTACATCGAAGTTAAAAATTGGCCTCTGTGGTCATACGAGTGTAAATCGGGCGAAAGATATAATGGGAGCTATATCTAAATCTGAATCGATTTCAACCAAATTTGGCACGCATAGCTACAATGCTATATCTACTCCTTGTGCAAAATTTCAAACAAATTGGGCCAAAACTCTGGCTTTTAGGACCATATTAGTCCATATCGGGTGAAAGATATATATGGGAGCTATATCTAAATGTGAACCGATTTCAATCAAATTTTGCGCACTTTACTATACGACTAAGTGTAATGTTGGTACAAAATTTCAAGCAAATCGGTATAAAACTCTGGCTGCCCGGTCGATATTAGTGCATATCGGGCGAAAGATATATATGGGAGCTATATCTAAATCTGAACCGATTTCTTCCAAAATCAATAGGATTCTAGTCTGACCCAAATTAGGAACATGTGCCAAATTTGAGGACGATTGGACTTAAATTGCGACCTAGACTTTGATTACAAAAAATGTGTTCACAGACAGACGGACGGACGGACAGACGGACATGGTTATATCGACTCAGGGACCCACCATGAGCATTATTGCCAAAGACACCATGTGTCTATCTCGTCTCCTTCTGGGTGTTACAAACATATGCACTTACTTATAATACCCTGTTCCACAGTGTGGCGCAGGGTATAAATATGGGAAACATTTAAATCTGAAGCAATTTTAAGGAAACTTCGCAAAAGTTTATTTATGATTTATCGCTCGATATATATGTATCAGAAGTTTAGGAAAATTAGAGTCATTTTTACAACTTTTCGACGAAGCAGTGGCGATTTAACAAGGCAAATGTTGGTATTTTGTTAAAAGTTAAAAATTGGCCTCTGTGGTCATATGAGTGTAAATCGGGCGAAAGCTATATATGGGAGATATATCCAAATCTGAACCGATTTCAACCAAATTTGGCACGCATAGTTACAATGCTTATTCTACTCCCTATGCAAAATTTCAACTAAATCGGAGCAAAAAATTGGCCTCTGTGGGCAAATGAGTGTAAATCGGGCGAAAGCTATATATGGGAGCTATATCTAAATCTGAACCGATTTGGCTGATATTTTGCAAGTTTTTCGAGACTCATACAATATTCGGATGTACGGAATTTGAGCAAGATCTGTTGATACACATGCCAATTATGACCAGATCGGTGAAAAATGTATATGGCAGCAATATCTAACTCTGAACCGATGTTTTCCAAAATCAATAGGGATCGTCTTTGAGCCGAAACAGGACCCTATACCAAATTTTAGGACAATCGGACTAAAACTGCGAGCTGTACTTTGCACACAAAAATACATCAACAGACAGACAGACAGACAGACAGACGGACAGACAGACAGACGGACATCGCTAAATCGACTCAGAATTTAATTCTAAGCCGATCCGTATACTAAAAGGTTGGTCTATGATTACTCCTTCTTGGCGTTACATACAAATGCACAAACTTATTATACCCTGTACCACAGTAGTGGTGAAGGGTATAAATATGGGAAACATTTAAATCTGAGGCAATTTTAAGGAAACTTCGCAAAAGTTTATTTATGATTTATCGCTCGAAATATATGTATTAGACGTTTAGGAAAATTAGAGTCATTTTTAAAATTTTTCGACTAAGCAGTGGCATTTAACAAGGAAAATGTTGGTATTTTGCCCATTTTTGTCGAAATCAGAAAAACATATATATGGGAGCTATATCTAACTCTGAACCGATTTCAATCAAATTTGGCACACATGACTATATTGCTAATTGTACTCCTAGTGCAAAATTTCAACCAAATTGGGCCAAAACTCTGGCTTCTGGAGCCATATAAGTGCATATCGGGCGAAAAATATATATGGAAGCTATATCTAAATCTGAACCGATTTCAATCAAATTTGGCACACATGACTACTACCCATTGTACTCCTTGTGCAAAATTTCAAGCAAATCGGTATAAAACTCTGGCTGCTGGGTCCATATTAGTGCATATCGGAAAGCGAAAGATATATATGGGAGCTGTATCTAAATCTGAACCTACTCCCTATGCAAAATTTCAACTAAATCGGAGCAAAAAATTGGCCTCTGTGGGCAAATGAGTGTAAATCGGGCGAAAGCTATATATGGGAGCTATATCTAAATCTGAACCGATTTGGCTGATATTTTGCAAGTTTTTCGAGACTCATAAAATATTCGGATGTACGGAATTTGAGCAAGATCGGTTGATACACATGCCAATTATGACCAGATCGGTGAAAAATGTATATGTATTATTTTTTCCAAAATAAATAGGGATCGTCTTTGAGCCGAAACAGGACCCTAATTTTAAGACAAAGCTTCTCTACGTGGTTTCACTGGAATGTGGAACGCCGTTCGGACTCGGCTATAAAAAGGAGGTCCCTTGTCATTGAGCTTAACATGGAATCGGGCAGCACTCAGTGATAAGAGAGATGTTCACCACTGTGGATCACAATGGACTGAATAGTCTAAGTGAGCCTGATACATCGGGCTGCCACCTAACCTAACCTAACATAACCTAAGTTTTCTTTAAATTTGTTGTCTTTATGCATCCTTAACTTGAAGTCGGGCCTAAATATGGACATTGAAGTTTTCGTCAACAACAATTTTAAGGAACTTGGATAGCACATGAAGAAAAAAGCTGAAAAACCAATAAATTAATATTTTTGTTTACTAAAATCAAGTACGCAAAACCCAAAGAGAATTGTGTCTTAAAAGTATGTTTACTTCAATTCTCCGCTTCTTTGGTTCGGAATCAGTGCCAAAATCATTAGTGTAAAAACAAAATCTTTAGAAACAAGCGTGTTTTTTCAGTGTGATTGAAAACGTGAGCATGTTTAGAATTGAGAGCGTTATTAGAATTTTAACATCATAGAAGTGGCTAAAACTGTAAGAGAAATTAACTTGTGAGATTGAGAATTTTCGTAAGCGTATTTTTCTGAAATTTATTACTCACGTACAATCAAGAAAAGTTATTTCCGTGACCCTCACGCCACATTTGATTACACATAATATATACGAAATTACGGTACATTAAACTTTTTTCTCCTTTTTATACCCACCACCATAGGGGTATATTAACCTTGTCATTCCGTTTGTAACACATCGAAATATTGCTCTAAGACCCCATAAAGTATATATATTCTGGGTCGTGGTGAAATTCTGAGTCGATCTGAGCATGTCCGTCCGTCCGTCCGTCTGTTGAAATCACGCTAACTTCCGAACGAAACAAGCTATCGACTTGAAACTTGGCACAAGTAGTTGTTATTGATGTAGGTCGGATGGTATTGCAAATGGGCCATATCGGTCCACTTTTACGTATAGCCCCCATATAAACGGACCCCCAAATTTGGCTTGCGATTGCTCTAAGAGAAGCAAATTTCATCCGATCCAGCTGAAATTTGGTACATGGTGTTCATATATGGTCTCTAACAACCATGCAAAAATTGGTCCATATCGGTCTACTTTTACGTATAGCCCCCATATAAACGGACCCCCAAATTTGCCTTGCGATTGCTCTAAAATAAGCAAATTTCATCCGATCAGGCTGAAATTTGGTACATGGTGTTAGTATATGCTCTCTAACAACCGTGCAAAAATTGGTCCATATCGGTTCACTTTTACGTATAGCCCCCATATAAACGGACTCCCAAATTTGGCTTGCGATTGCTCTACGAGAAGCAAATTTCATCCGATCCGGCTGAAATTTGGTACATGGTATTAGTATATGGTCTCTAACAACCATGCAAAAATTGGTCCATATCGGTCCATAATTATATATAGCCCCATATAAACCGATCTCCAGATTTGAACTCCGGACCCTCTTAGAGGAGCAAAATTCATCCGATCCGGTTGAAATTTGGTAAGTGGTGTTAGTATATGGTCTCTAACAATCATGCAAGAATTGGTCCATATCGGTCCATAATTATATATAGCCCACATATAAACCGATTCCCAGATTTGGTTTGCGGATCCTCTAAGAGAAGCAAATTTCATCCGATCCGGCTGAAATTTGGTACATGGTATTAGTATATAGTCTCTAAGAACCATTCAAAAATTGGTCCATATCAGTCCATAATTATATATAGCCTCTATAAAAACCGATCCCCAGATTTGAACTCCGGAGCCACTTGGACGAGCAAAATTCATCCGATCCGGTTGAAAATTGCAACGTGGTATTAATATATGGCCGCTAATAACCATGCCAAAATTGGTCCATATCGGTCTATAGTTATATATAGCCGATCCCCAATCACACAAAAATTGGTCCATATCGGTTCATAATCATGCTTGCCACTCGAGCAAAAATAATCTAGCAAAATTTTATTTCTATAGAAAATTTTGTCAAAATTTTATTTCTATAGAAAATTTTGTCAAAATGTTATTTCTATAGAAAATTTGGTCCAAATTTTACTTCTATAGAAAATATTGTCAAAATTTTATTTCTATAGAACATTTTATCAAACTTAATTATATGCGTATTTAATGGGCCATTTTAAGTGTAATATATACCACGTATGGACTACGTGGTATATATTACGGTATTACGAAGTTTTAAGATACCTTGTCATCGGCAAAAGTTATCGCAACCCAAGTAATTCGATTGTGGATGACAGTCTTCAGTACATGTTTCTACGCAATCCATGGTGGAGGGTACATAAGCTTCGGCCTGGCCGATTTTACGGCCGTACATACTTGTTTCTCCTTTCTATTTTTTTTTTTTTTGTTTCCTATACCAGATTGTTAACAAAGAAAAACAATCTTCCGATTATGAGGCAATTTAAACTGAACTGAAAAAAAAACTAAATTCATGGAAATACACCTATTACTTAGAAAAATCTCAGAAATTCATGATTAACAGCAAAAAAAGTTTTATGTAGCATAAAATTTCAGTAAAAAAATCATTGAATTTTTATATTCCCAGCAAAAGAAGCGTCGCCAAAAAAGTTGTGAAAATATTCCTTTTGGATCCGGAAGTGAATTTTTATATTCCCAGCAAAAGAAGCGTCGCCAAAAAAGTTGTAAAAATATTCCTTTTGGATCCGGAAGTTGTGCAAAATTGGCGCAGAAGCGACGAATTTGACATGGGCTTGCCATTGGATGGATGTCCACCATTTCAACAGCTGTTGCACTGAATTTGCAACACTTCTTACGGTGTGATCCGGATTCAGTATTTTGAATGTGAATTGATCAAGATTGTCATATTTTGGCAAACAAATAATTTTTATAATTTTTAATGCATTCCAACACTCTTTGACCTCAAATTTTTCGAAATTTTTCTAGAATAGATTTAGCATTTTTTTCGACAAAATTCTAATAATTTTTACCATTTTATTATTTCCTAATCTGCTTTTTTAACTTTTTCAAACAAAAAAGTTAAAATTTACCAATACCCAGAAATATGAAAAAAGCAAGTTAAAAAAAAATTAATTAAAAGAACTTCCTGTGTAGTTAAAATAATGAACATCTTTGGGTGGAAGTGCTTTTTAAGTTGTGCCTTTGGAAGAGTTTCTAATTTTTTTGCTGGGTTTTTAATAATTTTAGGTGTGGGAAATATAAAACTTTCGACCCAACTCAAATTTTGGCCGTATTTCCATGGCCTTGCTTCTTTCAACCACCATTTTCATTCCATTCGAAAATATTAACAATCGAAGCAATATCATTGTCAAACATCATTTAAAACTGGAAATCATCAAAATAATCTGAAGATATTTGTTAGTGTTTTTCCATAGCATATTCTGTCTAAAAATGGCTTCCATATCCAATCATCATTTTCATTATTATCTCCAGCGTCATCATCTTTCGTTTAGTGCCATGTCAAAAGCTGATTGGATAAGATGCGAGCGAGCGATGCAATGTCATGCCAATGGAGTATGCATCCAAAAGGATTCTGGTCGATATGGCAGCAGTTGGAGGCAGCAGAAATATTTGTCTGTCTGTTTGGAGCAATGCATCCATCCATGATGATTGCTTAACAATTTTTCTTTAACATCCACAAACTTGCCACATGCAGTATGTAAGTATTCTCATCCAACACATACACCAACAAATATCGCTGGCAATCAAGTTACCTTCCTACCTACTTTCCTGAAAACATACTCGTCTTATGGCCTGGTACATGCATATCCGTGTACAAAATTCAATAATCATAAACATTTAACCATAAAGGAGGGATCTCTCTATGAGTGGCTGTATGACTGGATGGCTGGCTGGCGGATGCTTGACAAGATGAAACAACATTCAAGTCATCAAGAAGGAGGAGGAGGTGAACATTGCGATAGACAAACCATCATAAGATGGTGGAAATAAAAAATGGAAAGGAATGTTTTAGCAATCATGTTTTTGCCAGCAACAAAAAAAAAAACAAAAGTAGGAGTATCGTCAACAGTTTCATCTTAAACCTAGGATACGGACAGACGTACTTAGGAGGGATGTGATTGCTTAAGTGCTGCTGCTGCGCAATTTTTGGAATTTAGTAGAGTATGTAGTTGAGTTGTCGTAAAGGAAATCTTTTTTCGAAGGTAATTATTATTCTTATCTGACATTTTAAAGTTGTTAAAGTAAAATTTAAAATTTTTACCGATACGACAAGGTCGAAAAGAAGGTCCTACAAAAGTAAATGTCTAGAAGGCATTTTCATAAAAGCAGAATAGAATACCATTTCCTATAGTAAGCTTAAAGGGTGATACGGTCAAAATTTGGTCAAGGGAAAACGCGTGTAAATCGGTGAAATCGTTTATTTAAAAAATCAAATTAAATTTCTTTTTCAAGTTCAATTAGTATAAAATTCAGGAAAATATTCAGTTAGGCTTTCTCTTTTCCAAATCCGAATTGCCGGGCCTCACGCTTGACACCTGCCATCAGATTTTGTACAGCCACCTTGTCCACCTTCTTCGCCGCAGAAAGCCAGTTTGCCTTGAACTGCTGCTCATCCTTATCAGTTTTTTTGTCTTCTTTAGGTTCCGTTTGACAATAGCCCAGTATTTCTCAATTGGGCGAAGCTCTGGCGTGTTGGGAGGGTTCTTGTCCTTGGGAACCACCTGCACGTTGTTGGTGGCGTACCACTCCATGGCCTTTTTACCGTAATGGCAAGATGCCAAATCCGGCGAAAACAGTACGGAACAACCGTGTTTTTTTTTCAGGAAAGGCAGCAGACGTTTATTCAAACACTCTTTCACGTAAATTTCTTGGTTGACAGCCCTGGAAGCTATGAAAAAGCTGCTTTTCAAGCCACAGGTACAGATGGCTTGCCAAACCAGATATTTCTTTGCGAACTTTGACAGTTTTATGTGCTTGAAAATATCTCCTACCTTTCCCCTTCCTATTGCCGTATAAAACTCCTGTCCCGGAAGCTGCTTGTAGTCGGCTTTGACGTAGGTTTCGTCGTCCATTACCAAGCAGTCAAACTTCGTCAGCATCGTCGTGTACAGCCTCCGGGATCGCGCTTTGGCCGTTGTATTTTGTTTATCGTCGCGATTTGGAGTCACTTCCTTCTTGTAAGTCGATAGTCCGGCTGGTTTTTTGGCTCGATGCACGGTTGTAGACGATACACCCAGCTTATTTGCGGCATCTCGGAGATAGAGGTTAGGGTTTCGCTTGAAACTACCGGCAACTCTCTTTGTCGTCTCAGCGGCTTCCGGTTTTCGATTTCCCCCCGATCCAGACTTCCTGGCTGTCGACAAACGTTCCCCAAACACTTTAATTACATTTGTAACGGTTGATTTGGCAACTTTTAGCGATTTTGCCAGCTTTACGTGCGAGTAGCTCGGATTTTCGCGATGCGCGAGCAAAATTTTGATACGCTGCTCTTCTTGCTTGGACCGCATTTTGACAACTGAAGAGTGAATTCCAAAATCAAAATAGGAGCAACATTCTACACACACACACCTTCAAAATGAGGGGTGTTCAGGTTTTTTAAATGCAAAATTGAAAGAAATACGTCAAGTTTATATTGACCAAATTTTGGCCGTATCACCCTTTACGATGGATTTTTTTGTTCTTGTACTAATGGAAACCTGTTTGGTATATTTTTAATACTAATTTAACTGATTTTTATTACAAAAAAAAAATATATAGGTGTTGGTAGTTAAATTTTATTATTTTTTTTTTCAAAATTTTCCACATCCCAATGAAATTTTCGTGTTTTTAAGTATGTATATCTCAAACATTTTATGAAGTACACGAGGGTATAAAGTTCAATGTCTACGGTCATAAGTTCAATATGAACTAAAGCAAATGTAAATTTTCGTACGATTCCCAAAAATAGTAAAAATGAACTACTGTATGGTTAAAATGGTCATGATGTGGCGCCAATGATTTTCTTCTTTAATTTTAGTTAATTTTTTTCTACTATGAGAGAGTGTTCATTCGTGAACTGCAATTAAAAAGTACAACGGGGCATTATATTTTCCTGGTTTTAATGACGCTTTGTGGATATCTCTAAATGTGGAGTACAATTTAGTTTAATTTTCGTACGAATTAGTTTATTCTTCCTATAAAATAGTTTACTTGTTTCGGTGTACTGCGACACATTTTTCAAATGGATCAATGGATCAAGAAGAAATCGGCCTATATGGGGCCTATATCAAAAAATGCACCGATATGTGCCAAATTTGGCATAACTCTTACCTGACTTAAAGTACTTATAGATATCAAATGTCAAGCAAATCGGATGAAAATTGTGGAATCCATGCCCCCAAGAAATCAAATCGGGAAATCGGTCTATATGGGGCCTATATCAAAAACTGCACCGATATATGACAAATATGGCATAACTCTTACCTGATTTAAGTACTTATAGATATCAAATTTCAAGCACATCGGATGAAAATTGTGACATCCATGCTCCCAAGGAATCAAATCGGGAGATCGGTCTATATGGAGGCTATATCAAACCATGGACCGATATACTATATATCAAATTTGGCATAGCTCTTTATGAACCTCAGATAACCCTGGTTTTAAAATTTCAAACAAATTGGCTGAAAATTGTGGCATCCATGCCCCGAAGAAGTCAAATCCGTGGATCGGCTACACTGGTAGAAAAAGTTTCGTTAATACGATGAATTTCTACGTTGTATTAACGAAATTCTTCATTAAAAGTCAGCCAACGTAGCATTTCGTTATAACAACGTAATTTTACGTTATATTTACGAAACCCTTTATGGAATACATTTCGTAGTATTAACGAATAATTACGTTGCTTTTATGTAGCCTTTTCGTTGTATTAACGAATATTATTCGTTGTATGAATGAAATTTATTCATTGTATGGATGCAGCTTATACGTTGTATGAATGAAAATCATTCATTGTATGAACCCCGTTTTTTCATTGTATGAATGAAAGGCGAACGTTGTATAAATGAACACAAAGTTATATAAATGAAACCCAACCAATTATTGCATTTGAGTGTAGTCATTGGTAGTGTATTATTTTTTGTTAAGATCTTTGAAATATGATTTATATACAGTAGGAAATAATATTTATTGATAAATTAAGTAGTTTAATAATCATATATTGTGACTTTCACTTAAGAAAAAAGCCTCTTATTTCTAAGACCAAAAAATGATCATCGTATCGCCGTGACCATTTATCCAATTTTTTTGCAACCAAGGTTCATTACGGTAATTGTTCCGCCTTCTTCATCTGAAAGTTTACTTCCCCGGGGTATTTTCACTAAAGATTAAAAATTTATACTAAATTTCTTGCGAATATACATAAAACACCAATTTAACTCATCCACAATCTATGTTTATTATTCACAACGAAACTGTAATGAGCCTGTGCACTCTTCAGCGAAAAGAACGTAAATGTTGTTAAGGTTTGTCCATCAGACAAGTTTTCTGTTGAACTTTTTACCGTTCGTTTTTCAAGACGCACACGCAAACATGTGCTTATTGCTATGCTTACATGTGTATGAGAGAGTATGGAGAGACGTTTTGGAGAGAGAGAGAGTAAGGAGAGGCAGAAATACTCAAACTCCCATTCGTATTATTAATGAACATATTTCATTAATATGACGAAATATAACAATTTTAACAATTTTTTAGCTGATAGCCTTTGTAGCTAATGCTATTTCTTTTTTCTTTATACTTGCCTTATATTTATGTAAGCTAAGTTAAATTTAATAAATAAATAACAATTTTAAATTTAGTTTTTAACGATCCATATCATTATATTAACGATCGCTTTTGTTTTATAAATGAAATTTTCAATTCCAGTTTCGGAGTATATAAAACGTTTACTTTAAGGGCTAAAAGTTTCCAAAAGTTACTCTCTATGTGCAAATGATTATAACAATTTCATCTTGGAAAAATTTTTATTCAAATTCTTCAAAAAATTACAAAGTTAATATTCGTAATATTAACGAAACGTGTTTCATTAATATAACGAAAAACCAAAACACAAAATTGTCTTTTAACGATTGATTTCGTCGTATTAACGATCACTTTCGTTCTTATAACGAAAAATTTCGTAATATTAACGAAAAATAATCAACGAAGCCCGTTCGTAAATAGTACGAAACGTTTTTCTACCAGTGTATGTCGAAACATCGACCGATATAGCCCATCTTCAAAAAAAAAAGAGTTTGTGCAAAAATTAAGCAAAATATCAACATTATTGAATGCTGTAGCGTGATTACAACAGACATCCAGACAGACAGATAGACGGACATCGTTATATCGTCTTAGAATTTCTCTCCGATCAAGAATACATATAGTCGGAAAAGGATATTTCGATGGAGCCACTGTTGTGCAATGGTTAGCATACCCGCCTTGTATACAGAGGGTTGTAGGTTCAAACCCAGTTTCGACCAAACACCAAAAAGTTTTTTTTAGCGGTGGAGTATCCCACCTCAGTAATGCTGGTGACATTTCTGAGTGTTTCAAAGCTTCCCTAAGTGGTTGCACTGCAATGTGGAAAGCCATTCGGACTCGGCTATAAAAAGGAGGTCCCTTGTCATTGAGCTTAACATCGGGCAGCACTCAGTGATACGAGAGAAGTTCACCACTGTGGTATCACAATGGACTGAATAGTCCAAGTGAGCCTGGAATATTGGGCTGCCACTATACCCTAACCAACCTTATATGTTCTAAGCATGCTTAGGCAAGTGTTTATTATACTCTTCAAAAATCAACAAAATTCCAAGGTAACATATCTTGTGCTACATAACTCCAAAAAACAAAAAAGCAAAATGTAAACGTTACTTACCCAAAAACAAAAACGCAGAAAATGCGATAAGATTTATCGTCTTAATTTGCATCAAAAACTGTCAATTGTCGGTGAGTCTGGCATTGGTTCGATATTGATATAATGTTCGGTGTGTTCATAAAAATCAAAAACCAACTAAGGCAACTTTGCATAAAACACCACGTTGCTCATAAACTAAAACACAGCAAAAACGTAAAAAAGGAGGACCCAGCGATAGCATTAAAGGCAAGGGATACGACACTATTATCGTTTCCCAAAAGGAAGCGTCTTTTAGAGACATATAAAAGCATACTCTCAGCAACTGGAAGTGTACCCATAGTCAGCTAAACTCAAACACTTTGGCGGTTAGACCCTATACTCTCCATTAACTCTCCTTCACCGAAGCGGGGAGCCCTTTTAGCTCTTGTAGCGCAACTAATGACAAAATTGTATCATGTGCTGTTGCTATTACAGCTCCTGTACAAGTAGATGGGAAAAATTATAGACAATTCAAATAATCATACATAATGAAACGTCCAAATGGAGAGCAAATCCTTGAGCATTTAACCATAGTGGAGAATCTAAGGCACACTCATAGAAAAAGCCATGATTGGCGTGTACGTTCTACAACGATCCATTCATGAAAGTGAATCAACAGATATGTGGTATCAAACGCAGAACAGACGGCGTCAATCTGACAACGATAAAATAACACTATGCGTTGTCAAAACAATAGCCAGCGTTCATGATCTGAAAACATAAAAATTCCGCTACCATGACTCGAACCTAGATTGTCTGCTCCATACGCGTTAACAGACGCCTTAATACATTGATTCACCGACAAAGTTGCCATTAGAACATCTAACGAATACAAAAACAAAAGCCGTTCATGAAATCGTGAATGCCCGTGGACAAAACCGTGTACATTCCTTTTTATACCCACCACCATAGAATGGTGACGGGGGTATAATAAGTTTGTCATTCCGTTTGTAACACATCGAAATATCGATTTCCGACTATATAAAGTATATATATATACTTGATCAGGGAGAAAATCTAAGACGATATAACGATGTCCGTCTGTCTGTCTGTCTGTTGTAATCACGCTACAGTCTTCAATAATGAAGCAATCGTACTGAAATTTTGCACAAACTCGTCTTTTGTCTGCAGGCAGGTCAAGTTCGAAGATGGGCTATATCGGTCCAGGTTTTGATATAGTCCCCATATAAACCGACCTCCCGATTTGGGGTCTTGGGCTTATAGAAATCGTAGTTTTTATCCAATTTGTATGAAATTGGAAATCTAGAGGTATTTTAGGACCATAAAGAGGTGTGCCGAAAATGGTGAGTATCGGTCCATATTTTGGTATAGCCCCCATATAGACCGATTTCCGGATTTTACTTCGTGGGCTTCTAGAATCCGAAGTTTTTATCCTATTTGCCTGAAATTGGAAATCTAGAGGTATTTTCGGGTCATAAAGAGGTGTGCCGAAAACGGTGAGTATCGGTCCATATTTTAGTATAGCCCCATAAGAACGATCTCCCGATTTAACTCCTTGGGTTTCTAGAAACCGTAGTTTTTATCTGATTTGCCTGAAATTGTAAATATTCTGGTATTTTAGGCTCACAAAAACGTGTATCGGATTAAGTTTTTATCGGTCCATTTGGTAATGCCTCCATATAGACCGACTTCACTTCTTGAGGGTGTAGAAGGCGCACTGATCATGAAAATTGCTTGAAACTCAATGTAAAATTTCCAGATTTTACTTCTACAGATTTAAGATTTCAAATCAAGACGTTATTTTATAATTTTCTTGCACACTTGCAAGAGATGTTAATGAACTCAAACAAAAATGGTTCTTATAAATCCAGAATTGATATAGTCCTCATAGGTGAAATCTTTAAATTTATCTTCGGGAAGTGTCCGGAAGTCCTCAAGCCCTCCTGAAATTTCAAAGGAAACCCTAATATTTGGTTCATGGTGGTGGGTATTTAAGATTCGGCCCGGCCGAACTTACTTCTGTATATACTTGTTGATTATTCGTGAACGTTTCCGTTTCATTTTGTTACCGTCCGTTCACGATTTTTGAACGTAATTTTTTCTATTAGGGCAAGCGTTTAAAGAAATAGTCGGTCATGCCCTACTAGTAGACAATTTGGGTTAATTTAAATCGGAGTTGCGACAAAAATGTTAAATATTTCGTATCCAAAAATAAAATGTTGCTCTTGAAAATATTAGAGGTAATCATACTCCTTTTCTGGGTGTATTAGTTCATGCCATGTATTCCCAGTAACCTGGCTTTCGACTAAGGTTAGGTATAGTGGCAGCCCCATATTTCAGGTTCACGTAGACTATTCATTTGGGCGATTTCATCTTGTCCTGCTGTGATGCTGCTAAAACTGAAATATGGGCCTTAGTATATATAAGATACCTGAACTTCGCTTCGAAATCTTGAATGAATAGGCGACTTATTTGACGACCACCCCCATCCGTCTCCTTAGATAAGGGGTCTAATGGTTTTCAGAATGCTTGAAGTCTCAAGGAGATCGTCATTTTGTTGCTTGTATGCAAAATATTTTATGATACCGATAAAGTAAAGGTTTTGTTGCGGTTTTGTGAGAAGCTGCGGGAATATCTTTGAATTCTGGCGGCCAGTTGAAAGCGCATCAATTTTAGAGACATTGTTGTTCAAGACAAACAAACGGTCTACCTCCATACTGGGGCTAACTGAGGCAACAGCATCTGACTGGTCGTAAATTTTATCCGCCATCAAAGCAAGTTTCTCAATTCTCTCTTCACTTACCAAAAGTATTGCTTTTGTAGTTGAGGGAAAACGATGTATCCATAATGATCTCAGCAAATCTTCAGATATCTTACCGCAAGAAAAATCACGCATTTCTCTTAGCAGTGCTGACGGTTTTTTGTCTCCAATACAAATACAAATGTGTTGAACTTGGTATCATCAGCAATAATTTCGAGGGTAATAGATTGTGACTCCCATTGCCGGAACCATAATCGGGGGTTTTGTTGCAAGAATGGTGGAACCTTTACCTACTACTAGATTATTTAACCCTGGAAAGTCATCCTTATTTTTTGTACACTAACGTCGTCCTTCGTCATTTTGACTACGGCTTATTTCCATACGCTATAATTTGCACCGTAAGCAAAAACGAGAACCAAACTTGAGTTTATTTTCTTATTCAGTTTGTTTTTAATTAACATAAAACCAAAATTCATAAAACGGTTGAATTAGTATAACTTAAATTAGTCATTTCCCAATCGACTGAAATGCATTTTATATCGAAAATGAAATTATGCATCATCATTTTGACGAAGGATGACTGTCTAGGGTTAAAACAAAAACTGAAGTAGGATTTGAAATAGTGTCGACACAAGTTCGTTGTGATACCACAGTGGTTAATTTCTCTTTTATCAATGAGTGCTAGCCGATTCTATGTTTGATGACAAGGAATCTCCTTTTTACAGCCGAGTCTGAACGGCATTTTACATTACAGTGAAATCACTGAGAGAAGCTATACAGCTCTTAGAAATTTCACTAGAATTACTTAGAGGAGATAATCCACCGCCGAAAAACCTTTGGCGTAGGCATGTAGGCGTCTTTGTCTATATACGATCTAGAATTTATGACCATTATTTTATAACATTTTAAATTTTTTTTTTATAATTTTTCTGCGCCGTCCACCAGTTGAAATGTTTCCCATTCCTGCATAATCGTTCATTTGACTGAGGGAGTTGTTCAGTTTTAGAACTTTTGCCAAGTGAAATATTTTAGCCCAAACAGTATGCGTGGTCAATATGTTCGAATACAAAGCACATACCTTCAGAAATATCCGTATGCTCCTGAATTTGCATACACATACAAGTACCCACGTCACTAACACTCACTCACTCTCAATATCATGCCAGAAACATGTATGGCCAATTCGACAACAAATACATAACGCATGCATTATGATTATGGTCGGACATCGAATCATGGAGATACTGGAGACTATCCATCTGTACAAAAGGCCAACGCTGTTGTGATGCTATTGAAAGTAAAACAGGATTAAATGAAACCCTTCCTTCTTTCATCTACGGCGGCAAACAGTGGTTTAGGGAAAGTAAAAATAAAACGTAATTCAAATCAGTTATTGATGAGATTGTTGAATTTTATCTGTACGGATTAGCGAAAATCTATAACAATTGACAATAGATGAAAAAGATCGCCTTCAAACTATATCAATAGATCGACTCAATAACACATTCTGCGATAACAGAATATGTTAAATTGCTCGGAAAAAACACGAGGCCACAAAACGTGAACATTTTTACAGTTTACCATATGGGGATATTTTAGACAAAAACAAGTATATGCGGCCGTAAGTTCGGACAGGCCGCATCTTATGTACCCTCCACCATGGATTGCGTAGAAACTTCTACAAAAGACTGTCACACACAATCGAATTACTTGGGTTGTGGTAATACTTACCGATGACACGGTATATTAAAACTTGTTAACATCGTCTTCTAAATTGTAAGTTAGTCCATACGTGGTATATATTAGACAAAAAAGGTATATATTGGTAAGTCTACAAAGAATTACGAACCGATATGAACTTTTGCGCGGTAATTAGAGAGTCAGAATTGAAATATGGGGGTCCATTTATATGGGGGTTATATGCAATTATGAACCCATATGGACCAATTTTTGTATGATATGGATCGATTTATCTGAGGGCTATATATGAATATAGACCAATATGGACCTAGTTAGGCATGGTTGTTATCGGCCATATACTAGCACAATGTACTAAGTTTCAACTGAATCGGATGAAATTTGCTCTTCCGAGAGGCTCCACAACCAAATCTGGGGATCGGAATATATGGGGGCTATATATGATTATGGACCAATGTGGACCAATTTTGACATGGTTGTTAAAACCTATATACTAACACCACGTACCAATTTTCAAATGGATTGGATGAATTTTGCTTCTCCAAAAGGCTCCGGTGGTCAAATCTGGGGACCGGTTTATATGGGGGCTATATAATTATGGACCGATATGGAACAATTTTTGCATGGTTATTGGAGATTGTATACATACACCACATACCAAATTTCAACCGGATCGAATGAAATTTTCTCCCTCAAGAGGCTGTGGAGTTTAAATCTGGGGATCGGTTTATATGGGGTATATATGTAATTATGAACCGATATGAAGTAATTTTTGCATGGTTATTAGAGACCATATACTAACAACACGTTACGAATTTCAACGTAACTAATTTCAGTCGGATCGGATGAAATTTGCTCTTCTAAGAGGCTCCGCAAGCCGCAAATCTGGGGGACCCTTTTTATGGGGGGGCTATACGTAAGAGTGTCCCGATATGGCCCAACAACTTGTTTCAAGTCGATAGCTTGTTTCATTCGGAAGTTAGCATGATATTAACAGACGGACGGGCGGACAGACATCGCTAGATCGACTCAGAATTTCACCAAGGCCCAGAATATATGTACTTTATGGGGTCTTAAACCAATATTTCGTTGTATTATAAACCGAATGACACCGTCCTATGGTGGAGGGTATAAAAAGAAAGAAGAATTACTCAAGGAGTTATGGGATATTCGGAGCACTGTTCGAATAATAACCGGGCATCTAGAAATGTGAGTACATCTCAGCCGAGAAGCAAATGACGTAGGGCGTGGTTTATGGATTATGAGACCTTGTCACACTACCTTTGTCACTGCACTGCCTTTTCTAGACAAATAGTTAACGATATCGGTAAAGAAGGGATTCGGGCCCTGAATCAGCTGCGAAACAGGGACTGGGAAAAATAGGGAATACGTTAGAGACAGAGTTTCTGGAATAAAGTAAGGGTACGATGCCAAAAAAAAAAACGCGTTAAAGGTCACAACAAGACACTTACTGGTTTAGGTATATGTCAGCAGAAATGAGAAAAAAAAAATTACGAAAAATATAGAGGGATTGAAAACCCCTCCGCTATTCACGTAAAAATTTACCCTAGCCGGTATTATCAATATTATCCAAGGCTCTGGGCCCGTCGACATTATGACGCTAATGGAGAAACAGCTGACTAGGACGAGTGTTCACCATTTGATCAGACTCCACAAAAGGTTTGATACAACGCCAATGGGGACGGAAGTGTCTTATGGCGATCCACGATTTGCTTATACTTGAGCCCAAGTTACTATGCTTCAGGTGATCTTTAATTTTTTGCAAACAGAAGGGTTAGTATTCGAATACAAGCAGGTCCTGCGGATTCCGCTGGGATGTTAAGACTCAATTCGACAAACGGTAATGAGGCGGGCTTTGACACTGTTGTTTTCTCAGAATTTCCTCCCAGAAGATGATATGAAGGGGTAGCTCACAGAAACGGCATAGTATCTGAAGAGACTCTATTCGACTATTTTACTGATCTCTGGACTCAGTTTCCTATTTCTAGGACCCCGTGATTAAAACGACGCCTGCCTGCAGGCGCCGTTAATTCTGTAATAAGCCTTCGGTTCAGTCTCCAATACAATGCCAACATGGCTGAAGTTTCCTATGGTAGTCCACAACTTGCTTGTACATGTACCCAAGTTACGTTGCTTCACGTAATCTAGTCATGTGTTCCGCTTGTATTTGTATCCTATCGAGTACACCTTCGTCTACAGGTTCCGCTGGGAACTTAAGCCTCAATTAGACTACCGCGAATGAGTCGGGCCGCTTTTATATCGTTGATATTTCCTTGCTTCTAGTGAGATTAAGCGAAAATAAATCCTGATGTTCAAATAGCACTGGCTGCACCTAACCAAAATCGAACACTAATCACGGCATTAACCAGGGCTCGGAGTTTCGCCTCTATCAAAGCTCAGTTCAAAAGACTACACTCAAAAAAAGTTTACTTGGATCCAAAGATTTTGACCTTCCTTTTAGGATTTGGGTATTGATCCCGAGCTAAAGATGAGGGTTCTTTAAAATAAGGAAATTTTTTTGCGACCTATTTGGCTTTAAATCTAGGATCTATAAAATTAAAATTAGGATACAGATCTCATTTATTGAATTTTCATACTATTTTCATGAAGCTATTCACGTACAAACAAATGCCAGTTTAAAAATCCAAATTATGACGGATATTTCGAAGTAAAAAAATATTTTCTTAATTCCAAAATAAGTTTAAACCAAAGATGCTAAATCCTCAAAATAAGTCTTAGCCTATATTTGAAGCGTTTTTATTTTAAATCTTAAGATTCAATATTTCAGTTAATTTAAGGACGACTTCTTTAAATCAAAAATGTGTTTCTTTACTTTAACGAAAATTTGCCTTAGTTTAAAGTCATGCAACTTTAACGAAGGGACGCAAATTTTCAAAATGTGTGTCCTAAATTTAATGAAAAAAATTTTTGAAGCAAAGATTATAAACTTTCTATTAATTAAAATTTCATTATTTTAAAGAAATTTGTCCTTAATAGTGTGTAAATTGTGCATCCTAAAATTGAGGTTGCGTGATCTTGAATATCACGTAAATATTTTTTGCAGTATCACGTAAATATTTTTAGGCTCCCATTGTGGCACTCCTCCAAACGACAAAAGGCCGCTACCCGTAGAAGTGGACACATAGGGTCAATCATTCCTTACTACCTTAAATTGTCTTATTTTGGACCCAAGTCTATAGATCCATTTCTTTAGTAGACATTGGAAAAATCATCATGCACTCATTGTAGCCATATTCCACTGTACAATATTGAGTGGAGGGAGGGTTTGCGCAGCTCTATCTAAAGATTTGCAGCCGCAACACAATCTGGCAATGAGCCTCCTCACATTCTCCTTTGTTGCTAGCATAAAACGGCAGCCATGAATGCTGTCATATGCAATGTAGCGATTTCTGGGCAATGGATGGTTGCCATAGCATCCTTGAGTTTAGTTAAATTAACCTTTTCATATCGGTCTTCCTTGCTGCCATCCGACTCTCCTTCACACTGCTCCATTGGCACTAAACAGCCAACCATGTACGAGTTGAGTTCCTCCAATTGCAACAAACACTTGGTCCAGATTTTAAGAGTAAAGCTGGGGATGGTGCTTGTGCGCTGTCGTCGTCGTTGTCGTCATCATCAGTGCCATTGCCGTCGTCGATATATTTTACGACCATAACATATGACATGAGCAATTTGCATTTCCAACATTACTTCTCATGGATTGGTTATTAGCGAGATTTATGGATTTCATATTTGTACATGTAAATGTGAAGTACAATTTTATGTTCAACGAAGGAGGACGGCTTTTGGTCATGCCATGCCAAACGATACGTACTCCAAACATGGCCGGCATGGCTGGAAGACTATGCGTTTGTCCGTCTGTCTGACTGCCATCCTCTGGTCAGTTCGGTGGACCTGAAATGTTGGTGTTGGTGAGTTGAAGATTATGCACCAGGATGACTACAAAAATGCATGTGGATAAGTTTAAGTTTGGATGCTGCAGTCGGCTGATTTGTTTGTGCAAGTTGCTCATATGGTCAAGTATATTTTTCGAGTCGTACACCTTCATATTTAAGTGTCGGCGGACAGCAAAAAGCATAATCAAGAGGCGGAATGCATCCTCATCATCAGCGGCAGAGTACCAAAAAGCAACCATCATTGTTTTTATCTTCTCAGGCTTGCAAATATTATTGGTCCTCTTCCAATGACTTTAGGCGATTTAGAGTCTTTGCTTTTGTTAGGAAGGTGGAAATGATTTCAATAAAGGTAAGGGGAATGCAATTTTGTTTGTATTGTCCCACGGATATTAACTTAACAATCAATATCATCGATTCATATACTTTAAAATATATATCGCCGTTGATATTACCTTCCAAAATAATACTTCATAGGAAGAAGTATTGCTTTTAGCCGCTTAAATCATTTGAAACTCATAAAATTATGGAGTGATAGCGAATTAACAAAAAAAATCAATATTTATTTTCCCCGCATAGGCAAGGTAAAAGGCAAAAATTTTCATCTATCAATGAGTGCGGAACGAATCTATCTTGATGTGAAGAAGAAGTTTTTCTTTCTTATGGCGTGTGTATCGTGAGTCTAATAGTGTTTCTCACCTTTAGCATAAAGTAATGGCTGAAACACTCAGGAAATAAATGGTGTGGGGTTAATTCTACTCAACAAAAGTTCATACACCGTTTGAAAAATCTTAACGTAATATGAACGAAAAGTGTAATTTGAGCCAACGAAAAATAAATACAATGAAATTATTCGTTGTTGTAAAGAATTTTCTATTTTTTGTTTGTTTTGAAGGGTGGGTAAAAACGCGTTTGCAAGAACGTCGTATGTCGGATTTGATCGATTTATTTCGATAAACCCTGACCATTACCGGCTAAAACCCTGACCATTATCGCCCCTGGAGTTTTGTTCCACCTCCGTACCTTTTCCACATCATTTCATCTGCCGTGCCTGCGTCCAGACATCTCACTCAATAGTTAGTGCAACCCGTGTGCTATCCAGGTATATATTCTTCTTCCTCAAAATCAATTCCTACATTTCATTCTAATTCCGATCTATCGGTGAGTCGTCGTGAAAACCTGAAAAAGGTGTAATAAAGGGTGATTTGTTAAGAGCTTGATAACTTTTTAAAAAAAAAAAACGCATAAAATTTGCAAAATCTCATCGGTTCTTTATTTGAAACGTTAGATTGGTCCATGACATTTACTTTTTGAAGACAATTTCATTTAAATGTTGACCGCGGCTGCGTCTTAGGTGGTCCATTCGGAAAGTCCAATTTTGGGCAACTTTTTCGAGCATTTCGGCCGGAATAGCCCGAATTTCTTCGGAAATGTTGTCTTCCAAAGCTGGAATAGTTGCTGGCTTATTTCTGTAGACTTTAGACTTGACGTAGCCCCACAAAAAATAGTCTAAAGGCGTCAAATCGCATGATCTTGGTGGCCAACTTACCGGTCCATTTCTTGAGATGAATTGTTCTCCGAAGTTTTCCCTCAAAATGGCCATAGAATCGCGAGCTGTGTGGCATGTAGCGCCATCTTGTTGAAACCACATGTCAACCAAGTTCAGTTCTTCCATTTTTGGCAACAAAAAGTTTGTTAGCATCGAACGATAGCGATCGCCATTCACCGTAACGTTGCGTCCAACAGCATCTTTGAAAAAATACGGTCCAATGATTCCACCAGCGTACAAACCACACCAAACAGTGCATTTTTCGGGATGCATGGGCAGTTCTTGAACGGCTTCTGGTTGCTCTTCACTCCAAATGCGGCAATTTTGCTTATTTACGTAGCCATTCAACCAGAAATGAGCCTCATCGCTGAACAAAATTTGTCGATAAAAAAGCGGATCTTCTGCCAACTTTTCTAGGGCCCATTCACTGAAAATTCGACGTTGTGGCTCGTTAGTAAGTCTATTCATGATGAAATGTCAAAGCATACTGAGCATCTTTCTCTTTGACACCATGTCTGAAATCCCACGTGATCTGTCAAATACTAATGCATGAAAATCCTAACCTCAAAAGAATCACCCTTTACATTTTCTATTTAGTAATGAAATATGTCAATGAAAACATTTTCTTTATATCTTGGTTCACCTCTGATGAAGACAACGTTGTAAATTAAAGAATTGGACAGGAAGTACATCACAGAACGTATACTGGTGTATTGGCCAGTCAGATTTATATACAAACCGTGGAGAAATTCAAAGGAGAAAAGGGGCGGGATGGGCCTTAGCAGATATATTTCTCCACGCGCAAAGATTTGAACATAAAGTTACTTGGACTAATCAGCAATCCTACTGATAGAAGCAATTTAGTAGTTTGAAATAAGGGAGATGTTCCATCCTTCATCACTAAAGTCAGGCAAGAGATTTTGGACGTTACCTTGGCCGCCAAGATATCTGAGTGGCAGGTTTTAAGTGAACATAGTTTCTCAGATCATCGCTACATCTGCTTCACGTTTGATGTTCGCACCACCAAGACGATATTTCCGCCAAATGTGTGAAGTTGATTGGACTAAGTATAAGGGTCGTTTAATATAGTGATACTGGAAATACCAGCGACAGGATATAGAACACGCGGTGGAGCGAATTACTAAGGCTCTCAACATCTCACAGTGGTCTATGAGGAAATCCTGCAGAAAGCTCTTTAAAATCGCAAAGGTCACCAGAGCTCAAAAGTATTGGGATGCTTACAAGATGAATGTAAGAGGATATAAGCAAGAACTGAGAAAGGTTCAGCACAACTCAAGGAACGATTGCTGTGGCAGTGTTGAAAATACGTCCGAGCCTCCCGGACTACGGTTGGTAGTAGCATCCACTGACGCCGCTTCGGGTTTCATTAGAACATTGGAAAACGTCCAGTGAGGAGATGCTAGAGGTACTATTGGACATACATTTTCCACGGTTTAACCATATTCTGGCGGTGCCACAGAGGCTCAACCGTCATTTCCTATCGAGGAAAATGCATCGGAATTCAGAATAAAATGAGCTCTTAATAGTTTTGGACCTTTCAAATCCTTCGGACCTGATGGGATTACACCGGCGTAGTTACCATCAATGACATAATTATCCCGATATAGTCGGCGGTATATAAAGGCTATATCAACTTAGCATATATTCCAGTTGAGTTACATAAAGCAGGTAAATACTTTTACACAAGTACGAAGGATGTCCGACCAATCAGCTTATCTCATTCCTTCATAAGACTCTTAAAACTACCATCGATACAAGATTGCTCTCGAAATGACAGCATGATTACTCGAATGGCAGGTCTACTGAGACCTCATTGTATGAACTAGTCAGCTTTATTGAAAGCTCACTATCTGTCAATACGCAAAAAAGGCTCGAACTTTAGTTAGTTCGAATCTGTTTCGTTGTTTAAATCAAATGTATTTAATTTTGATAGTGGTATCCATATGACAGACCGGGGGTTTTCATTGTTATGATATGAAAATAATGTAACCAGATTTGAAATATTCTTCCCACTTAAATCGTAAAGTCTTCGTACAATAATGGCAGTTTATTTTGCAAATTATATTTATTTTGACTGAATATTTTCTCATCATTGGCTACATAGGCGAATTTACGTAATTTTCATGGGATATTTCAGTAAATTTACAAACAGCAACTGTTGTACCCATCAACATCAAATTTCGCATCGGTCAGTGGTTATGCATTGAGGATTAAAAGGATGTTGCAGCCGTTGTTGTTCTTGTTGCTGCTGCATGGATGAGATGATGATGTTTGCTGCTGACGTCTTTGAACAATGATGGCGTAGTTATTGCCACAGTTCAATATGTATAATTTTTCAATATTTGTACGTTGTGCATTCTGTTGTTTGTTGGAATCTTTTTTACGTAGCTACCTTGGCAAGCAAGAACCAGTTGAAAGCTCCCTCATTCGTTGAGTTTTGAGATGATACCAACTCCATCCCCATGGAGGATGGAGGCATGTCTGCCTGTGTTCAAAGTTAAGTATATGAATATATTTATGCATTCATGTACTTTTGAGAAAATGCACTGTGGTAACACATGGGTAGCATGTAGTAAACCCGCATGAGTTGGGTGGAGGATCATAATCATTAGTTTGGGTTAGGGTATAGTGATAGCTTGTTTTATATCAGACTCATGTAGTCAGTTACGAATATATTAAAGACCTAGTTCGTTAAAGCTATATTCCTCAAAAGTTCTCCAAAGCCTTGCGATGAAACAGGAAACGTCAAAGGTACTTGGCACCGTCTGCCTACTTGCTATGTACAACATCAGCCTAACAGAAGATGTTTTCCCAATCAGCTAGGATAAGGGTGACCTCGCATCGCCATTGTTGGGCACTGAACACAGGTGGAAAGCTTTTCGAACGGCCCATCAAATCAAGACTTGTCAAGGCTATTAGGATTGTTGGGGATCTGTACACCAGACAATATGGATTAAGACTTCATTACTAGAAGTTCTAATGGGAGTATTAGGAACGATTTTAGCAGTCTAACGTGGACAGACGTTATATGCATCCCAGAGACGATATTTCACATATCGAAATACTAGGTTAGGTTAGGTTAGGTGGCAGCCCGATGTATCTTGCTCACTTAGACTATTCAGTCCATTGTGATACCACATTGGTGAACTTCTCTCTTATCACTGAGTGCTGCCGATTCCATGTTGAGCTCAATGACAAGGGACCTCCTTTTTTATCCGAGTCCGAACGGCGTTCCAAATTCCAGTGAAACCACTTAGAAAAGCTTTGAAACCCTCAGAAATGTCACCAGCATTACTGAGTTGGGATAATCCAACGCTGAAAAACTTTTTGGTGTTCGGTCGAAGCAGGAATCGAAACCACGACCTTGTGTATGCAAGGCGGGCATGCTAACCCTTGCACCACGGTGCTTCCATCGAAATACTAAGTGACTATCTTAAAGGCCGAGTTTTGATATATGACACTATGCGGCGTTTACGAAGAATGGAATTAACCCTTTCACTACCGAAATAAACCTAATGTGAAAAACTTTAATTTTTCTTCTTTTTTCACTTGTACTAACAGCATGTAGAACAAAAATTGCCATTTTGAAAACCTACCTCAATGACTTCAAGAGCTATATAAGCTTATTCTGAAAACTTGATTCTTGAATTGTGACCAAATGGCCTTACGAAAATAAGCGCTATTTGGGCTATAGTATTATTCAAAGTGTCAGAAAAAAATTCCTATAGGAATAATATTTTGACAAAATTTTCTACAAAAAAAAAATTTTTGAGAAAATATTCTATAGAAATAAAATGTTGAGAAAATTTTCTATAAGAATGAATTTTTGAAAACCAATTTCTATAGAAATGAGTTTTTGACATAATTTAATAAATATTACTAAATTTTTCTAAAAAAATAAATTTTGCGAAATATTCCTATAGAGAACAATTTTGACAAAATTTTCTATAGAAAACAATTTTGAAAAAAAAAATTCTATCGAAATACAATTTTGAGTAAATTTTCTATAAAATTATTTTACTAAATTTTCTATAGAAACAAAATTTTGACAACACTTTCTTTAGAAATAAACTTTTGACAAAATTCTCTAGAGAACATCTCTTGACTGCTATAGAAATAAAGGGTGGTTAAATTGTAAGGGCCGAAGTTGAATGTGAACCACACCTAAACGCCAAGTTTTTTCCGAGTTTTATTTGACATTTCTCTATTTCAGACTTACTCAATTTGAAACATGAAGAGATACACAATCCAACAACGTGTTAAATGGTTCCAAGAAATGGCAACAGTGGATGATCAATTTTCGAAGAAAATCATCTTCAGTGATGAGCACATTTTCACTTCAGTGGATTCGTCAATAAACAGAATTGCCGCATTTGGGCGAATGAGAATCCAAGAGTGATTGTCGAAAAACCAATGCACCCACAAAGAGTGACTGTTTGGTGCGGGGCTGGCGGCATCATCGGGCCGTATTTTTTCCAAAATGAGGCCGGTCAGGCAGTTACTGTGAATGGTGTTCGCTATCGTGAGATGATAACGAACTTTTTATGGCCCGAATTGGAAGATATGGATGTGGACGATATGTGGTTTCAGCAGGACGGTGCCACTTGCCACACAGCTAACGAAACAATGGCTCTTTTGCGCAACAAATTCAATGGCCGTGTTATCTCACGTAATGGCGATGTCAATTGGCCGCCAAGATCATGTGATTCGACACCGTTGGACTTTTGGAGTTATATGAAAGAAAAGGTGTACGTCGATAAGCCAGCAACAATTCAAGAGCTAAAGGATGAGATAATTCGGCACATTAACGGCATAGAACCTCCATTATGCCTCAGCGCCATCGAAAATTTGGGCCATCGGATGAAGGTGTGCCACTGAGGTCGCGGCGCCCATTTTGCCGATATTTTGTTCCATACATAATTGAGTAATACCAATATATCATAATAAAATAAAATTACAATAATTTCCTAAATAGTTTGTGTTTTATTCAAAATCAACATCGGCCCTTGAAATTTTAACCACCCTTTACAATTTGTAGAAATTTTTCAATAGAAATAAAATTTTGACAAATTTTTCTATAGAAATAATATTATGACAAAATTTTCTACAAGTTCTTTAGAAGTTTTAATTTTCCTTTTGGTCATACTATCAAAGACCATTGTGAGCAAGTTCTCCCTTTCTGAAGAAATAGTACAATTCAAAAGGTATACCCCCAAACAATTCTCGCTAGCATGTAAAAGTATATAATAATATTGCAAATACTGAAAACCACTTTAAAATGAAAAATTAAATCTTTTTTCCGAAGAAAAATATGAACAAATACGAACCACGAAAATTTAATCAAAGACTTCAATATCAGATTTTTTAATTTTGTAGATTTTTTTTTTCAAATTTTAGTAGAGTTTTCTTGAACATGTTCTCCACAAGAAAAACGTTGATATGGACCCGACAAATTGAGAAATCGAATCTTAAATATGGATGAAGACTAAAAGCAGATGGTCACGCACATTAGAGTCCTCTTTGAAGTCATGCATAAGCGATTCCGAGATGGAAATGATACCCCAAGCGAAGGTGGATATATTTTTGGCCCGTCAATTGTAATGGAGTTCGGCATACGGATGGACGCACTACCAGATACATAAAGCATTTTCCTCCCATTACCCTCAGAAAATATTCATCATAACAAACCACTGTCATGATCGTTTCCAGATTCTTGAGTTCTTTACCTTATCTTGTTACGTTTGAAGCTTTAAATTTAAAGGTTACTTAACCTTAGCTTACCGTATGTCCTCCGCACAACACCGTGCCATTTGTATCGTTTGTCGGCAGGATGGTCATTTTTACCGGCAATATGGTCAGGAGGCAACAAGCAACAGTGGTAGGTAGTATGTTGCCAGTTGCTGTTTGTTTGTTGTTGGTATTCGGCATTTGTTTGTTGTTGTTGATAATAACGTTTTAATGTAAATATTCATAAATTTCTTTTTGAAAATTAAAATGGTGAAGGAGTTGACCAACCAACCAACTAACCGGGCAACTCGCCATTTAGCCATGTTCCTCTTGCTTTATGGACACCCATATTATGTGGATGATGCTGATGTTGTTGACTGGTAGCATTTGCTGGATAGGTTTGCATTATGCATATGAAGGTATTTTGATGCTTAGTTCTTACCCCGCGGACAGCGTATGGAAGTCACTGGAACTGATAATAAGCATTTTATAGACAGACTTGTTTTCGGTGTTTGTCCAGATTATTTTGAAGCAAATTGCGAAAATATGTAACTGAAATCTCAAGATATACATATATATGATGCTCCCTAATGGGCGATGCAATTTCGAATTTGGATTTTCGAACCTACTCGTATTTTAGAATTTATAAAGTGTAAGGCTATTTTTGAATAAATAGGTGTCAATAAGCCTTAGTAGTTGTCTCAAATAATTAAAGACAATTTTCTTTTAATTCAATAGATTTTTCATTTATGTAAACCTATGCATTTTAAAGTCAAATCTTTAAGTGCACATTGTCAGGAACGTAATTTTTTTTATCATAGAAATGAGAAAAAGAAAACTGATCCAAAAGTAGTGTTTCTATTAAACAAAAAAGCAACAATCGTCGCAAACCCCAAATACTTCAATCGCATCAGCTGTGTAGCGAATTCGATAATTTCCAAGATAATGATATGACCGAAGAAGTTTTGAACTCAGGAATGTTCATAAAATTATTAACGGATTTAAAAATATGAACTAGAGAATAGACTTATTTCAATTAGGAGCCTTCAAGCCAAAATTACTATATCCTACTCGATGATGCAGTAAACATGACGATCTTTACACGGTCATAATGCAGAAACTGACAGCGAAGAAAAACCACTACTTAAGTTTTGCATAAGTAAACCGAATTTTATAAATTAATTTTTTAATTATTAGAGCAAATTGCCATACTAATTAAAAATTATCAAAGCTCTTGCCAGTCATTCGTTGATGTAACAAAAGCCGAATAGTTTGAAGTTGCGAAAGCGAGATGTAAAACTAGTTGATTTTTCAATAAATGCAATTTAACAACATATTGTTTGTATCCCTTTTATCGGGGAGCCAAACTAAATTATATTATAAAATTTCATCTGCTCAAAATTAGGCTTTCTACATACCGTTGAAATACCGTCGTAAATGTATGTCGCGCTTAAGTCACAGTTTACGGCAGGCCTTCCGTGATGTCCACTGTAATAATATGGTCGAAAGGTATCTTGTCTTTAAAATACCGAATTTTGAAAAATGAACATATTGCTATTTAACACGCCACATTTTTATTTTGGCTTCAAAATATTGGGTGCGCCAACCTCATAACCATAGGTTTCTGAACACCCAACCATGTTTCAGGACAATACTTTTTCGACGGGGAATATAAAACATATTTGTCGGTATTTTTTTTGCTCGCCAAACATTATAGGAATCAGAGATATAATTTCCTAAATAAAATAATATATTCGTGATAATATTCCTCCTCTTTGTGTATATGACAATTGTCCGTAATGTAAACCTAAGTTTTCGGCTCTCAATATGAAATGTTTCGTCCCCACGAAACAACAATTGTGGTAAGTTTGCTAACAGCATCTCTTTTAACCTTCCACCATAGGATGGGGGTACATTAACTTTGTCATCCCGTTTGTAACACATCGAAATATTGCTCTAAGAGGCGATCTAAGCATGTCCGTCCCTCCGTCTGTTGAAATCACGCTAATTTTCGAACGAAACAAGCTATCGACTTGAATCTTGGCATAAGTAGTTGTTATTGATGTAGGTCGGATGGTATTGCAAATGGCATATCGGACGACCGAAAAACATCTTTTGACATGGTTGCCGCATCCATTTAATGCTTATCTAGAGTATGTAATATTCGCGAAAAACAAATAAAAATAATATTCGAGCGGAGAAAAATATATATTGGCAATAAGCATTTAAATGCTGCAAACATGTTCTATTATTTCAATGATAGAATTTGAGACCATTACATGGTCGGGAAAATCATGTACCTGACCATTCCTTTTTTTATTTTTTTTTCAGGGAAAAAGTATTTTCATAGGTTACGTATAGACATGTCTAGAACCATTACATGGCCATAAAGATCATGCACATAGTTTTCGTGACCATTTACTTTTCTATTTTTTTGCAGCAAAAAGAATTTTATAAAAACATTGAGCAGGTACACACGATTTTCATTTTGCGCGTCAGTCGTCTGTTGATTGTTTCTTGGAATGGACGGAGAATACGGAATTATTGTGTTTTGTATTAATTTATTTATTCAGAAGTGGCACGTGGTTTTATATGAACACAAAAAGGGAAGTGTAATTGAAAAAATGTACCTGTTTTTTGTTCTGCATTTTGATATATGGCATAATTTATTTTTATTTGCAGTTACATGATGACTGCGTTTGTACATTTGATGGGCACGAAGTAAATATGGAATGATTAGTTATTGTTGAAATTGTACCAAAATAGAGTATGTAAAAATATGTGATGTTTGCCTGGACGACATTATAAATACAAATAAACAATGATTTAATTTATAAATAAATAAAAACCAATAAATAAAGTTAATTTTGTGTTTTCTTTTTTTAAGTGGAGACGAAAAGAGTTTTTTCATAAAAATCAAAACATTTTAGGTTTTGACCCTATTCTTTTAACTGGAAGAAAAATATTTTTGACGAATATCATAACATTTTAAATCGTTCTTAGAACCACGTTCACTGCACCAACGGATTTTTCTTGCGGATCCTCTTGAGGGAGCAAATTTCATCCCATCCGGTTGAAATTTGGTGAATGGTTTTGGTATATGATCTCTAACAACCATGCAAAAATTGGTCCACATGGGTTTATAATTATATATAGCCCCCATATAAACCGATCCCCAGATTTAGCTTGCGGAGCCTCTAAGAGAAGCAAATTTAATCCGATCCGACTGAAATTTGGTGCATGGTTTTGGTATATGGTCTCTAACAACCATGCGAAAATTGGTCCACATGGGTTTATAATTATATATAGCCCCCATATAAACCGATCCCCAGATTTGGCTTGCGGAACCTCAAAGAGAAGCAAATTTAATCCCATCCGACTGAAATTTGGTGCATGGTTTTGGTATATGGTCTCTAACAACCATGAAAAATTGGTGTACATGGGTTTATACTTATATATAGCCCTCATATAAACCGATTCCCAGATTTGACTTCCGGAGCCTCTTGAAGGAGTAAAATTCATCCGATCTGGTTGAAACAACCATGCCAAACTTAGTCCATATCGGTCTATAGTTATATATAGATAGCCCTCAGATAAACCGATCCCTAATCACACAAAAATTGATCCATATAGGTTCTTAGTTGTACACAGCCCCCATATAAAGCGACCCCCATATTTCAATTCTGGCTCTCTAATTACCGCGCAAAAGTCCATATCGGTTCGTAATTATTTGTAGACTTATATATACCTTTTTTGTCTTATATACAACGAATGTACCAAGTAATCCATGGTGGAGGGTAATAATATTCTGCCTGGGCCAACTTACGACCGTATATACTTGTTCTCTTTGAATATGTTCATGTCAATCGGGTTTCTTCTCTGCGTGTAGATAGCCAATATATTTTTTTTTTTTTCAGTGCAGAACCTCGATTAGAAAATGTACTGATTTTGACTTAAGAAGCCTTAATTAATCTAAGTAGGAATCGATTCAAAATTTCATATCTATACGGACATTTATTACATTAATTATATAATTTATTAATAATGTTTATATGATTAACACTCTAATGCCCCAATTTTTTTGCCAGCTGATTAAGTATTCCATGTTAACAACACAAAAGCAAGAAATTTAAACAAGAAAAAGTTATACGGTAAAATTCAGTATATACTGCATAGCCTCTTGAGCAGTTTTAACTACACGGACGAAAAATACTGTTTTTCATATGTTTGGGTGTAAATATTATATGTTTGGAACTCAAATCTTTTAACACAATATTTTTAAGTGCAAGCATATAATGTTCATAAAGTAGCATACCATCTTTGGGACATATATTTTATGTTAATATGTTAGAACATATTATGTTTGGGACATAAAATGTTTGTAAATACACTATGCTTAGATGCAAATATATGTTAATTTAGAAACAGGCTACAAACATATATGTGTTTAGAAAGAGAGGCCTAGAGAGTATGCTGCAAGTAAAATAATGGAAGCTACCTATTGGCGCCTTAAAAATATATCCACACAAAGACAATTTCATTAACATTTTTTACTACCAGTGTATGCCCTAAGGTGAAACATAATATGTTTGAACAATACAAACGATATTTTATTTGAACCAATCCTGAAAATTTATATGCTTGAAGCAAAATGTGTTTGGAGTATATGTTACAGAAGAGATTTTTTTTGAGGGTGTATGTTTTCTTTTTATTTTACCCATTTTTATTATCTTAAGGTGTGCTTTACTAAAAGCTTCCTGATTTCACAAAGCCCGCCTAAAGGCGGGATTGGGCATTAGAGGGTGTAAGAAAAATAGACTAGACAACTTATAATCCCAAAGCTAATTGTGAAGGGTAACCATATTTTATTTATTTTTGATATATGTATGCCAGTGACATAGACCATCTCCTTAAAAACTTTCGATTCTCTGACTCCATTTAACTTATCTAAACTTTGAGGTGGTCAACTTCTCTAATTTACTTTATTGAATTGTGTCAAAGTTTAAGACCCTTAAAATATAGGAGATTTTTTTTAGGAAAAATAAAATTACATTCTGAATGTTGAAAAAACAGCAGAACTAATCAGGCCAAAGTTGAGTCTTTCTCGTTGGGTTTGTTTCCAATATTAATGCACCTAAACGAGAACGTTGCAACTGCAAGTTTTGCGAACGCTCAAATCAAGGGCTCAAAGGCATTTCAGGGGCTTTTGTCATTATCATATGCATCTCTCGAAGGGAATATCCCTTCAGACTTTGCATACGACAATTGCTAAAGAACTACATTGGACCTTTGCTGGTTGTATTGTAACTACGTCTTTACTGAACCATTTAAGATTGACCTTGGGATAATGGAATTTATTTATTCATTTAAATAAATACAAAATTTACGGCTAATAAGCAGCATATTTTTTCTCTACTTAAGACTCTAGAGTGAACATTTCGCTCGAGTACAACATGGCTCAAAGCGATATCTTTTAAATGAATATTTACAAATCTTATAATTAAACAACATTTACAAAAATATGTCCTCATTTTGTACACTTCCAAGTTCCAAGTAGTTGTTGTCCACATCATCATCATCAACAACATCGACTTTTATGGCCAATGCCAAAGTCGAGACTGGCCTAAAGCCACAAAAAAAGAACAAAGGTGTAAGCCAAGTAAACGACAAACGTTCATATGCTCAATATGACAATCAATTGTTGCCATCTTTTCTTGGATGTTTTGGGAGTACTTGGACGCGCTTGTCTTATTGCACCTCTGATGCCACATTTGGGTATGGGAGCCTAGTCTGCTTCATCGAACATACTGCTGCCATTACACAGTGTTTACTAATTAACGTACCCACTAATTTTTCTTGGCTTTCTTTGCAAATCTCATCCACTATTGAAATGAATGGACAGACTAAAAACGCCAGCTAAAGATTTACGAAATGTGTTTATTCCCATATGTTGATGATAACTGAAGGATGACTGTATGTATTATGGAAACTCTGAGTACCAATTCTCTATGTACTGAAGGGATTCAAAATAAAACTTATAATCGAATTGCATTGACGTAACTCAAGGCACAATGGTCCGTTTTTGTGGTAATAAATTTTCCCGGATTCGACAACTTTCAGAATAATGTAATTTCATGGAGTGATTCTAATTGAGACTGATTTCAAATGTATAATCTACACTGAAACAAATAAAAAGAATATATTGTCGTGAGTATTTTTGTACTTGTTTTTCTGATCTTAAAATAGGAATGCGAACTTGGCTTAGCATAGAAGACGATTTTTTTGATACAAAGTCGATAAACTTTTCAATGAAGCCATTTTGTTTTAGAGTTAGGAAAATTAGGAACAAAAGAAAATTCTATAGAACTAATGAATATTTGTCCTTAAAAATTGCAAATAAATCATCATTATTATCGAAATCATTCACACATCTAAGACCCCGTAAGTATACATATTTTTGGTCGTGGTGAAATTCTGAGTCGATTAAAGAAGTCAGTAAAGTTTAAAGTCGGGCGGGGGCCGACTATATTATACCCTAAAGGCTATAATACAATCTAGACCAACATTTTTTGTACCATCTCAAATCCATCAAATTTATTGGCAACAGCATAAAGGTATAAAGTGGAATACACATGTATTTCTCTGAAAAATACACCCACAAGTCGGAGCCTTATCCACATGTCAACCTTCTGTGGAAAGTCTGCTATTACAGTGTGTAAGATTTGACTGCAATATAGGAAATCATTACAGAATTGTGTGCCAAATGTTGGTATTTTGGCCATATTATTTTAGCGGACATCGCTAGATAGACTCAGAATTTAATTCTAAGACGATCGGTATACGAAAAATATTTCTTTCCTCCCAAACGAAATTTTAGACAAACAAAGTTCGTTTCTCATTTGCTTTTCGCTGTAAGGAAGTGTATTTGGAAGAAAAGTATATACTTTTTGTGATAAACGTTTATTCTTTTCCAGGATGTAAAACCAATTTCATAAACACAAACTCAAAAGAAACATTGTTTTCTTGCTAATTGCATTTTCCCTCACATCTTTCTCACATCCACGAGGTTTTTTGTTTCTTAACACCTTTTCCTGTAATACCAACAATGTAGAAGAAATTATACGATTTTATAAATTGTTAAAATTTTTTTACCTTTCGCCTGGACGGAGAATCGAACCGCGGACCATGCACTTTGTAAGCCAACACACTAACCACAGAGGTATGTACCTGTTACGGTCATCAATAGATAAATATCCATATAAGTTATATTTATATAGCATGGCTTGCGGCACCCACGAACCGAATAAACAAAGTTTATTTAACAGAAACAAACATTTAGTTTGGCACCGTGGAGCAGTGGTTGCTACGTCCGACTTGCATGCCAAGGGTCGTGGGTTCGATCCCTGCCTCGACCAAAGTTTTTTTATACATATATTCCAGATATATTCGGAAGATTCCGAAAAAAATGTTCAACATTACATTGTAGTATATTAAATTTTGAACTGTAAAATGTGTCTTATTAAAGACCTAAAGTCAGAAAAGAACAGTGTTTGATATAAACGAAATGAACTGTGTTGTTGTTTCAAAAATAACTTTTTTTATCAAAAAATAAAAATTTTGTAACAAACAAATTTTTTGGTGATAAAAGTTTAAAATTTTCGAAGCAATTCAAAAAACTCTAACGAAAGAAAAACATTTTCGGTACACGTTTTCCAAACGTTTTATTTTTCTTTGCGTGTGACAACTCCTTCTTGGCGTTACATACAAATACACAAACTTATTATATCGTCAACCGTAGTAGTGGTGAAGGGTATTGAACAACTGGGGTTTCAGGAGAGGATGTCAAAGCACCAACTGACACCAAAAGCGCTTAATGAGTATACGACTCCAGAGGTTGTGGTTTTTGTGGACTGTATGTGGATATTGGGTATGCAGAGAAGACAGAATCCCAAAAACTTCACAGAAGGTTCAATGGATGAAGTTGCTAGGCGAGATAATATTGTTATTTGGGTTGGGAATGGTTCCTCGAGCAATATGGGAAATCATAACCCAATCCAAAATAATTCAAGAGAGAGAAATGAGACGAAACACAAGTGGGTTAAATTTGAGTTAAGCCTTTATTCGAGGATGATCTTACCAAGTAATTCTATTCGTGGCTGCGGGAAAATAAAAAGTGATTTATTGAATGTTTCATACCAGCCAGGAAACCTTTCGATTTTCTATTTAACTAATTTTTAGAACTAGTTGAAATTATCTTTTGACATTTATCGATATTACTATCTTTAGTGCAAATCGAATAGTCTCATACATTTCAAGTGATTCTTAAACCATAATTTTTTTCGTTACAATGCAATACAATTCAAATTTCAAAATTCAGAATGATTTACTTTACTATTCAATTCAAATTCAATTAAGTTATAGTTAAATTAAGTCTAAACAGTCTTGTTTAGACAGGTATAAAAACACAAAATTGTAATAATTTTTCAGCTTCAAGAAGTAAAATCCTGGCATTAGTACATATGAATCAATTTATGTAAGGCTTTATGAATATATGGAATGACAGGAGACATACTTTTTTTAAGGGATCCCAAATTCTAAAAATCACACTGTTAGAAAAATATATTTTTCATATGTTCCGATATAAACAAAATGTGTTTAGGGCACAATTTTTAAACACAATATATTTAAGTGCAAAAATGTAATGTTCCTGAACTAGCATTAAATGTTTGGGACACATATGTTAATATGTTACAATATATTATGTTTAGGACAAGAATGATTCATAAAAATAATATGTGTGAATGTAAACATATATATAAATTTACAAATTTTGAGTAAACATATATATGTTGTGATATTTTATTCAGGGAGCGACAGAGACAGAGAGAGTATAGAGAAAGAACCCGGGAAGGTTGACGAAAGATATCAACATAACACAGCGAGAGAAAAGATTGTGACGAGTAAGTCAAAATATTTAGCAAGAATGGAAATTAAAAAAAAAAAAAAACAAAAACAAGTATATACGGCCGTAAGCTCGGCCATGTCGAATCTTATGTACTCTCCACCATGGAGGGTACATACCAAATTTCAACTGAATCAGATGAATTTTGGTCTTCCAAGAGACTCCGCGCCAAATCGGGGGATCGGTTTATATGGGGGTTATATATAATTATGGACCGATACGGACCAATTTTTGCATGGTCCTTAGAGACCATATACTAACACCATGTACCAAATTTCAGCCGGATCGGATGAAATTTGCTTCTCTTAGAAGCTCCGCAAGCCAAATCGGGGGATCGGTTTATATGTGGGCTATATATAATTATGGACCGATGTGGACCAATTTTTGCATAGTTATTAGAGACCATATACCAACACCATGTACCAAATTTCAACCGGATCGGATGAAATTTGCTTCTCTTAGAAGCTCCGCAAGCAAAATCGGGGGATCGGTTTATATGTGGGCTATATATAATTATGGACCGATGTGGACCAATTTTTGCATAGTTATTAGAGACCATATACTAACACCATGTACAAAATTTTAGCCAGATCAGATGAAATTTGCTTCTCTTAGAGGATCGGCAAGCCAAATTTGGGGGTCCGTTTATAAGGGGGGCTATACGTAAAAGTGGACCGATATGGCCCATTTGCAATACCATCCGACCTACATCAATAACAACTACCAAGTTTCAAGTCGATAGCTTGTTTCGTTCGGAAGTTAGCGTGATTTCAACAGACGGATGGACGGACGGACGGACATGCTCAGATCGACTCAGAATTTCACCACGACCCAGAATATATATACTTTATGGGGTGTTAGAGTAATATTTCGATGTGCTACAAACGGACTGACAAAGTTAATATACCCCCATGCTATGGTGGAGGGTATAAAAACAGTAGAAAATATATAAACATTACAAAGGAAAAAAATATGTTTAGTGCCTCTTTATTAATAAGTAGTGCAAGATGAGTTGACGTCCACTTTCAAAAATAAAAGCGGGCATTAAGTTCGAGTTTTGCCGCTAAAATTATTTTTCATTTTAGAGGCAAAACTCGATCCAAAGCAACAATTGAACAAATATAACATATATGGCCGTAAGTTCGGCCAGGCCGAATCTTATGTACCCTCCACCATGGATTGGGTAGAAACTTCTACGAAAGACTGTCATCCACAATCGAATTACTTGGGTTGTGGTATCTTAAATCGTTTTCTAAATTGGAGTTAGTCCATACGTGGTATATATTAGACAAAAAAGGTATGTGTAGGTAAGTCTACAAATAATTACGAATCGATATGGACTTTTGCACGGTACGTAGGGAGCCAGAATTGGTATATGGGGACCGGCTTATATGGGGGCTATATATAATTATGGACCGATATGGACCAATTTTGGCATGGTTGTTAGAGACAATATACTAACAACATGTACCAAATTTCAGCCGGATCGGATGAAATTTGCTTCTCTTAGAGGTTCTGCAAGCCAAATCGGGGGATCGGTTTATATGGGGCTATATATAATTATGGACCGATGTGAACCAATTTTTGCATGGTTGTTAGAGACCATATACTAACACCATGTACCAAATTGCAGCCGAATCGGATGAAATTTCCTTCTCTTAGAGGCATCGCAAGCCAAATTTGGGGGTCCGTTTATATGGTGGCTATATATAATTATGGACTGATATGAACCAATTCCTGCATGGTTGGTGGATACAATATAAGAACATCACATACCAAATTTCAACCGTATCGGATGAATTTTGCTCTTCCAAGGGACACCGGAAGTCAAATCTGGGGATCGCTTTATATGGGGCCTAGATATAATTATTGACCGATTTCGACCAATTTTTGCATGGGTCTTTGAGGCCACATATTAACACCATGTACCAAATTTCAGCCAGATCGGATGAAATTTGCTTCTTTTAGAGGCTCTGCAAGCCAAATCGGGGGATCTGTTTATATGGGGGCTATATATAATTATGGACCGATGTGGACCAATTTTTGCATGCTTGTTAGAGACCATATACTAACACCATGTACCAAATTTCAGCCGGATCGGATGAAATTTGCTTCTCTTAGAGCAATCGCAAGCCAAATTTGGGGGTCCGTTTATATGGGGGCTATACGTAAAAGTGGACGGACGGACATGCTCAGATCGACTCAGAATTTCACCACGACCCAGAATATATATACTTTATGGGGTGTTAGAGTAATATTTTGATGTGCTACAAACGGAATGACAAAGTTAATATACCCCCCATCCTATGGTGGAGGGTATAATAAAATAAAAAGCATTTACAATATACGAGAATTTTACTAATTTCTTGTTACTGAAATTCGTCAAAAAGTAAATGTTATAGAAGGACAATTAATTGATCTCTTCATCGATTGGGAATATTCTCAAAATTTGGAAAATTTTGGATTCTAATAATCTACCATACATCAAAAGATTTAAAATTTTTGCTTAGACAGATAGTCTCTAGTTGCCAGTGCCCGTATAAATAAGTTTATTGTAATTTGTAATTAAGTAATAAATAAATACATAAAAATAAAAATTTTTGCTACAAATATACCAATTGCGGAAGCCGTGGTTATGGTACAAACGGCCCACTGTGATTGAATCTTTTTACTTCGAATTCCAATAATGTATTAAGGCACAACAAGAATTTGCATATCAATTTGTATTTAAACAAAATGGCGTAAAAATAAATGAGAGAAAAAAATAGCCCACCGTTTAATTTCATCCCGAAAAATAAGTAAATGGCTAAACAAACCGTACAGGAATCATGATTCTCATTATTTGAATTAAAAAAAAACTTTTGCAGATCAGCGTTCACTTACTGGAATCCTGCTTACCATAGGACAAAACATAAATAGAAACAAACAAAAAATATTTCCTTAACAATTCGAAGCTTCAGTTAAAAATGACATTATTAAGCTGCTGAAACCTGGTCATCCGCAGAATATTTTAGCCTCTGAGAATCATCGCCCGACCTTTGCATTTTTTATGGAGGGAAATTACTGGTTAGTGGTGAGATGTTCAGAGGACTTTAGAAGTAATATCACACATACAGGGACGAAAAAGACTGTTTTTCATATGTTTGGGTGTAAAAAATATATGTTTGGAACTCACATTTTGTAACACAATATTTTTAAGTGCAAGCATATATTGTTCATGAACTAGCATAACATGTTGTGGACATATAACATATTATGTTTGGGACATGAAATTTTTGTAAATATAATATTTTTGAATGCAAACATATATTAATTTAGAAATAGCCTATAAACATATATGTGTTTAGAAAGAGAGATGTAGAGAGTATGCTGCAAGTAAAAGAAATATATATACACAAAGAAACTTTCATTCAAAATTTTTTCTAACAGTGTATACCTAAAGTGAAACATAATATGTTTGAACAATACTAACAATATTTTGTTTGGACCAATCCTGAAAATATATATGCTTGAAGTAGAATATGTTTGCAGTATATGTTACAGAAGCGATTTTATTCGAGGGAGTGGTGGCCACAAAATGGCCGTTTATACATAAGGGAACTAAATTCAATAGGGTATATTTTTCCGAATTAAAAAAAAGAATACTTGTAAAATTTCCCGAAGATTCGATAAAATTGCGACTTTAATTCGAAGAACCATAAACGAAACTATCTATGTGACATCTAACGATATATCGATACTGGGAGCGATTATGAGTCGTCCGGTATCAGCGTTGCCACAAAGAGTTTTTATTTTGGACCATAATTTTTCCAAAATTGGACCAAAATTCGTACCAGTGGACCATTTTTCCAAATTAAATTAACAAAATTTAAAAGTTAAAATTTTTCCACAATTTTACTTTGATAGCAAAATTTTATTTATATATTAACATTTTTATTTCTATTTATTTCTATAGAAAATTTTGTCAATTTTATTTTTACAGAAATTTTTGTTAAAATTTTATTTCTATAGAAATAAAATTTTGTCCAAATTTTATTTCTATAGAAATAAAATTTTCTATAGAAATAAAATTTTGTCCAAATTTTATTTCTATAGAAATAAAATTTTGTCCAAATTTTATTTCTATAGAAATAAAATTTTGTCCAAATTTTATTTCTATAGAAATAAAATTTTGTCCAAATTTTATTTCTATAGAAATAAAATTTTGTCCAAATTTTATTTCTTACAAATAATTACGAATCGATATGGACTTTTGCACGGTACGTAGGGAGCCAGAATTGAAATATGGGGGTCGCTTTTATGGGGGCTATATACAATTATGAACTTGATATGGACCAATTTTTGTGTGATTGGGGATCGATTTATCTTAAGGCTATATATAACTATAGACCGATATGGACCTAGTTAGGCATGGTTGTTAATGGCCATATACTAGCACAATGTACCAAATTTCAACTGACTCTGATGAAATTTGCTCCTCCAAGAGGCTCCAAAACCAAATCTTGGGATCGGTTTATATGGGGGCTATATATGATTATGGAGTGATATGGACCACTTTTGGCATGGTTGTTAAATATCATATACTACCACCACGTACCAAATTTCAACCAGATCGGATGAATTTTGCTTCTCCACAAGGCACCGAAGCTCAAATCTGGGGATCGGTTTATATGGGGGCTATATATAATTATGAACTGATATGAACCAATCCATGCATGGTTGTTGGATACCATATTCTAACATCACGTACCAAATTTCAACCGAATCCGATGAATTTTGGTCTTCCAAGGGGCTCCGGAGGTCAAATCTGGCGATCGGTTTATATGGAGCTATATATAATTATGCACCGATTTGGACCAATTTTTGCATGGTTGTTAAAGACCATATACTAACACAATGTACCAAATTTCAGCCAGATAGGATGAAAATTGCCTCTCTTAGAGGCTCCGAAAGCCAAATCGGGGGATCGGTTTATATGGGGGCTATATATAATTATGGACCGATGTGGACCAATTTTTGCATGGTTGTTAGAGACCATATACTAACACCATGTACCAAATTTCAGCCGGATCGGATGAAATTTTCTTCTCTTAGAGGCTCCGGACGGACGGACATGCTCAGATCGACTCAGAATTTTACCACGACCCAGAATATATATACTTTATGGGTTCTTAGAGCAATATTTCGATGTGTTACAAACGGAATGACAAAGTAAATATACCCACCATCCTATGGTGGAGGGTATAAAAAAGAATATTTGTAAAATTTCCCGAAGATTCGATAAAATTGCGATTTTAATTCGAAGAACCACAAACGAAACTATCTATGTGACAGCTAACGATATATCGATACTGGGAGCGATTCTGAGTCGTTCAGTATCAGCGTTGCCACAAAGAGTTTTTACTTTGGACCAACATTTTTCCAAAATTGGACCAAAATTCGTACCAGTGGACCATTATTCCAAATTAAATTAACACAATTTTAATTTTTATTTCTATTTATTTCTATAGAAAATTTGTCAATTTTATTTTTATAAAAAATGTTGTTAAAATTTTATTTCTATAGAAAATTTTGTTAAAATTTTATTTCTATAGAAATTTTTGTCAATATTTTATTTCTACAGAAAATTTTGTTTAAATTTAAAAAATTTTGAAATGGACCAAAATCAACCAAATTCCATTTGGTTAGACCATCGGACCAAATTTAATAATTTTTTGGACCAATTTTGATCCGATCGGACCAAAATGGCAACCCTGTTCGGTATATACAATATGGCCAAAATTTGACCGATATAACTGATAGATATATTTTAACGCCCATCAATTTCAACACACTCTTATCAATTAGTGGTTAAGGGTATAGAAATTCATGAAAGTTTCCTTCTTATAATAACAAAATAAGCTGACCAACCCAATACTCTCCTCCCCGGGGTATTCATTTTCAGCCACTGTCTTTGAATTTATTGCAGTCACATTGACTTAGCAATTTTTCCAAACTAATGTCGCGAAAAAGCCGAAATTATCCAGTAAAACATCTGTGACTCCTACTCTATGTCTGGATGCATATATGAGTTGTTTGTTGAATGCATGAATATATGGTGGCGGTGGTGCCAAAAGTCTGTAGATATCTTAGAGCAAGGACCCAGCGAATGAATATCAACGGAACATCTTTTTCTTTTTCTGTCCGTTTAGTATAATAATTCTACACATTGAGAATATGCCGAATTCACAACGAACAATAACAAAAAGATGCAGCAAGTACATGGCGTTTGTTAAACAATTTGCAGCGGTACGTTTAACACAGCAACCCAAGAAAATGAAACTAAACAAAACTACCAAAATTCAATGGTCTTTGATTGAGAACAAGATGCCTAAAGGAAAGTGCAAACATTGAAACGTTTTTATAGGAAAGGGGTGGTATGGTAATTTTGGGATATATCGAAGGAGAAATACGTACTGATGAAAATCGGATAAAAATATTTTACCAAAAAATATGGCATTCCGATTGTATCATACCAAAATTTCCCATTATAAAAACTATATATATATTTTTGATCAGGGTGAATTCTAACCATATATGTCGAGGAAAGTTGGCACAGTTTAGTTTTTTTTCGGAAATCAGGCCATGTTCGAATATGAACTATATGGGTCTACACAGAAAAAAATTTCACAAAAATTTTTCCAATTAAAATCTTAATTGAGTTTTAAAAAATATTCAATTAAAAATTTAATTGTTTCAACAACTTTTTTAATTGAAATAAAAATCAATCACACAAATTAATAGTATCAATTAAATATTTAATTGGATCAATTAATTTTTTAATTGACTGTCAATTAATTTTTTAATTGATACTATCATTTCTGTGATTGAAGACATTTCAATTAAAAAATTAATTGGATCAATTAATTTCGTGATTGAATCAGAAAAAAAATTTTTTGTGTGTAGGTTTTGTAATATCCCCTATATAAACCGATTCTCCGATTTTAACCAATTTTTCTGCACTCAAAAAACACTGAAAGTTAATTTTAGAAAAGTTTATCTAAGCTGTATTACAAACTCAGGTTTTAATAAAAAAAAATTAGTAAATAATTTTCGGCAAATTTATTTTTTTTCACTTTCTAAGTTTGAAGGCAAAAATTTCCAGTTCAAAATTGCAAATATGTCTTTATTACCATACGAAGTTCAATAAATTCTATTTTGAGGGAAACACGAATTAAGTAAATCTTTATGCTCTTTATTTGTGTATAATTTTTCCCCTTTTTTAGTACATTTAATTAAAGCGTGTAGACTGACCTACCGATTTGACTTCTTGGGCGTGTAGACACCTCCATTTTTACCCGATTTGCTTCAAATTGGGAATCGAAAAGTAATTTAGGCCCATAAATGGGTGTGCATTAGTCCATGTTTTTGTATAGTTCCCTTATAGACCGATCTCACGATTTTACTTCATGGGCTCCTATCCGATTTGTCTGACATTAAAAATCTAGAGGTACTGATTTCACTTCTTCGGCGTCTATAAATCGCAATTTTTATCCGATTTGCTTGAAATTTAAACTCTAGAAATATTTTAAGTCCAACAAGTATATACGGTCGTAAGTTCGGCCAGGCCGAATCTTATGTACTTCCAACCAAGGATTTCTTAGAAACTTCTACGAAAGGCTGTCATCCACAATCATCTAAGTGGTAGTGGTAGGCTGCATAATATTTGATATTAGTCAATATTTTTGTTTTTTTTAGTGTATGTTCCAGACGGAATGAAAACACGTTATAAACCTATAACCTTAAAAATAACTGAATAACCTCCCTCGTAAATATTCACCAAGTAATATTGATTTCTAGACATATCAATTCCGTTTTCTGCCTCTCCCATTGAGCCTAATCTGTTCGTATAGGAACAGTGAATGTAATGCTGGAAGGAAGGATTTCATTTCTTTGCTTCAGTGTTTGCAGTTGGCATCGATAAGCGTTAGCAAAATCGAGTTAATGGTAACAAATAAATGTTAAACTGAACACACTTAAGTTTCCTTTTTCCCCAAATTCGTTTAGACAATGCTGGCTCTGACTGGGTTGGTGGGTACTTTGTCCAGTCTTCTATTTTTCGGGGGTATATAAAGATATCGAAAATGACGACACAATGCCGCCGCCACCGCCGTCGATATACGATTTTGGCATATTGGTAAAAGCCTGTGAACTCACGCGAATTCTCGCGAATATAAAGTGTGCATAAAAGCTCATATGTTTCCACAATGGTCCGTCTTCTCATGGAACAACGATTCTTTCAAAAAAAAACCATAAGACAAAATAGTACATCCACAAAAAAATGAAAACCTCCAAAAAACGGAAAAGAACAAGTCTATTGTTTTTCGATTTTCCAACTAATCTTAGTCGCGACTGTATTATGTGAATGTTGTTTTTTTTTGTGTGGCTCTCTAGCACTTAGTTGTCCTGCTTTCCATGACTTTAGGTTAGGCGGCTGGCGTTTCTTGAAGCAAATATTGAATATCTCACCAACTGATAACGAGCCATGCATGGAGGAGGAGCAGCAGCACCATCGAAGTCTAGCACAGCAAATGCCACTAAAGGCTTGCTCCGGGCATTGTCTCAAACAAGGATGTGGAAAAGCGTATTTGTTAGGACTATTAGTTAATAGATATTGTGTCTTTGTCAACAGTCGAGATGTCCATATTTGGTTATCATTCATAATTCATTGTTCTCCATTTTGAATGTCTTTATTTGGTTCAGCAGTTTATGGGATTATTAAATGAACATTCAAATGAAGCAAGAAAGTTGCTCCTTTAATGCTATCACTTAGCAGAATAGTCAATTTAAAATGGCTTTTGAAAAAATTGGAAAAGGGGAGGAGAAGGGTTATAACCATAATCTGAAATAATGTTGGCATGTCCAGAAAGTGAAATATACCATAGTGGCTACAGGGGAAAATCAGTAAAAAAGTATAGATGTTCACATTTTAAAAGCCACAAATTTTGAATGTTTTCCACTCACTCACCACGGCTGGAGAGTTTCGAATCTGCAGTCTTAGACTTTCATAATAATAAAGAACTTTTCGGGAAATTTGAAAATTTGAGCTGACATTTTCACCATTATTTTCTGTGAATCAGAGAGTTAAGGAAAAAGTACTGCAGTTCAAACCAAACAATAAAAATTACACAGTGCAGCACAAAAATTCCAAACAAGAAATCATTAATCCCAGCCAATGAGAGGAGAAAAGTAATTTCTAAATTGGTTGCTGTTCGTTTTCTATAAACCTCTATAGTTTTGCAGCCAAATTAGATTTTGAACACTTTTTTACAATTTTCGCATGGTCATAAGTCGAAAAATTTTGGAAATTTTGTGTTACAGTCATCAGCAAAGATGACTCGGTCAAAAAACTGCTTAGTATATTAAGTCGGAAAAATTTCATCTTCATGCTCAAAACCCCAAAAATGTCGAAAAATTACAACCAAGAAGAAGCTTCTCTTCTACGAAAGTGATTAGTTACGGAATGTAGTTTTTTCCGATGAGAAGCCAATCCAAATCGAGCAGTTTGTGAATAAAGAAAATGATCGGGTTTACTTTCCAAAGAGGTCGGCTGAAAATGTATACCTTCTATTGGCCACCAGAAGCGATCCCCGAATGTATTTATCGGCCATGGGATCAGAATTGATTACCTAATATTACCAAGAATGTGTTCCAAAGATAGTGTTGAAGTCCTAGGCAGATAAATACTTCGGGCGCATACCATAGATATTCCAACAGGACTCAGCAATGTTGCAAAATCTCCGAACGTCAATCACCGTGCCCTCAGTTGGTACATTTTTTTGGTAGATTGGTGGAACTCTTGGCGTTTTGTAGATTTTTTAAAATATTCTCCTCCGATGAAGACATTCTTCAATTACTCTAATGTTAAATTTATTTTTGACGAATTTCCGAATTTTTCAACAGGACTCAGCAATATTGCAAAATCTCCGGACGTCAATCACCGTGCCCTCAGTTGGTATAATTTTTTGGTAGATTGGTGGAACTCTTGGCGTTTTATCGATTTTTTAAAATATTCTCCTCCGATGAAAACATTCTTCAACTACTCTCTATGCTAAATTTATTTTTGACGAATTTCAAAAATCAGTAGTATACAATAATCTGCATTTGTATTTATACTAAAATTTTTCACTATATCAATGGTAGAAACTCTAAATTTAAAAGGAGTTTTGAAGCTATAAAGGCAGCCATTTATTTCCGAAATGATGAATTCACCTGATTGGTGAACAATCGAACAATGCTTCTGTTTCTTCAGTCAACAACAATTTGTGACAACTTACAGAAAAATTTTTGATTTTGAAATATATGTTATAGAATGGATTTTTAGAGGGGCATTTGTTTCTACGTGAATAGTTTTATTAATACATTGGAAAAAAGAGAAAATTTCATAAATTAGACCTGTATCCTAATTTTAATTTTATTGATTTTTTCACAAAGGTCCCTAAAAAGTCTTTATTTGAAAGAAGCTACATCTTTGGCTCGGAATCAGTACGAAATCCCTAAGGGAAGGTAAAAAATCTTTGGATTCAAGTTAACTTTTTTTTGAGTGCAATTTTATCAAAAGCTTAGAATGCGATTTTTGTTCATATTCGTTAGATATTTGGTAGAATTTTCATAAAATTTTGGTAGATTATATTTTACTTCAGTGGCAAACGCGATATCATCCCAATGGACTTTTGAGCCCGGGATATTTTTGCATCAATATGTCGGTCATTTCAAGAAGCGTATCGCCCTAAATCTAAATTGATTCTGTTGATGAACAATAAAATAAAAAAAATGTATAGCCATTTACTTTGTTGCATTACATATCACCACCCTGTAATTAGGCCAAAATTATGTATATATATATATATACCTTATATAAACTTATATACCAAATTTGACTTTTGTAGCCAATTAAATAGAGGAGCAAATTTCAAATAAAAAGCATCATCCATCCTAAGCGATGAATTTAACATGGGATTGTCATAGGACGGAAGACATCCATTTCAACAGGTGTGATCCGAATTCAATGTTTTGGATGTGAATTAAGAAAATCTGTGATATTTTGTCAAATAAAGAAACGTTTAAACTCAAATATTTCCAAAAATTCACAATTTTTTCAGATTGGATTTAGTATTATTTTCGACAAAATTTTATTTTTATTTATTTTATTTTTAACCAATTTTCAGATTGGATTTAGTATTTTTTTCGACAAAATTTTATTTTTATTTATTTTATTTTTAACCAATTTGAAACAAAACAAATATATACGGCCGTACGTTCGGCCAAGCCGAAGCTTATGTACCCTCCACCATTGATTGCGTAAAAACTTCTTCTAAACACTGCCATCCACAATCGAATTACTTTAGTTGCGGTAGCGCTTGCCGATGGCAAGGTATCTTAAAACCTCCTAACACCGTCTTCTAAATTGTAATTAAGTCCATACGTGGTATATATTAAATAAAAAAAAACGATTAAATACGTAAATAATTCAGTTTGACAAAGTTTTCTATACAAATAAAATTTTGACAAAATTTTCTATAGAAATAAAATTTTAATAAAATTTTTTAATAAAATGTTCACAAAATTTTCTACAGAAATAAAATTTTGACAAACTTTTCTATACAAATAAAGTTTTGACAAAATTTTCTATAGAAACGAAATTTTAACAAAATTTTCTATAGAAATAAAATTTTATTTTTGTTTTTGATCTCAGCTTAAAGCCATGCATTGACTAAACTACAAGTGTAGTTTAACCAAAAGAGGTTAAACTACACTTGCAATAAATTTGCTTGTCAAATTTATTTGGGCAAAGCCCTATAGACTGCAAGATGGTTGGATGTACAGCTGTTTCGGAATTACCACATTCCTCATCAGCATCCTCTACTTGCAGCAAAACTATCAACCAATTATCAGAATAAATTCGGGTAATTCACTCAACCCAAAGTGAATTACACTTGAAGCTTCCGAAAAAGGGTTTGATAGTCGGCTACTACCTAAACAAATTTGCAAGCATATCTATTTTCCTTTGTCAAACTCAAATCATCGATTTGAATATAGTTGCCTGGGTTTGTTTTTGAGCGTGCTTCCTCTATCTTCATTCGTTTTGTTTGTTATTGTTGGCTTCTCTTCAATCGTTATTTTTGTTTTTGATCTCAGCTTAAAGCCATGCATTGACTAAACTACAAGTGTAGTTTAAGCTGAGATCAAAAACAAAAATAACGATTGAAGAGAAGCCGACAATAACAAACAAAACGAATGAGGAAATAAAATTTTGACAAAATTTTCTATAGAAATAAAATTTTGACAAAATTTTCTATAGAAATAAAATTTTGGTAGATTATTCTTGTGTGATTAGAAATCGACGATATGGACAAATTTTGGTATGGTTGTTAGCGGCAATATACTAACACCACGTTTCAAATTTGAGCCGGATCGGATGAATTTTGCTCCTCCAAGAGTCTCCGTAGGTCAAATCTGGGGATCGGTTTATATGGGGGGCTATATATAATTTTAAGTTATCACAGATATCGGAAGATACCATACCAGATATTTTATCTGAGTTTGCATTGAAATAAGGCAAATACTGCATGCTACGTCGCAATAAGTTCGAGACAACACTTCTCCATTTTATGGCAAAGGGCAACATTTCCCTACTTGAATCAGAAGAATGACAGATTAAATTAACCAAGCGGATCTAATAACTGATAATAAAAATTATAATTAAAAAATCATGTAATTTAATCACCTCGAAGGTATACTAATCAAAACAGAAATTTCAGAATACAACAACAACAAACACGGGGGTAAAAATGAAATATATCCACAAATAAATTGCATGTTAGCCGATACTTTATCTTAATGCATGTCACAATTAATTTTATGCAAAAGTATTTCATAACTCGAATACAACGGCGACAAAAAAAAACAGACAACGTCTTACTCGAATTATGCATTTCCAATGGCCAATTCAGATCAGTTCAGCTCACTTTATTTTACCACAGTTCTTGTTTTTTCAAATTGAATTTATTCACACATTTAGTAAACTTGCAGTCGTCTGTATAAGCTAGCAAAGATAGCGGGCATCAGCAACAGCACTCAAGTAAAATAGTCAGCAACAAGAACAACAACTCATTAAAAATGTCATATTTAATAAAGTGCAAACAAACGTCATGGCACCTTTCGCGCAGCCATCACTGCTGTCATGGTTCTTATCGTTGCCAGTTTCTTCAGCTATTTGCTGCATTTCATAGCCATTTCACACTTGCCTCAAACATTTTTTATGCACTTGCTACTTGAGTTGTTTGATGCATGAACGACAGACATAACGAGTAACAATTGTTCTTATTACCGGTCAATCCGAATATAATACACCCTATGAGCTGGAAACATTCTTCGGATTAATTTATAGTAAATACATAAAATAATGCGACCACATAGTACTTTGGGGACTATTCACTAGATAGGGTCACGGCCTAAAGGAAAAAAAAAAGTTGATGCGGACACCCCCCAGTTTTGTAGCATATTCGAAGACAATTTCAGAACACCAACACTTTTTTCCGTGCACCCTACGCGAAATAAAAAAAAAATTAAAAATCAAATTTGACGTCGGAGTCAAAAATGACCAATGCACGAAATATAGCCCCTGATCAACCACGAACAACGATATGCGTTTCTTTTCGATCGGACTTCAAATGACGACACAGCACAATAAATTGTATTTCGGGGAGTAGTAGGGTGCACGGAAAAAAAAATGTTTTGGTGTTTTGAAATTGTCTTCGAATATGCTACAAAATTGGGGGATGACTGCATCAACTTTTTTTCGTGACCCTATCTACTGTTCACGCAAGTCTCGACAAAAACGGCGTCCCAACAAAAACGGCATCCGCACATGCGTGAACTTGAAAGTTTCCTAACTCTTTGTCTGCCACTGTTGCGATAATCGATTATGACTTCGATAAGCGCTTGTCATGAGCGACTGATGGGCGGTACATATTTTTTTGGGGTCTAAAATCAATATTTCTATGTGGTTTAGGGTATAAAAAGAGGAAATCGCTCAATTAGTGTGGGTAATGTAATATATATGACAAAAACCCATAAGTATAAAATCTCAATTTTACAGGCGAGCAAAAATACAATTTTAAGGCGTCACAAAAACTTCTGCTGCAAACATGTGCGAAATGTTTAATATTTATGTGATAGACCTTTTCAATAGCTTATTGCTCAACTTTACCAAATCCACACGCAGAGAAGAAACATGATTGTCACGATCATATTCAAAGATCAAAATAAAATGATAGGAGCTACTTTGCGGCGACCATGTAACATTTTCATCTGCAACCATGTTGACTCAGTGAACATAGTTCTAAAAAAACTAAAATTGTCCTCATCTAAAATGTAATTATGTTGATAAAAAAAAGAGTTTTGTTTGAATCAGACAATGGTCACCATCTAAAAAGTTATGATATTCGGATGGAGTTCACTGTTTTTTATTCGGATTGATGTGAATTGCATCCCTTCAAAAGTTCGAATTTATTGGACATTTCTATCAAAAGTTATGGTTAGTATTGTACTTAGCCTGCGTCTAAAGTTTTATAAAATGTCCAATCCAAAAAGGGCAAATAGCTTTGTTCGGTCTAAAGTGGTCTAAGCCATTTTTAGTCATGTTCTATTATCACTATTTTGAGCTCTTATACGTGTTATGAGAAATTTCAAAAAAAAATTGTTTCTTGTTTCCTGTAAAATTCACTTTTTAGACTTAGCGCACTTTGGAATGTAGACATCGATATGTTCTTCCAGTTTAGGCAAATATGGCCAAATACCCACATTTTACACAAAATTCTGTGATGATTTCGCCATTTTGTAGTCAAATCCATCCTTCCGATGCAGTCCTTTTGGACAAATCCTACAAAGTACGGAATTAGGTCGTTTTAAGTGAAAGTTTAAGTTTTGGACAATTACATTTCGCAAAAAAAAAAGAATAGAAAGTCAATAAAAAAGTAAAAAAATAATCCTCGCTGGGATTTGGACCTGTGCTGTTTGACTTTTTCACTTCCATGGAAGTTCTTTCGAGAAGGATTTACAAATCACGATCATTTTTAATTTTTTTTTTTTTGATTTTTAATGGAAAAATATATTTATAGTAAAATATATGCCTAAACAAAAAACAAAATAAAAACGATGTATAACATAAAACAATATATTTTTAGATAAATATTTTATACAAAATTGCTGCTGGTGAGATTTGAACCAGTGTTCTTTATTTTGTCATTTATAATAATAAATAACATCTCAGGATGTAGTTAGAATGTCATGCCATGATGTCACATTAGATTATTATCACAAACATTTGAAAAGTCGTGCATCTTGTTCAATGTCGTTTGTGGCTGAGTGTGCTAAGGCGTTCTGTTATGGTGACAACAGACCCAGGTTCAACCCCCGGTGGAAACGAAGATTTTTTTTTTATTTATATTACAACTGAGTTACTACTCATCTAGTAATTTTACAGTAGTTACAATTACAATACTAGAATATTTACTCTAGTGTAGAAATTTGGTGAGAAATAGTTCAACAACTATAATCTAGCTTATGACTTTTCTGGGGTTAGTTGACCAGATCCAGGGGACAATCCTATGGAGCTTCCTAGAGGTGGAGTAGTTTCTATATATATATTATTTAACTAGTTGTTTGGGTGATTCTGAAGTTTAGTTTTATGTTTTCGAGCAATGAGTGAAATTTCTTGAGAAATTGTTCTCACTCCTAAATCTCGATGCAAGTCACTATTGCGGATGTACCATGGCGCATTGACTATAGTACGAAGAATGGCGTTTTGTGTTTTCTGGACTGTATCGAACATCTCGTTTTGCTGCACAGCGCCACAACTGTATGGCATAGCACCATATTGGTTTGATAACTTGATTGTATACAAGAATTTTATTGTTGACTGATATTCTATCGTCCACGGACAACCAGTAAAGTTGGCGAAATTTAAGTTTGACATATTCGTTCCATCTTATTTTAGCGTCAAGGTTCATTCCCAAATATTTTGCGGAATTTGCAAATGGTATCAAATTACCATTCAAATACAATGGCGTATGTGAATTCCGTTTACGTAAATGTCATATGAATGGACTTGCTTTCATTTACGTTCATACTCCATTTATCAATCCAGCATTGAATGTTGAATAGAGCAGTGCTAAGCTTTGAAGTGGCTTCAGTTTCAGTATTTGCAGTGGGAAGCACTGCAGTATCGTCGGCAAACGTAGCAATAGTTGCCGCCAGGTTATTTGGAATATCTCTGGTATAGAGAAGGTACAATATTGGTCCCAGGACTCCAGCCTAAATCGGCTGTAGTTTAGAATAAGAATCTTCTATTTTTACTCTGAAATGTGTATTTGTAATGTATGACTCTAAAATTTCATATAGTTCTGTTCGTAGATCGTTGTACAGTTTTGTTGAGAGACCTTGATGCCAAACTTGATCAAAGGCTTGATAAAAATGAAAAGTGAAATTGTAAATTTTTATACCCTCCACCATAGGATGGGGGGTATATTAACTTTGTCATTCCGTTTGTAACACATCGAAATATTGCTCTAAGACCCCATAAAGTATATATATTCTGGGTCGTGGTGAAATTCTGAGTCGATCTGAGCATGTCCGTCCGTCCGTCTGTTGAAATCACGCTAACTTCCGAAAGAAACAACACACAAAAAAAAATTTTTCTGATTCAATCACGAAATTAATTGATCCAATTAATTTTTAATTGAAATGTCTTCAATCACAGAAATGATAGTATCAATTAAAAAATTAATTGAAGGTCAATTAAAAAGTTAATTGATCCAATTAAAAAATTAATTGATACTATTATTTTTGTGATTGATTTTTTTTTCAATTAAAAAAATTTGTTGAATCAATTAAATTTTTAATTGAATATTTTTTAAAACTCAATTAAAATTTTAATTGGAAAATTTTTCGTGAAATTTTTTTGTGTGAAGCTATCGACTTGAAACTTGGCACTTGGCCTCTAAAAGAAGCAAATTTCATCCAATCCGGCTGAAATTTGGTACATGGTGTTAGTATATGGTCTCTAACAACCGTGCAAAAATTGGTCCACATCGGTCCATAATTATATATAGCCCCCATATAAACCGATCCCCCGATTTGGCTTGCGGAGCCTCTAAGAGAAGCAAATTTCATCCGATCCGGCTGAAATTTGGTACATGGTGTTAATATATGGTCTCTAACAACCATGCAAAAATTGGTCCATATCGGTCCATAATTATATATAGCCTCCATATAAACCTATCACCAGATTTTACCTCCGGAGCCGTTGAAATTTGGTACGTGATGTTAATATATGGCCTCAAACACCCATGCAAAAATTGATTGATCCCCAGATTTGACCTCCGGTGCCTTTTGGAGGAGCAAAATTTATCCGATCTGGTTGAAATTTGGTACGTGGTGGTAGTATATGATATTTAAGTCTTTAGTCTTTCGTAGAAGTTTCTACGCAATCCATGGTGGAGGGTACATAAGATTCGGCCTGGCCGAACTTACGGCCGTATATACTTGTTTTTCTTAAGTCTTTTAAACTTCTTCATCCAAATGAACTTCCAAGTCCCAACTGCTAAAGCAATGGAGAACTTACGTCCTTTGACACGCCCATTTACAATTCATTGGAGATGATTAAAGTTTGCATTACTTCCGTATCACAAATTGGGGGTCCAAACTACTTTTTTGGAAGCTCTTTTTTTTTGCATAATCTAATTTAGAGATTTTATAGATTTGAAATGGTACCACAAGTGTCTATACTGTGGTAAAGGGTATAATATAGTCTGCCCCGCCCGACTTTAGCCTTTACTTACTTGTTTTTGTTTTATATTTTTCTGATGAAATTACAATATGAGTATACGTCTGATCATAGTATCGAATGTACATAACTGCCAATTGTAAATAAGGCAGAAACAACACTACCGAATATTACCGTGTTGATTTCTCGTGAAGAACTGCTTATCACTTGAATATCATAACATTTGTTAAGCATTAACTAACGCCATCTGTCAACACGGGAAGCCGCTACAGGAGCTCATGGAGTAATAGGCAACAATATCACCAATACGAAACAATTCACAACAGAACTCTTCTTACAAAAGGCCTTCGATATATCCATATGAGGAAGTCTCAGCAGTTGGCTAAACCTAAGTCTGGATAGTTAATTTTCTTCTGCTAAAACCGCCAAGCGGTGAATGTTATTGCATGTTAAGGAAAACTGAAATTATTGAAACGCGGTTTTTAAAGGCTGTTTGCTACTGCAGTCTGTGCTGCAACAAATGGTGGTGACATGGCATGCGGCGGACAGACACACGTTCACGTATATATATCGCATATCAGTATTTATTGAAGGCTTTCGAAAGGATGCGGGGTATGGGATTCCAACCAAAAGTAAACAACTTCATAATTTAGAATAAAGTCAAACAACAACAACAACAAAAACAACCGCAGCCATAGCCACAATAGTAGCAACGGGTCTACCGTAGTTAGAATTCCTTCTGTTTGACTCGAAACACGCAACAACTTCGAACCTAAGCATTAAATTATAGAGCAACCATGCTACTAATAATCAAGCAAACAAACCTGTTGCTGCACAGTAGAAAGGAAGTAGCAACTTTAAGGTGTTTTGCATGCATTGCATCGGATGTGAAGTTTTGTCTGTAATTGGAGTTTTTGGCCCAATATCATTCAGACTTCTGAATAGTGTAAGTGAGCCTGAAAATAAATCCGCAATTATATGGGTCTAACCATTTTGTTGCGATAAAATAACAACTGGAAGGGAGAGGGTCTAACCCATTTATGAATTTTTGAAAGATTGTCGTAAGTACTCTGTACACTTTTTTTATCTACCCGCTTACTCTAGAATTTTGAATTAATCGAACCAGGGAACTTGTATTTTATACTTCGTTTGGTGACACCATTTGTTACACACTTCAAAATTTTAAAAGATTTTGAATGAATTTATTGTTATCTTTATTATTAATACAAAATCTATAGACTCAAAATTTAAGTCAGCTAATGCACTAAGGTGGAACACAATGTTGGTAAAAAATTATGGGAAACATTTATATCTGATGCAATTTTAAGGAAACTTCGCAAAAGTTTATTTATGATTTATCGCTCGATATATATGTATTAGAAGTTTAGGAAAATTAGAGTCATTTTTACAACTTTTCGACTAAGCAGTGGTGATTTTACAAGGAAATGTTGGTATTTTGGCCATTATCAGAAAAACATATATATGGGAGCTATATCTAAATCTGAATCGATTTCAACCAAATTTGGCACGCATAGCTAGAATGCTAAATCTACTCCCTGTGCAAAATTTCAACCCAATTGGGCCAAAACTCTGGCTTGACCATATTAGTCCATATCGGGCGAAAGATATCCGTCCGTGATTTCGAGAAATGTATCACGGCGCATTGCCTGAAACACAATTAGGTACCCAGCAAAAAAAATTGAAGTACTCTAAGGGCACAACTTTAAAAGCACTTCCAAAAAATGAAAAGCCATATTAAATTCATCGCTTCTGCGCCAATTTTGCATCACTTCCGGATCCAAAAAGCACATTTTCACTACTTTTTTGGCGACGCTTTGTTTTGCTGGGTAGCAATAACCCTAAATACTGACTTTAGAAAACAATGCATGAAATAGGAAATGAAACAGTGAGATAGGAAGAAATGAAATAAAGGAAGTTATTAAAGAAGAACTATTCGGAACAAGCTAAAGGTAAAGTTTTATTTCCCCACCCAGCCTAAGTTATCTGTGAACATTTTGATAACCCCATTGTTTTTGCGCTAACTTCAATCTAAGTTTTCATGGAATTGTAAATATATAATTTATAACATCTTTATATTCAAAGTATCATTTACATTTTATTATAATAACGATTCGTAACAATGGAGCTCGCTACAAAAACATCTAAGTGAAATTACGTTTTTAAAAAATAATGTGAAAATAATAAAAATGTTGCAAGTAATAGTTAAAGAAAAAAGCGTGGATGGGATAGTGGTAAAAGGGTTTTAAATTTTCTTAAAAGTGAATGTTTTATTCAAAACGAATTTTCGCGACGACACCAGGCCTGTGGCAATGCTAAATTCTGCGTGAAAATTTTGTTATTATATAATTCACTCTCTCACGTGTATAGTGAGGATCTTATTGTAAGTTTTGAAAATCTTATATAAAACTAATTTTTAAATACTCGTGAGGCCAAAAATTCCACGTCCTTAAAATGAGAATGCGTATATCGTTTAGCTTAGAAAACACATCTAATAAACAATATGTTATCTTGTCGAAAAGTTGACACGCTTTTCAAAGGAGTCATTTCGTGCTTATTGCTAAGAGATTTGACTAAAAAATTGGTATATTTCATGAAAAAAATTGTGTTTGACTAAGGTCAACTTTGTTTTAATTATTCTGAAAAAAAATTCTTCAAAAATAATTAAATCGCCTTTAAATTTGTTAATTTTTCGTATCTAATTTACAAACCAAAAGAGAGAACAAATAGGGGAACTTTTTTTCAACTTTTGAGCTTGAAACATATCATAATTTATACTTGAATTTGGAAATTTATGTTGTAGTTAACACGTTTTGAAAATACTTTGATAGTACGAAAAATGCGGAAAAGACGAATAAATTATTTTTTTTTTCCTCGAATCAAAAGTCAAATTTAAACGATATTTTGTCTTAAATGTATGCTTACTTCAATTCTTAGGTTCTGCGGCTCGGAATCAATACCAAAACAAGTAAGTGAAGTAGATAGCTTAGGTTAGGTTAGTGGCAGCCCGATGTATCTGGCTCACTTAGACTATTCAGTCCATTGTAATACCACATTGGTGAACTTCTCTCTTATCACTGAGTGCTGCCCGATTCCATGTTAAGCTCAATGACAAGGGACCTACTTTTTATAGCCGAGTCCGAACGGCGTTCCACATTGTAGTGAAACCACTTAAAGAAGCTTTGAAACACTCAGAAATGTCACCAGCATTATTGAGGTGGAATAATCCACCGCTGAAAAACTTTTTGGTGTTAGATCGAAGCAGGAATCGAACCCACGAACTTGTGTATGCAAGGCGGGCCACCGTGGTGCAATGGTTAGCCACCGTGGAGCCACCGTGGTGCAATGGTTAGCATGCCCGCCTTGCATACACAAGGTCGTGGGTTCGATTCCTGCTACGACCGAACACCAAAAAGTTTTTCAGCGGTGGATTATCCCACCTCAGTAATGCTGGTGACATTTCTGAGTGTTTCGAAGCTTCTCTAAGTGGTTTCACTGCAATGTGGAACGCCGTTCGGACTCGGCTATAAAAAGGAGGTCCCTTGTCATTGAGCTTAACATGGAATCGGGCAGCACTCAGTGATAAGAGAGAAGTTCACCAATGTGGTATCACAATGGACTGAATAGTCTAAGTGAGCCTGATACATCGGGCTGCCACCTAACCTAAGGCGGGCATGCTAACCAATGCTCCCAAGTGAAGTAGATAGTCGGGCGGGTCCGACCACCTGTGGTATCACAATGGACTGAATAGTCTAAGTGAGCCCGACATATCGGGACTGATTTCTATTTTTCTATTTTTTAGGATGGGGGGTATATTAACTTTGTCATTTCGTTTGTAACACATCGAAATGTTGCTCTAAGACGCCATAAAGTATATATATTCTGGGTCGTGGTGAAATTCTGAGTCGATCTAAGCATGTCCGTCCATCCGTCCGTCCTTCTACGTCCTTCCGTCCGTCTGTTGAAATCACGCTAACTTCCTAACGAAACGAGCTATCGACTTGAAACTTGGCACAAGTAGTAGGTCGGATGGTATTGCAAATGGGCCATATCGGTCTAACAAAGAAAAACACATTTTTTGTCAAAATTCGTTTTTATTATTCAACATAGTTCCCTTCAAGGCAACGATTATAATGACCTTCTAATTTTTTGATACCATTTTGGTAGTACTCCTTCGGTTTTGCCTCCAAATAGGCCTCAGTTTCGGCGATCACCTCTTCATTGCAGCTAAATTTTTTCCCTGCGAGCATCCTTTTGAGGTCTGAGAACAAGAAAAAGTCGCTGGGGCCAGATCTAGAGAATACGGTGGGTGGGGAAGCAATTCGAAGCCCAATTCAAGAATTTTTGCCATCGTTCTCAATGACTTGTGGCACGGTGAGTTGTCTTGGTGGAACAACACTTTTTTCTTCTTCATATAGGGCCGTTTTGTTTCGATTTCGACCTTCAAACGCTCCAATAACGCCATATAATAGTCACTGTTGATTTTTTTTCCCTTCTCAAGATAATCGATGAAAGTATTCCATGCGCATCCCAAAAACCACACGGATGAAAAAGACTGTTTTTCATATGTTTGGCTATAAACATTATATGTTTGGAACACAAATTTTTAAACACAATATTTTTGAGTGCAAGCATATAATGTTCATAAACTAGCATAACATGTTTGGGACATATATGTTAATATGTTAGAACATATTATGTTTGGGACATAAAATGTTTTTAAATATAATATGCTTGGATGCAAACATATATTAATTTAGAAATATCCTATAAACATATATGTGTTTAGTAGCTTGGAGCGCTATTTAACAGGGAGCGATATTGAATTAAGTTGGTGGTTGTTGCTTGTTATTACAAAATTAACATTTTATTTTTCCTTGGGCAATTGATCAGCTACTTCTTTGATCCTTACAAACTGTGTGGTCCGCTGTTCGAATCCCCGTCCGGCAAAAGGTAAAATTAAAATAAAATAAAAATCATAAAAAAAAGGTGCTAAGAACTAAAAAATCTCGTGGAAGTGAGAAAGATTTCGGGGAATATACAATTGGGCAGAAACAAAATTTTGAGCATTCAGGTCGAAAACCTATGTTGTTAGCACCTATATTACCTGTTTATTTTCATAATTCATTATGATTGTAAATATATAAATAAATAAATAAAATTTTGAGCACAATATTGTTTGGGAGAATTTTTTTAGGCATATAATATTTTTGGGTGCAAAATGCTTCCAAACATATTATATGTTCACATAATAACATATTGTTTTTTGGAAGACAACATTATTGAATTTGGATGCAAAAATACAAAATGTTTGGAACTTAGACTACCCAAACATATATTGTTTAGACCAATATGCTTTCAAACATATTATATATTGGAAGAGATCAAACATATAAATGTTTGGGCAATACCCAAAAATGTATATGCTTGAAACAAAATATGTTTGGGAGTATATGTTACAGAAGCGATTTTTTGTGAGCGTGCAGAGGACATTACTTTGCCAGCGGACTTTTGAGTCTTTCCACGCTTCGGAGACGGTTCACCGGTTACTGTCCACTCAGCCGACTATCGATTGGACTCAGGAGTGTAGTGATGGAGCCATGTTTCATCCATTGTCACTTATCGATGGAAAAACTCGGGTGTATTACGAGTTAACAGCTGCAAACACCGCTCAGAATCATCAACACGTTGTTGTGTTTGGTCAAATGTGAGCTCGCGCGGCACCCATTTTGCACAGACCTTCCGCATATACAAATATTGATGAATGATATGACCCACACGTTCCTTTGACATCTTTAAGGCCTCTGCTATCTCGATCAACTTCATCTTACGGTCATTCAAAATCATTTTGTGGATTTTTTTGATGTTTTCGTCGGTAACCACCTCTTTTGGGCGTCCACTCCTTCATCGTCCTCCGTGCTCATTTCACCACGCTTGAATTTTGCATACCAATCATTTATTGTTGATTTCCCTGGGGCAGAGTCCGGATACTCATTATCAAGCCAAGTTTTTGCTTCCACCGTGTTTTTCCCCTTCAGAAAACAGTATTTTATCAAAACACGAAATTCCTTTTTTTCCATTTTTTTCACAATAACAAAAGTTGCTTCACAAAAGACGCTCACAAACTAATTGACGTCAAATTTTGACACGAATTATTTGAAGGTTGGTACTATATAAAAATAATATGCATTTAATACTAGCGACGCCATCTATGTGTCAGACCGGGGACTTATCAGCCAACCTGTTATTTAATCGGCCTTTTTTAGTCTTCAGTAGAATATATACCACGTATGGACTACCTTGCAATTTAGAAGACGGTGTTAGGAAGTGTTAAGATACCTTGGCATCTGCAAATGTTACCGCAACCCAAGTAATTCGATTGTTTATGACAGTCTTCAGTAGAAGTTTCTACGCAATCCAAGGTGGAGGGTGCATAAGCTTTGGCCTGGCCGAACTTACGGCCGTATATACTTTCAAATTTGATCCGATTTTTGCCAAGTTCAATAGTGTATATTAAAAAAAAAACGGTTCCAAATTTCATCAAAATCGGATAACAAATACGACCGTGATTTGCGAACACCAAATACATGGACGGTGTCGGTTAGTATATATTTTATGAGGTCTAAAGTCATTATTTCTTGTGGGCAAAATTTGTAGCAGGTCAAAATTATTTGGTTTAGGGTAAAATCATTATTTTATTATTTGGTTTAGGGTATAATCATTAGTGTAAAAACAAAAACTTTGGAATCGGACATGCTTTGTTTCAGTCTATACAATCTTTAGCTCTCTTTAGAAAAACAAAGGATAAATGATGTCCCGTGGAAAATTTCGGAAGACTGCGAAATTGTTGGGAGGAGAATGACCTAGTATTAATTCATGCAAGGACCTAACCAGTTACGTACAAGAAACTTAAATATTTCACTGCAGTTTATTTCGAATCCATCTCGTGCAAATATGTGTTCTTGTACAAAATGATTTTTGTTAGCGAGCAGATGTACGTTTTTCCGTGCAATTATATATTTTGAACCACTGTCTGTCAACAATCGTATTTGGAGTTGGAATTTTCTTGTAAATAGCATTGGACTGCTGTTTACGGTTTGTTTGCTAGTTAGTATTTTTTTTTTGTTTTGTGACTATGTCTTTTATTTATTTGTATTTTTTTTTTTTTTTTGTAAAATAAGAAATATGAATTTTAATGTAAGAAAATAAAGCCAGAGATAAATGCATTTATAATGGGTTTATCGTGCTAAAATCAACTTTATCACTTTTTCACAGATTCTTAGTTACGGACCCCGGTTGCCATGTGCGCGACAATGTTGTCGCCTAGCATAGAGTAGAACTTAAAGCTGTGTTGCGCATGCTCACTTACTCCATTCGACTTGAATGTCAGCACTTAAATGTGAAGACTAGCTTTTTTTGTAAATTAGGTTCTATTTTTGCTACGTTTTGTATCGTTTTTTTTTTGCAGTCATATGTCTAAACTGTAACGAAATTATAATTCAAGTGAAATGTATTTAGACAACCTGTGGCAAGAGTTGCCATATATAACAGGTAATGTTGTTGGTATTTCGCACCAATAGAAACGAAGTAATAAAAAAAATGAAATTTGTTTATTTTATATTTTTTTATATTTTAGGATTCTATGCACCGTTGTCATAGACCCTACTCCTGACTGCCATTGAATTATTATATTCGCCACTGAATTATATGTATTCATCCCTATATGAGAATTGCTAGGTACACTGAAAAAATCTTGTTGGGTCCCAACAATTTTTGTCTTTACCCTAAATGTATTTAAATTTATGACACAAATCTTGTCTTTAAATTAAATTTCAAAGATTCGTGTCCAAAATCAAAAGAAACCCATTCTTAAAGCAAAGACTATGAACTTTATTTCAATAAAATTTCTTTACTCTCCAAAAGTCCAACGGATAAAATCCGGAGATTTTGTTGACCATTATGATGCAGTCGAAAGTAAGTGAAGAATCCTACTTTGTAAGCACGTGCTGAAAACGAATATGCTAATTCTTGTTGGAATATCCATGGTCTGAGGCCGAAATGTTTGTCTGTCCGTGGCTTTAATTAACATACTCTTCAAAATGCTACGGACGCAAAAGTCCAACGGATTGAAATACGAAGATCTTGGGGGCCATTGTGCGATAAAGATGAATAAATCTCACTGCTGTCAATGAAGGGGTTTAAGAATTATATTAACCTGAAGTTGATTGCACTGGGTATCAAACACACTGTATTGACACTACACAGATCAATCACTAAATTAATTGATTCAATTAATTTGTTACTTGAATTGTCTTCAACCACGAAAATGATTGTTGCAAAACTCAATAAGGATTTTAATTAACTATTTTCAATCACTTTCTTAAAAGATTTGTTGTTTTAAGATTGCTTAACAAATTTATTGTTTCAATTCAATTAAAAATTAAAAGAAAATTTCTACCTTTTTTTGTCTGACTAACGGCCATTTGCACGTAGCTCCGTTAGGCTTTAACTGCCAGTTAACAGAAAGAAAAATGGTTAACTTTAACTGAAAAATTTTCAGCAGTTAAGTTTCTAACTGGCATATGGAATATATACGCAAGATGACAGATAGGTAGATATCACGGTTTAAAAGTTCGTTACCTAACGTAGCACAGAGCTTCATGAAAATGGGGGTAAGTTTGATTAAAGAAATTTTTTCAATATTTTTATACCCTCCACCATAGGATGGGGGTATATTAATTTTGTCATTCCGTTTGTAACACATCGAAATATTGCTCTAAGACCAGAGATGGTCTGTATCAAACTTTTTTAGGTTTGCGACTGTCGCAAAGTTGTAAACGTCCTAAACGTCACATACGTGTCGTAAATGTAGAAAAAGTAACAAAAGTCGCAAACTCAAAATACTTTAGTCGCGTCAGCTAGGCAGCAAATTCGATGATATCCAAGACGATGCTATGTGCGAAGAGAAGGTTTTAGTCCCCACATTTTCCCTATTGCCTTTTGCACGAGTACAGGGTAACCGTGGATTTTCTCGTCCTTTCTTAGCTTTAAATTCAGTCTCCTGTCCAATATAACCTCAAGGAATTTTGCACACCCACCAACGGGAATTTCGATACCACCTAAGGAAATTAGCTTGACCGTGGGAAAACTTTCACAAATTTCTGCAGAAACTCATAGCAAATGCTGTCAAACTAAATTAAACAATGTTCAGGATTTCTTCTATTCAAAATTAGGTTTTCTACAGTAGGTTTACGACTTTTGCGACATACGTATTATACCGTCGCAAATATATGTCGCAAAAGTCACAGTTTGTGACAGGCCAACCCTGTCTAAGACCCCATAAAGTATATATATTCTGGGTCGTGGTGAAATTCTGGGTCGATCTGAGCATGTCCGTCCGTCCGTCGGTCTGTTGAAATCACGCTAACTTCCGAACGAAACAAGCTATCGACTTGAAACTTGGCACAAGTAGTTGTTATTGATGTAGGTTGGATGGTATTGGAAATGGGCCATATCGGTCCACTTTTACGTATAGCCCCCATATAAACGAACCCACAAATTTGGCTTGCGATTGCTCTAAGAGAAGCAAATTTCATCCGATCCGGCTGAAATTTGGTACATGGTGTTAGTATATTGTCTCTAATAACGAGCCAAAAATTTGTCCATATTGGTCCACTTTTACGTATAGCCCCCATATAAACGGACCCCCAAATTTGGCTTGCGATTGCTCTAAAAGAAGAAAATTTCATCCGATCAGGCTGAAATTTGGTACATGATGTTAGTATATGGTCTCTAACAACCATGCAAAAATTGGTCCATATCGGTCCACTTTTACGTATAGCCCCCATATAAACGGACCCCCAAATTTGGCTTGCGATTGCTCTAAGAGAAGCACATTTCATCCGATCCGGCTGAAATTTAGTACATGGTTTTAGTATATGGTCTCTAACACCCATGCAAAAATCGGTCCATATCAGTCCACTTTTACGTATAGCCCCCCATATAAACGGACCCCCAAATTTGGCTCGCGATTGCTCTAATAGAAGCACATTTCATCCGATCCGGCTGAAATTTAGTACATGGTGTTGGTATATGGTCTCCAACACCCATGCAAAAATTGGTCTATACACGCATAAAAATAATTCTTTCCTCCCAAACGAAATTTTAGACAAACAAAGTTCGTTTCTCACTTGCTTTTCGCTGTAAGGAAGTGTATTTGGATGAAAAGTATACACTTTTTGTGATAAACGTTTATTTTTTTCCAGGATGTAAAAACAATTTCATAAAGACTAGCTCAAAAAACAAAAAACATTGTTTTCTTGCTAATTGCATTGTCCCTCACATCTTTCTCACATCCACGAGGATTTTTAGTTCCTAACACCTTTTCCTGTAATACCAACAATGTAGAAGAAATTATACGATTTTATAAATTTTTAAAATTTTTTTACCTTTCGCCTGGACGGAGAATCGAACCGCGGACCATGCAGTTTGTAAGCCAACATACTAACCCCTGAGCTATGTACCTGTTATGGTCATCAATAGATAATAATCCATATAAGTTATATGTATATAGCATAGCTTGCGGCGCCCACGAACCGAATAAACAAAGTTTATTTAACAGAAACAAACATTTAGTTTGGCACAGTAGAGCAGTGGTTGCTACGTCCGACTTGCATGCCAAAGGTCGTGGGTTCGATCCCTGCTTCGACCAAAGTTTTTTTTTTTGCTTTTGTTTTTTTTTTTACATATATTCCAGATATGTTCGGAAGATTCCGAAAAAATGTTCAACATTACATTGTACTATATTAAATTTTGAACTGTAAAATGTGTCTTATTAAAGACCTAAAGTCCGAAAAGAACAGTGTTTGATATAAACGAAATGGACTGTGTTGTTGTTTCAAAAATAATTTTTTTATTGAAAAAATAAAAATTTTGTTACAAACGAATTTATTTGGTGATAAAAGTTTAAAATTTTCGAAACAATTCAAAAAAACTCTAACAAAAGAAAAACGTTTTCGGTACACGTTTTCCAAACGTTTTGTTTCTTTGCGTGTAATTATATATAGCCCCCATATAAACCGATCCCTAGATTTGGCTTTCGGAGCCTCAAAGAGAAGCAAATTTCATCCGATACGGCTGAAATTTGGTACATGGTATTGGTATATCCAGCTGAAATTTGGTACATGGTATTAGTATATAGTCTATAAGAACCATTCAAAAATTGGTCCATATCACTCCATAATTATATATAGCCCCTATATAAACCGATCCCCAGATTTGAACTCCGGAGCCACTTGGACGAGCAAAATTCATCCGATCCGGTTGAAATTTGCAACGTGGTGTTAATATATGGCCGCTAATAACCATGCCAAAATTGGTCCATATCGGTCTATAGTTATATATAGCCGATCCCCAATCAAACAAAAATTGGTCCATATCGGTTCATAATCATGCTTGCCACTCGAGCAAAAATAATCTAGCAAAATTTTATTTCTATAGAAAATTTTGTCAAAATTTTATTTCTATAGAAAATTTTCTCGAAATTTTATTCCTATAGAAAATTTTGTAAAATTTTATTTCTATAGAAAATTTTGGCAAACTTTTATTTCTGTAGAAAATGTTGTCAAAATATTAATTCTATAAAGAATGTTGTCAAAATTTTAAATCTTTTGAAAATTTTATTTCTATAGCAAATTTTGTTAAAATCGTATTTCAATAGAAAATTTTGTCCAAATTTTATTTTGTCAAAATTTTATTTCTATAGAAAATTTTGTCAAACTTAATTGTATACGTATTTAATTAAGTTTAATATATACCACGTATGAACTACGTGGTATACATTACGGTATTAGGAAGTTTTAAGATACCTTGTGGATGACAGTCTTCAGTAGAAGTTTCTACGCAATCCATGGTGGAGGGTACATAAGCTTCGGCCTTGCCGAACTTACGGCCGTATATATTTGTTTTTTTTTTTTTTATCAGCTTCAACCAACTATGTTACTGGAAGCATTTTATTGACATTTTTCCCGGGTACATATCAAATTTGCTCATCCAGAAGGCTCTAGAAATCAAACCATGAGTTCGGTTTATGTGGAGCTATACCTAAACGATGTGGATGTTGGATGGAACATATACAACATGAGTGATAGAGTTATTTTAGTGCAAAGTTTGTCATTGCAATTAAAACAAGTGAGTGAACCCTCTTACGTACGTTAGTTAAATTAACTTAAACATGGGAAAATTCTACACAAATGAAACATAAAGATATACTAAATTTCTTCAAATTTGTAAATTATACTACAAAAGCGTCTATTGTGAACTTCGTATGTCGCTAAAGACATTCTTGCAATTTTGAGCTCCAATTTTTTTCCTTCAAACTACAAAATTTTCTTTAACAAGTGAAAAAAATTATTTATGTCTAACAAATTTTCTTGAATTTGTCGAAAACCTTTTACTTATTTTTGTTATTTCGGCGTGATGCCAGCGCTTGTAATACTGTTTAGTTAAAAATTTCTAAAAATATTCCAAATTTTCTAAAATTAATCAAAAGTTGTCTTCCTAGGGGGCTCACTGTTTTTTCAGTGTAGGACATCATGAGATCGATTCGAAAGATATCCACATTTTAGGGTGCCCAAGTTTGGAAGGTTTCACTGTTTTCACATCATGGGGTCTTCGACTAATATTTCGAAGCGTTACAAACGGAATGACAAAGTCAATATAAAATAAGTATATACGGCCGTAAGTTCGGCCAGGCCGAATCTTATGTACCCTCCACCATGGATTGCTTCTCCAAAAGGCACCAGAGGTCAAATCTGGGGGATCGGTTTATATGGGGGCTATATATAATTATGGACTGGTATGAACCAATTCCTGCATGGTTGTTGGATACCATATACTAACATCACGTACCTAATTTCAACCGAATCGGAGGAATGTGCTCTTCCAAGGGGCTCCGGAGGTCAAATCTGGGGATCGGTTTATATGGGGGCTATATATAATTATGGACCGATTTCGACCAATTTTTGCATGGGTGTTTGAGGCCATATATTAACACCACGTATCAAATTTCAACTGAATCAGATGAATTTTGGTTTTCCAAGAGGCTCCGGAGGTCAAATCTGGTGATCTGTTTATATGGGGGCTATATATAATTATGGACCGATGTGGACCAATTTTTGCATGGTCCATAGAGATCATATACTAACACCATGTACCAAATTTCAAACGGATCGTATGAAATTTGTTTCTCTTAAAGGCTCCGCAAGCCAAATCGGGGGATCGGTTTATATGGGGGCTATATATAATTATGGACCGATGTGAGCCAATTTTTGTGTGGTTGTTAGACACCATATACTAACACCATGTACCAAATTTCAGCCGGATCGGAAGCAATTTGCTTCTCTTAGAGGCTCCGCAAGCCAAATCGGGGGATCGGTTTATATGGGGGCTATATATAATTATGGACCGATGTGGACCAATTTTTGCATGGTTGTTAGAGACTAAATACTTACACCATGTACCAAATTGCAGCCGAATCGGATGAAATTTGTTTCTCTTAGAGCAACCGCAACCAAATTTGGGGGTCCCTTTATATGAGGGCTGTACCTAAAAGTGGATCGATATGGCCCATTTGCTATACCATCCGACCTACATCAATAACAACTACTTGTGCCAAGTTTCAAGTTGATAGCTTTTTTCGTTCGGAAGTTAGCGTGATTTCAACAGACGGACGGACGGACATGCTCAGATCGACTCAGAATTTCACCACGACCCAGAATATATATACTTTATGGGGTCTTAGAACAATATTTCGATGTGTTGCAAACGGAATGACAAAGTTAATATACCCCCATCCTATGGTGGAGGGTATAAAAATGTGTGTTAAAATTTCAATTTTTTTTTTCGATATTGTTTTGCTGGGATACTAATGGCAACTCTTCCATCATGGTATCCCCAAATTTTTATATTCTTTTCAGTTACATTAGTTTATGCTCAAGTTCGGCAAGTGTCAGATATTTATGGCATTGAAATCTCGTTGAAACTTGAAGGTCTTTATCGTAATTTTTTTTTCGTTCCGATTACACAGGGTTAACATGCTGTTTGCTAAAATCATCAGACATCTCGACTGAGAAATGTGAAGCTTAAGAAGCTCCAAGCTAATTCATTACCAACCATGAATTTTAGCCATCCTGATGTATGGGAAACTAATTTGAATTGCAAAAAACAAAAGACATTCGACCCAAAAGATCACGCCAGACCTCTAAGAGTCGCATATATGGATTCTGGAATATGAATATACTTCTAATAAAAATAATCATAAAAGATATCATTTTTCGTGTTATAAGGCTAAAGTAAAAAAGTAATAATTTTCCTATGACAAAAAACATGGGCAAATAGCAAACGAGGCCACAAACTATGGCAAGTAGGAAGTGCTGCAGTGGTACTGGTGGTGATTTGCTTTTGGTAGTGTTAAAACTTAATAGCTGCTGTTAAGATAAGGTTTAGATTTCTCCATGCGACGACAGCAGCAGGAGCAGCAGTAGTTCAAGTGTGGGCATTTTTTGTGGCCACGTTGCATAGATTGGATCTTGAGCTTGGGTTATGCAGACACAATCTATGCAGGACAATAGGGATGCCAAAAGATGATAACAACCAGAATTCTAAAATAGTTATGGTGTGCAGGATTACATAGATCCACCATTTATCTAACATATTACCGATATATGTATATAGAAGTATTCCCACCTTGTACAAATATTTGATAAAATTAGTGTCAAAAATGTTGTGCCTTTAATTAAATAAAAAAAAAAATAATTTTTAGCACGTCCTTGTTTCACATGAATGTTGGCACCTGAACTAAGTTAGTGTTTTTAACGTTCACTCAATTCCATTTTGTACGACATCTCTAGGCCCAAAAGTGAAGCTGATCGCCAACCCTGTTGCTGGAATTTCTTGGTATTTCATATTTCACTATTTTGCTTTTGCTTGCTCATACACCAAACAAAAAACGAAGATAGAACACCTTTATGCCTTTAAATATTTTTTTGTTTGTTTTGCTGTCGAATAACCGAATAGTGATGTTATCGGAATATGGCGTTTTAATGGCAAATAAATACCTAATATTTTGACAGTTCAAACAAGGATAATTTGAGTGGAAAAGTTCATATTGTGTAGATATGTAGACCATTCTCGGTTCTTTTTTTTTTCATTGAATGTAACCAGAGGTATGATAAAAAAAAGCGATTAGATGGTTTAGAATGACATCACGGGCCGGTTAAAGATGAATCCGAGACGGAATTTTGCATTTTTTAAATTTATTGTTTGTTTATCTATTTGTTATTAGCCAGACCCCAATTTTTATTTAAACTTTATGGAATTTCGTAAAGAAGAATTTTTGTAACAGAACAAATTCAATCACATTTGACGATCATAGGTCCAGATTAAGATATAGTTACGTGTATAAATTGGAAATATGAAATTAATAACAAGTATATACGGCCGTAAGTTCGGCCAGACCGAAGCTTATGTACCCTCCACCATGGATTGCGTAGAAACTTCTACTGAAGACTGTCATCCACAATCGAATTACTTGGGTTGCGGTAAAACTTGGCGATGGCAAGGTATCTTAAAACTTCCTAACACCGTCTTCTAAATTGCAAGGTAATCCATACGTGGTATTTATTAAACTAAAAAAGCCGATGAAATACGTATATAATTAAGTTTGACAAAATTTTTTATAGAAATAAAATTTTGACAACATTTTCTATAGAAGTAAAATTTGGACAAACTTTCTATAGAAGTAAAATTTTGCCAAAATTTTCTATAGAAATAAAATGTTGACAAAATTTTCTATAGAAATAATATTTTGGAAAAATTTTCTATAGAAAAAAAAATTTGACTAAATTTTCTATAGAAATAAAATTTGACAAAATTTTCTATAGCAATAAAATTTTTACAAAATTAGAATTAAAATTTTTACAACATTCTCTATAGAATTAAAATTTTGACAACATATACTATAGAAATAAAAATTTGCCAAAATTTTCTATAGAAATAACATTTTGGTAGATTATTATACCCTCCACCATACACCGAAAGAAAAAGCGTTCGTCACCTTGACGATTGAGTTTCATCAATGCGTTTTCGTCTATGCGATGAAAAGTTTCGTCCATGGGAGTATTTCGGTAGTCCACGTGACGAAATCAATCATCAAAGTCAATTTTTGTTCTTTTCATAGTTCGTCACATTGATGATCTAGTTTCGTCTATGAGACGAAATTATTTTCTTCCCGATTCAGCGAAAGTTAACCAAAATTAACATTTGATTTAAATTAATTTCGTTTATATGAAGTCCCAATATATGAAGTACACATATTAATAGAAATTGGACAAAAGTTTTAAGTGTTTTATTTTCATGATGTATCAAGGATGCTGGTTTTCGTCAATGCGATGAAAAAATCTTCAAATTGATGAAACACAGTTTTCTCTGAAATGTGTATCAAAAAATCTCAATGCTATATTGATGTTTGTAATTTTTCCATTAGTACTAAAGTGAAGCACCTAAAAGTCGAATCAATAGTCAATGTGACGAAACAGTGTTCAATGTGATGATAAAATTCATACGTTCTGTAGATGTGTGTTTATTTCTCTACCTAAAAAAACACACACACACAACCAAATACGCTTGCTACGTTTTGTTTTTAAAATAACTGTACACAGTTTTTATTAATGAGAGCTAAGTTATTTTTGTTGGGTATTTCATGCTCTCTCCACCTTAACTTAACTCAGACGAGTATTTGAGCAAACATTTGTTCACATGTTTGTTTTCACATTGGCTTCCAAGACATATGAGAACAATAAAAGTTGTCAAATTGACGAAAATAGTAATCAAATAGACGAAAAGTTTCATCTACTCCGTTGACATGTATTCAAATACTAATGCAATAACACATCCATACGTAGTTGTGTGGTAGAAATATTGTTTTTTTTCTGTGCGGTAAGAACATTTCAAATGGTTCCTATCAGTTGTTGAGTTTAGTCCAAAGTGTAAAGGTGGTCGCGCGTGCCGAAAATAAAGGGCTAATGATTAAAGATGTGAAAGTGAAAAGAAAAACAAAAATGTGAGTAAAAATAAAAAAAAGCATGAATTGTTATATATGGAAAAAAAATTTCAACCAAAATGACGATTTTTTTGGTCAATTTATTTTTTTTATAACATTTATATGTTTATGAAAGTATTTCGAAATTTACAGATAAATGCCGCAACATTTTTCGTTCTGTGAAAACCGAATACGGATAAAGAAATTAAAGAACAAAGATGAATTGGATGAGCAAACAATTCAAAACGAAAAGGAACAGTTGGGCACAAAAAGGGTGAGTTAAATTTTGTTCTAAAAAGATCGAATATATTTTACAATAATTTAAAATTTCAATTTTTAAATTCTTCTTTATAATTTTTTTACTTCACAGGATGAACCCATAAAACTTTTCGTCCTTGGTGATCTAAACACTAATTAAGGTAACAGAATTTTTGTGTGTCTCGATGGTCAATTTATCAAAATCAACAGCTTTGGTAGATGTGTATGAAAAATTTTGTATACGTTTTTACTTCGTTCGTTGTACATATTTCAAATAAATAAAATTTATTTAATTAAAATAAAAAACAATATGGTTCTTTATTAAAAGTGTCGTAGAAAATATTTCTAATAATCAATTTATCAATTTGATGTTTACATCGTATTGATGAATCGATTACATCAAATTGATGAATCTATTACATCATATTGATGAATGGATTACGTAAAATTTAGGGAAAGAGTTCATCGCTATGACGATGGCGTTTGTAGCGATGACGAACGAGAATCGTACTTTTGAAGAATTGCATCATCGCATGGATGAAAGAGAATAATCGCTGATACGAAAAATATTATCACATAGATGAAATACATTCATCATCTGGACGTAACATAGTTGTATATGGGATGTAAATAAGTTCATCACAGGGATGAATTCAATTCATCGCTATGACGAAAAAATCGTCAATGGGATGAAATGTTACGTTAGCTCATTTTTGACGAAAAATTCGTCACCGTGATGTAAAGATTCATCCTCATGACGTACTTTTTCCTTTCAGTGTAGGATGGGGGGTATATTAACTTTGTCATTCCGTTTGTAACACCTCGAAATATTGCTCTAAGACCCTATAAAGTATATATATTCTGGGTCGTGGTGAAATTCTGAGTCGATCTGAGCATGTCCGTCCGTCCGTCCGTCCGTCCGTCCGTCCGTCTGTTGAAATCACGCTAACTTCCGAACGAAACAAGCTATCGACTTGAAACTTGGCACAAGTAGTTGTTATTGATGTAGGTCGGATGGTATTGCAAATGGGTCATATCGGTCCACTTTTACGTATAGCCCCCATATAAACGGACCCTCAAATTTGGCTTGCGAGGCCTCTAAGAGAAGCAAATTTCATCCGATCCGGCTGAAATTTGGTACATGGTGTTAGTATATGGTCTCTAACAACCAAGCAAAAATTGGTCCACATCGGTCCATTATTATATATAGTCCCCATATAAACCGATCCCCCGATTTGGCTTGCGAGGCCTCTAAGAGAAGCAAATTTCATTGGATCCGGCTGAAATTTGGTACATGGTGTTAGTATATGGTCTCTAACAACCATGCAAAAATTGGTCCACATCGGTCCATAATTATATATAGCCCCCATATAAACCGATCACCAGATTTGACCTCCAGAGCCCCTTGGAAGAGCAAAATTCTTCCCATTCGGTTGAAATTTGGTACGTGATGTTAGTATATGGTATCCAACAACCATGCAGGAATTTGTTCCTATCAGCCCATAATTATATATAGCTCCCATATAAACCGATCCCCAGATTTGACCCCCGGTGCCTTTTGGAGAAGCAAAATTCATCCGATCTGCTTGAAATTTGGTACGTGGTGATCGTATATGATATTTAACAACCATGCCAAAAGTGGTCCATATCAGTCCATAATCATATATAGCCTCATATAAACCGATCCCGAGATTTGGTTTTGGAGCCACTTGGAGGAGCAAATTTCATCCGAGTTGAAATTTGGTACATTGTGCTAGTATATTGCTGTTAACAACCATGCCTAACTAGGTCCACATCGGTCTATAGTTATATATAGCCCTCAGATAAATAGATCCCCAATCACACAAAAATTGGTCTATATCAAGTTCATAATTGTATATAGTCCACATATAAGCGACCCCCATTTTTCAATTCTGGCTCTCTACGTACCGTGCAAAAAGTCCATATCGATTCGTAATTATTTGTAGACTTAACTATACATAACTTTTTTGTCTAATATATACCACGAATGGACTAACTCACAATTTAGAAAACGATGTTAAGAAGTTTTAAGATACCACAACCCAAGTAATTCGATTGTGGATGACAGTCTTTCGTAGAAGTTTCTACGCAAACCATGGTGGAGGGTACATAAGATTCGGCCTGGCCGAACTTTCGGCCGTATATACTTGTTTTTGGCTCGAGTGGCAACCATGATTATGAACCGATATGGACCAATTTTTGTGTAATTAGGGATCGGCTATAAATAACTATAGACCGATATGGACCAATTTTGGCATGGTTATTAGCGGCCATATACTAACACCACGTTCCAAATTTCAACCGGATCGGATGAATTTTGCTCCTCAAAGAGGATGCGGAGATCAAATCTGTGGAACGGTTTATATAGGGGCTATATATAATTATGGACCGATATGAACTAATTTTTGCATGGTTGCTAGAGGCCATATACTTACACCATGTACCAAATTTCAGCCAGATCGGATGAAATATGCTACTCTTAGAGTCTCCGCAAATCAAATGTGGGGGTCCGTTTATATGGGGGCTATACGTAAAAGTGGACCGATATGTCCCATTTGCAATACCTTCTGACCTACATCAATAACAACTACTTGTGCTAACTTTGAAGTCGATAGCTTGTTTCGTTCGGAAGTTAGCGTTATTTCAACCGTCGAACGGAACGGACGTGTTTTTTTAATAGCGGATAAAATCATCGTAATAAGTACCTACTACGAATTTAAAGTGTGGTGGGATATTAGGCCACCATGCAGAGAAATTCAAAGACATCCACTGGGTTGCTAACTTCAGGGCCCAGTGGACGGGTATCGACTGGAGTTATAAATTTGGGCAATGACCAAGAGTTAGGCCCAATTAGTCGACCTGTAGACGGGTCGACAGGTGGCGACAATTTGACAAGTCGGACCTTTTCCAAGGTAACGGCATCAAAAGGAGGTAATCCCTCACGAAAGAGATTCAAAGAACGCAGAAATGCTTTGTTTATCCTAAAGAAATTAGGATCAGTCGACCCAAGCACGTTGTCGGCTAAACAAAGCGATTCCTTAAAATGGGCTCAAGGAATTCTTGAGGCTGGAAAAAGGGAACGATCACCGGATGAGCTGCCATCCTCCAAAAGGGATCAACGATCGTTTGCCTCAGTTGCTAAAGACAGCCTTGTGATGGCTATCATAAATAAAGGGGCATTGGACGGTATGGTTCCAAAGCAAAAATGGGGGGAAATTGAGAATGCTTTGTCTGGCGTCTACTCACAGGTGCTGGAAAAGTTTCCCGGCCCAGATCCTCGACACCAAGAGGCTGGTTGGTATCAAGGACGATTTAAGCTAGTCGCATTTGAGGACCAGAGGTCTATAGAATGTTTTAAAGCTGCTCTGATACTAATTGGTGAAGTTTGGGAAGGAGCTGCTCTAGAGTTAGTCGAGAAGAAAGACATACCGGCTAGACCAAGAGCACATGCGTGGTTACCTGCAAACCCTCCTGACCCTGAATCTATTTTAAATAGACTGAAACAATGCAATCCAGATCTTCCAACAGCTGATTGGAAGGTTGGCCGTTTGGATGAAGTGGATGGGCCAAGACGGCATGCAGTGTTTATATTGAACACTCAGTCTTTGCCACATCTAGCAAAGTCCCAGGGCCGTGTATGTTATGGCTTTCATTATATCCAAATGAAGGTGTATAAAAACGATCAGCTAAAGGATTCAGAAATGGACAAGCCTCTGTCTGAATCAGAAGTAAGCGGATCCTCTTGCGAAGTCGAGGGGGATACCAAGACATTTGAAGACATGGATAGATACCGTATGCGTGAGGAGGCTTCTACTGCCTCAGAACTAAGAACCAAAGTTGAACCTATGGTTATTGCGAGAGTCACCGATATCTCTGAAGAGGACATTCTTGATGACTCGATTGAAGCGGCTGATGTGACGGTTGTTGAAAATCTCGATGGTCCTACGGATCCTCCAGATAAATCTTCATCATTGTAAGGCTGCATGTGCTGCCTTAAAAGTTCTCCTGATGAAAGGGGACATAGATATAGTTCTTATTCAAGAACCATATGTTTATAAAAACAAAATATGTGAATTAAGTACTCCGGGGTTCAAACTATTGCAGTATGCTGGTAATGATGTAAATCGAGCCTGTATAATTGCTAAAAACGAGCTCAACTTGTTTCTGCTTCCTTCAATGTGCAATACAGACACTGTCGTTGCAAGTTTAGAAATAGCCAAATGCAAATATTGGGTATCTTCGGTCTACATGGGACATGACAGGGAGATGCCTCCATATGCCGTTAAGACCTTAGTGGAGGAGTCACTGAAAACAAAGACGAAACTCATTATGGGATGCGATGCGAATGCACATCATAGTATATGGGGAAGTAGTGATACTAATGAAAGGGGAGAGTCGCTAATAGAGTTTATTTTGCGTACTAATCTGGTAGTTTGCAACAAGGGAGATGTCCCAACCTTTGTCACTAAAAACAGGCAAGAGGTTTTGGACATCACCTTGGCCTCGCAAGAACTGAATGAAATGATATCTGAGTGGCATGTTTTAAGTGAACACAGCTTCTCAGATCATCGCTACATCAGTTTCAAATTTGATGTTCATACCACCAAGACCATATTTCCTCCAAATGTTAGGAAAGCTGACTGGAATAGGTATAGGGAATCGTTCAATATGATGATACCGGAAATAACAGAGACAAATATGAGAAATGTGCAAGATATCGAATACGCAGTGGAGCGGATTACTAAGGCCTTCAACATCTCACTGAAAGCTGCATGCCCTAGAGAAAAGCCAAGGGGGAAACATCGACCACCATGGTGGTCTACGGAATTAAGTAATATGAGGAAATCCTGCAGGAAGCTCTTTAACAAGGCAAAGTCCACCAGAGCCCCTGAGGACTGGGACGCTTACAAGAGGAATCTGAGGGGATACAAGCGAGAACTGAGAAAGGCTCAGCATAACTCTTGGAATGCTTACTGCAGCAGTATTGAGAATACGTCCGAGGCTTCCAGACTACGGAAGGTTCTAGCATCCACCAACTCCGCTCCAGGTTTCATTAAAACATCGGAGGGCAATTGGACAACGTCCAGTGAGGAGACGCTGGAGGTACTATTGGACACACATTTTCCTGGAAATCAGACGGTTGAACCATGTACTGGCGGTGCCACAGTTGCTCAGCGGTCGTTTCCTGTCGAGGAAATTGTATCGGAAACTAGAATAAGATGGGCGCTAAATAGCTTTGGACCATTCAAATCCCCTGGACCTGATGGAATTACTCCGGCGGAGTTACAAGCTGTAACTGACAAAATTATCCCCTGTTTGTCGGTGATATATAAAGGATGTATCAACTTATCATATATCCCAGGAAAGTGGAGGGAAACAAAAGTCGTTTTCATACCTAAAGCGGGAAAAGCCTCTCACTCGAGGGCGAAGGATTTCCGACCAATCAGCTTATCCTCATTCCTACTTAAGACTCTGGAGAGGATGATAGATATTTATCTTAGAACTAGCATCGATTCAAGTTTGTTCTCGAAACGACAGCATGCATACTCGAAGGGCAGGTCTACTGAGACCGCACTACATGAACTAGTCAGCTTTATTGAAAGCTCACTATCTGTCAAAGAATACACAATCGTGGCATTTCTAGACATCGAAGGGGCGTTCAATAACGTCCATCCGAGCTCGATATTAAATAGAATGACAACTCTGAATGTTGATCCAGGTATACTTAGGCTGTTAGACGAACTTCTAAGGAAGAGACGCATTTCAGCCACACTAGGACAAGCAAACATACAAAGGTATGTGAACAGAGGCACTCCCCAATGAGGAGTTCTATCACCTCTTCTTTGGAATGTTGCTATAAATAGCCTTCTGGTTACTCTAGAAAAAGAAAGGATAAAAGTGGTGGCATACGCAGATGATGTAGCTCTGGCAGTCAGGGGAAAATTCCCATCCACAATCAGAGATATTATTCAGAGGGCCCTCCGGATGACTGAACAATGGGCGAAAGACAATGGTCTTGGGGTAAATCCTGCAAAGACAGAATTAGTCATGTACTGCAAAGATCGCAAAACTCCCACGGTTAGGCCTATTTCCTTAGGGGGTACTGAAATTCCTTTTGGTGAGTGTGCAAAATACCTTGGCGTTATTTTGGACAGGAAGCTGAATTTTAGGCTTAATATTGAAGAGAGGGCGAGAAAAGCCACGGTAGCTTTGTACTCGTGCAAAAAGGCAATAGGGAAAAAGTGGGGACTAAAACCAAAAATTGTGCATTGGCTATACACGGCAGTAGTTAGACCTATAATGCTATATGGTATTGTAGTCTGGTGGCCGGCACTTCAGAAACCGACTTGTTTAGATAAAGTTCAGCGTATGACGTGCTTATGTATCTCAGGCGCATTTAGTAAGACAGGAACAGACTCCCTTAATGTCATGCTGCATCTATTGCCTTTAGACATTTTGGCCAAACAGTTAGCTGCAACAACGGCTGTGCGGTTGCGCGAGCTATCGCTGTGGTCGGAAAATGGTTACGGTCACAGTTCTGTCCTCAAAATAATGTCAGATGTGCCTAACGTAGTGGATTACACTTTGGCGAGTCCACTTTTCGACAAAAAGTTTTAGACTCTAATCCCCAACAGTGAGGCGTGGTGCACACAGACCCCGGGGAATAAGGAATATATAGATTTCTACACTGATGGCTCCAAATTGGATGGACAAGTGGGTTTCGGAGTATATTCTAATGATCTGGAACTTCAAATAGCGACAAGATTACCTAATCACTGTAGTGTTTTTCAGGCTGAAATATTAGCAATAAGAGAGGTGGCGAATTGGCTGAGAAGTAATGTTCCAAAAAATGTGGGCATTAATATATACTCAGACAGTCAACCTGCAATAAAATCCTTGGACTCTGTGTTCCTCAACTCGAAAACGGCCATCGATTGCCGCAAATCTCTCAATGAGATGGCTGAGCAGTACAATATTCACCTAATATGGGTGCCTGTCCATAGGAACATACCGGGGAACTCCGAAGCGGATGAGTTGGCAAGGCTAGGGACTACCTTACATATTCCAGGGGAACTAGAATTTGTTGGTATGCCCCTAGCTACCTGCAAGCTCATGCTGCGTGAGATGGCTGTTATGATGGCAAATGTTTGATGGGAGAATTGCAAGGGTTGTAACGACACCAAGCAAATATGGCCCCATTTCAACTTAAACCGCACACTAGATATGCTAATGTTCTCGAGACGTCAGGTATCACTCCTGATATCTGCTATAACGGGTCGCTGCCTGATAGGAGATTTTGCAAAAACTATTGGCGCGAAGTATAATGACTATTGTATGAGCTGTCATGATGCGGAGGAAAAAGAATCAATTAAACACCTCTTGTGTGAGTGTCCTGCATTTTGTGTAAAGTGCAAGCAACTTTTAGGAGCATATAGCTTCAGATTACTGGCGGATCTGGAAAACGTTAACTTAAGCAGTCTGCTAATATTTTTGGAACAATCTGGTTGGTTCAACAAAGAAAAATAATCAAGAAGGTTCAGCGGTTAAAACTAGAAGTGCCCATATGTAATAGGTACTTTTAGTTAATGTGGTATCACAATGGACTGAATAGTCTAAGTGAGCCTGAATCTTAATCGGGCTGCCACTTTAACCTAACCTAGCGTTATTTCAACAGACGGACGGACATGCTTAGATCAACTCAGAATTTCACCACGACCCAGAATATATATACTTTATGGGGTCTTAGAGCAATATTTAGATATGTTACAAACGGAATGACAAAGTTTATATACCTCCGTCCTATGGTGGAGGGTATAACAAAATATCCTTTGTATCAAATTCGCGTAAATGTGTAAAATATTAACCAAATCTGATCCATTCTATTACGGATCCCATATATATGTTGTTTATACATTTGAATTTACTTCTTTTTTTAAATGTGGTACGTGTGACCATTTCGAGCGCCCATATGTATGAGAGCCACACCTGAATTTTAAGCAAGAGTACATAGAAAAACACTTTTGTCCTGATTCAATCACGAAATTAATCGATCAAATTATATACTTGATCAAAACATTAATTGATGTCGTCGGCTATTAAGAAATTAATTTAAAGTTCTTAATTGGTTCAATTAATTTTCAAATAAAGTAAAAGTACTTTCGATGAAATAATTTTCTTTTGATTTTTTCAAAGATTTATACTATCTTATATCTGTAATTACACTAGCCAACAGTCGTTTTGTGAATTGGTTCTGCATTAATTTTTCTCATTGATTTTGACCTACTAAACACTAAAATGAGTTTTAAAAAATTTTCTGTCGATTGGTTTTCGAGATACAAATTTTTGAACTTTTTTTTTAATTTTTGGAGGTACACTTACAATTTTGAGCATATATTTCGTCTTGTTTGACCTATTTGATCCTAGTGCTGCTCAAATTAAAGAAAATTGAGCCGTCTACAGCTCACTCTCAGAAAATTTTCAAATCGGGTAAGTAGTTTGGATGTTGGCGGCTTAAAAAAGTTAAAAAACGGCTTTTTTTAGTAAAAATGTGGTAGAAAATACCATATAAAAATGCATATAAAATATAAAACACGATGCTAACAGCAATTTTGGTTTTTTTACCTATAGCTGAAATTTTTACAAAGAAAATAAGCCCTTACTTAACAAAATTTTACAACAAGATGCTCAAAATTGTAAGTGTACCTCCAAAAATTAAAAAAAAAAGTTCAAAAATTTGTATCTCGAAAACCAATCGACTGAAAATTTTTTAAGACTCATTTTCGTGTTTAGTAGGTCAAATTCAATGAGAAAAATTATGCTAGAACCAATTCACAGAGAACATTTTGTTATTTGTGACCTAGTGTTATAGTTGGATTTTTCTTTAGATTTGAGTCATACTTTAATCAACCAATAAATAGTATGAAACTAATTATTTCCAAAATAAGATTATATTTTTAATAGGATACCATATATATGTTTTTTTTTATTTATTTGAATTATCAATTGGGACAATTAATATTCTTATTAAAAATTTAAACAAATTTTAATCATTTTATTAATTGACTCAATTTATTACTTTGATTAAAAATTAATTATATCCACCATAAAATGGGTGGCGTTTGTAAATCTTGGACTTAGGCCCCATAAAGAATATATATTCTGGATCGTGGCGAAATTCAGAGCGATGTCTGCCCCAGGGATTTAAAAGTTGGTACCATTGTACTAAATTTAGTACGTTCCAATTCTCAAAAGTACAATGGTACTACTGACTTATTTGGTATAATTTGAAACACTCAATTCGTCTTCAAAATGCTATAGGACTCCTAATTAATTGTCTACTATAAATTGTATTGTACACATATTTTATGTACTAACCAATGGAATAAGAAATTTGAAATTTAGAGTTCGATGTCTATCAGCATAAAATATAACATTTGGGAATATTAAATGAAAACTGCATATTTAAAATACAACTCATCAAATATGGACCATTTTTTCTCTATCCTGAAATGGATAAATAAAAATATATGTATTTAAGATTTTATGAAGCATTTCCATTAAACTTCCATTAAGTCTTGAAACTGAGGTCATGTCGAAACTTCTGACAGATCGTGGACAACTCTTGAGAAAATAATTGTTTTCACTCAATTAATTTTCAATATTAATCTCAATTTGTGAGCCAAAATTGCAAATGTTGTGGTTTTTCAATGTTGTTACAGGCAGAGAAGAAACATGATTGTCACAATCCTATTCGAAGAGCAAAATAATATGATAGGAGCTATTTTTGCGGCGACCATGCAACATTTTCACCTGCAACCATGTTGGCTCAGTGAACATAGTTCTAAGAAAAATAAAATTGTCTTCATCTAAAATGTTATTACATTGATAAAAAGAATTTTGTTTCCATTAAAAGACAATGGTCACGATCTAAAATGTTATGGTATTCGTCAAAAATGTTTTTCTTCCAGTTAAGAGAACATGGTCACAACCCAAAATGTTTTGATCTTTATGAAAAAACTTTTTTCGTCGTCGAAAAAAGGACGCCACTTGAGAAAATAAAACACAAATTAACTTTATTTATTTATAAATTAGTTTATTGTTTATTTGTATTTATAATGTCGTGCAAGCAAACTTCACATATTTTTACACACTCCATTTTGGTTCAATTTCAACAATAAGAAATCATTCAATGTTTACTTTGTGCCCATCAAATGAACCAACGCAGACATCATGTAACTGCAAATAAAAATAAATGATACCATATATCAAAATGCAGAACAAAAATCAGGTACACTTTTTTCAATTACACTTTTCGTTTTTGTGTTCACATAAAACCACGTGCCACTTCTGAATAAATACATTAACACAAAACACAATAATTCCGTATTCTCCATCCATTCCAAGAAACAATCAACACATGACTGACGCCCAAAATTAAAATCGTGTGTATCTTCTCAATTCTCTTCGCTGCAAACAACTTAAAAATTTAAATGGTCACGAAAACAATGTACATGGTCTTTATGGTCATCCTATGGTTCTAGACATGTCTATACGTAACCTATAAAAATACTTTTTTCTCTGCAAAAAAGTAAAAATTGTAATAATAGAACATGTTTGCGGCATTTGAGAACCATTTAAATGCTTATTGCCAACATATATTTTTCTCCGCTCGAAAATTATTTTTACAAAGACAAAATACATGGTTTTCGCGACAATTACCTACTCTAGATAAGCATTAAATGGATGCGGCAAACATGTGTTTTCTGTGCGTGGACGTGTTTGACTGAATATTTGCATACGAAAATACAAGGGCAGTTCGGAAACTTCTTAGCCTAGCACAAAACGCGCGGCATAAACAAAAAAATTAAGAGTTTTGGAAACTTCCATCTCTGTTATGAACACATGTTAAATTTTGTTTCGATCTGGCAACTCCTTCATACAGACACAGGTGTTCAAAAAAGACGCATCTGCAATTTTTTTACAGTGGAAAAATTAGAAATGCGTGTTGTCATTAAATATTTACATAAAAAGATTTATCGGGACAAGACATTCATAATGATATGGTTAATGTGTTAGGTGAAAGTTCTCCTTCATATGCAAAAGTAAAAAATTGGGTTGTTGAATTTAAACGTGGTCGTACAACCATTGAAGTTGAACCGCGTAGTGGACGTCCAAAAACAGCAACAACAACAGAAATTGTAGCCAAAGTGCATGATATGGTATTAAATGATCGCCGAATAAAAGTGCGTGAAATTGCTAATATCATGGACATCTCAAATGATTGAGTCCATTTAATTTTGCATGAAGAACTACAGATGAAAAAGGTTTCTGCATTTGTTAACAGTCGATCAAAAACGCATAGGAATGAACATTTCTCAAGCTTGTTTGGATCGTTTTAAGCGAAATAAAATGGATTTTAAGCGTCGTTTCATAACTGTTGATGAGACATGGATCAACCACTGTACTCCAGAGACAAAAGAACAATCCAAACAATGGACTGAAGCTGGATGAAGTGCCTCAAAGAAGGCAAAAACAATTCAATCGGCTGGTAAGGTTATGGCAACGGTTTTTTTGGACTTCAAATGTATTTTATTGATTGACTATCTGCAAAAGGGTAAAACAATAAATTCAGTGTACTATTGCAACCTTTTGGATCAATTAAATGTACAAATTCAAGAAAAACGTACTGGCTTACAACACATCAAGACAGTGCACCAGCGCACAAGAGAGTTTTAACAATGTTTAACAATCAACGAATTAAAGTACGAGTTGCTTGACCACCCACCTTATTCTCCTAATTTAGCTCCCAGTGACTTTTACTTGTTCCCAAATCTAAAAAAATCCTTGCTGGCAAGCGTTTTACCTCAAATGAAGATGCAATTACAGTTGTAAAACACTATTTTTAAGACCTTGAGGAAAACTACTTTAATAAAGAGATAGTTGCTCGAAAAGCGTTGTATTGAAGTTTCAGGAGATTATATTGAAAAATAAAAATATTTTTGAAAAACTAACTATTCTCTTTTATTGATAGGCTAAGAATTTTCCGAATCGCCCTCGTAGTTGCGCACCTAAAATAGCTCTGGATTTTCAATTTCATTCAAATCTAATAAAAGATGCTCAACAAACCACATGTGAGGATCAGTTTCAAACTTCACCTGCTTGCAAAAAAAAAAAAGAATCTGTGCCAAATTTCTCAAAAGACCGCAAGGCGGATAAATTTACACACATACATCGTTAGATTGTATTAGCATTTATCCCTGATCAAGGATAAAAATACTTTATAGAGTCGGAAATAGATATTTCGACTTGTCCCAAAAACCCTCATCATTTTCCTATGGTGATGGTTATAAAAACGCATATCAGGCGACTAAAAATTTGAATAGCGTCGACAATACCATGGATATTATAGTATGCATTGCCTATATTAAAAGGCAGCCACCGTGGTGCAATGGTAAGCATGCCCGCCACACAAGGTAGTGTGTTCGATTCCTGCTTCGACCGAACACCAAAAGGATTTTCAGCGGTGGATTATCCCACCTCAGTAATGCTGGTGACATTTCTGTGTGTTTCAAAGCTTCTCTAAGTGGTTTTACTGCAATGTGGAACGCCGTTCGGACTTGGCAATGAAAAGGAGGTCCCTTGTTATTGAGCTTAACTTGGAATCGGGCAGCAGAGATAAGAGAGAAGTTCACCACTGTGGTATCACAATGGACTGAATAGTCTAAGTGACTGCCACCTAACCTAACTTAACCTAAGCTATATTAAAATCTAGTCCGATTTCTACCATCGATTTTAACAACGACCTTGTTTACTGTTGCTATATGTTGTAAACATGTGCTCCAACTCTTATACCCTCTTCGACAGAATGGTGTAGGAAATCAAAATCTCTTCGACTTTAACCATTTATTATTGTACTGCTCACTTATAACAATCGCCTCAATGCATTCGACAGCAAATCACAGTCATTCACTTCAGCGATACTGATGAAGACAAAGTCATATAATATTTTTCGATTTGACATTAAGATGGATACATGTGTCGATAAATTGTGGCACATGATATCCATAAATATGCCACAATGTGAAAGTTTACAATGAGATATGCAAAACCACAAAAAAAAATTGCAATGATTACAATGAAACCAGAAGCCAACCTAAATAGGAGACGTGATCAATAGTTGTTGTTGGAATCTATAGAAGGAAGTGCACTTCAAAAGTTCAGCAAATGCTAAGACAAATAACAATAACATTGAGTTCATCCGAGTCGAAGCTTTTATATCTAAATGATTTTATACCTAAAATGTCCGGTTTTCAGCAAATCGGATAAAAATTGCGGTCACTAGAAGTCAAATCGGGGCGATCGGGTTGTATATCCAAATTAAATATAGAGCTCCAATTTCAGGTAAATCATATAAAAATTGAGATGCCTACAAGCTCAGAGAGTTAGGTCTATTTGAAAACATTTACAGATAAATATCTAGCTGTCGGCGCCAGTATGTCCCCTCTGCGAAGAGGACATTCTTGATGACTCAATCGAAATGGCTGATATGACGATGGTATAATATCTTGATGGTTCTCCGGTTCCTCCAGATAAATTTTCACCATTGTAAGGCTACTTGTGCAGCCTTAAGATTCTTCCAGATAAAAGGCGATTCTTATTCAAGAAAAACAAAATCTGTGAATTGCCGGAACAAATATATATCGTGCATGTATAATTACTAAAACCGAATTAAACTTTTTCTGATTACTTCATTGATTGACGCAGACACCGCCCTAGCCAGTCTAGAAAGATCCGAATGCAAATATTGGCTACCTTCAGTCTACATGTGAGATGAGAGGGAGATGCCTCTATGTGCGGTTAAGACCTTGGTGGAGGAGTCATTGAAAACAAATACAAAATTCATTATGGAATGTGATGCAAATGGGCAGCATAATACATGGGGAAGTATTCAAGGGGAAAGTATGTAATATTTTATTTTGGGTACTATCCTACTATAAGGGTAATGTAATAATTCGTTACTAAGAAAAGTCAAGAGGTTTCGAAAGTCAACTTAGAAAAGATATCTGAGTGGAAGGTTTTAAGTGAACATAACTTCTCAGATACCACATCAGTTTCACATTGGCTGTTCGTACCTCCAAGATCGAATTTCCCCAAAATGTGAGGAAATCTGATTGGGATAAGTATAGAGATTCTTTCAATATGATGATTCCAAATATGAGGATCTGTGCAGGATATCGGTGGAAAGGACTATAAAGACCTTCCCTTCCAAGATCGAATTTCCCCAAAATGTGAGGAAATCTGATTGGGATAAGTTTAGAGATTCGTTCAATATGATGATTCCAAATATGAGGATCTGTGTAGGATATCGGTGGAAAGGACTATAAAGACCTTCTCTTACAGAGGGAATACTGGGAGTTCAGTACTTGACCAAATTCGTTAAATTGTATCCGATGTCTAGAAAATGGGTAGGGTGATTCTACTACTGAAGCCAGAAAAAGACTTGAGCGAATGGATTCGTCCAGACCGATCTCCCTACTATCGCCAGTAGCCGAGACACTACTCCTTCCTAGCCTTGTGGACAATTTTTCAGCTGGCAACATAAATAGGGAACTCAGTGATTCCAAGCTCTTACTAAGTGAGATTGCTGTTATGAAGGCTAATGTTCTATGGGAAAATGGCAAGAGTTGTAACGACACCAAGCTAATATGGCCCCATTTAAACTACTAGATGTGATAGTGTTCTCATGACGTTAGATATCACTCCTGATATCTGCTATAGCGGGTCGGTGCCTGATGGGTGAGTTTGAAAAACTATTGGCGTGAAGTATAACGAATACTGTATGGGATGTCATGATGCGGAGGAAGAGGAATCAGTTAAACGCCTCTTGTGTGTATGTCCTGAATTCTGTGTAAGGCGTAAGCGAATTCTACACCCTCAGAAAAAATCGCTTCTCTAACATATGTTCTAAACATATTTTGCAGGAAGCACATATATTAGTGGATACTGCCGAAACGTTAATATGTTTGTTTTATGTGAACATATATGTTGTGAAGCATTTTGAGCCCAAAAATATTATATGCTTGGAAGAATTTTCCCCAAAGAAGATTGTGCTCACATAATTTTCACTTCCACGAATTTTTTTAGTTCTTGGCACCTTTTTCTGTAATACAAATAATGTTGAAGAAATTATTAAATTTTATAATTTTACCTTTCGCCTGGACTGAGAATCGAACCGGGAACCATGCAATTTGTAAGCCAACACACTACCACTGGGCTACGTAGCTGTTATAGTCACCAATAGACAATTATCGTTATAAGTTACATTTATATAGCATAGTTTGCAGCGCCCACGAGCCGATGCAAACAAAACATTATTCAACAGAAACATATATTTGTTGACATTACGAAAGAGAACCGCTAAATCAGGCAGCTTTCCAGGCAGGTCTGAACAGGATTCCTGATGATACTGTAGTTGCAGTGGTGAGTAGCCACAAGGTTAACCCTGTTCTCGGAGCTCGACCATTGCCCATAGCACAGCAGGAAAGATTCTTTCGCGGTAAACCATGGTAGTTTTGGCCCAACTAAGATCAGGCCAGTGCAACCATCTCATTTCCCACCTATCTTTGTTTGATAGCAGCGTCCGTGAGCTGTGTCCATTCTGTAACCAAGGGCAAATGACACTCGTCACCTTACTAAATCTACTCGACTCACTACCAGAACACCAACATGGAGTTCGGTGATGTGACGAAATTCTGCAGGAAGCTCTTTTACAGGACAATTTCCATCTGCGACACTGGGACACTTACGAGAGGAATCCGAATATCTAAGAACTGGGTAGGGCTCAGAACAACTCTGGGAATGATTACTTTAGCATTCTACAATGCATGATCTCTGATCGCTTCATAGGCAAGAGAAACTACATACGAGTAAGCAGACCGAAAAACAACAAAATAGTAGATCCAATATCTTATCGTACAACCAATATCTTTTCCAACGGTGGTTCATCCCCAAATGATCCTGGTGACATTTCCCAGTGTTCCAAAGCTTTCCTAGGTGGTTTTACCACAATGTGAAATGGTGTTGTCTTTACGATAGACATGGGGCAGTACTCATTTATAAGAAAGATGTTCCCCTCTTGTGGTATCACAATTGACTGCATAGTGTAAGGGGCTGCCTTTATACCTAACCTATGCCTCAAACTCTAGGTGTTATGATATGCTTTGGGAACCATCGTGGTGCAATGGTTAGCACGCCCGCCTTGCATACACAAGGTGGTGGGTTCGATTCTTGCTTCGACCGAACATCAAAAAGTTTTTCAGCGGTGGATTATCCCACCACAGTAATTCTGGTGACATTTCTGAGTGTTTCAAATCTTCACTATGTGGTTTCACTGCAAAGTTCACCACTGTGGTATCACAATGGACTGAATAATCTAAGTGAGCCTGATACATTTGGCTGCCACCTAACCTAACCTATGATATCCTTGGCGCTTAAGAAGAACGGATTTAGATGGCCTCTACAATCCAAACAATAGCTGTTCTTACACCCGCAAAAAAATTGCTTCTCTAACATATGTTCCAAACATATTTTGCACATATATTATTGGATATTGCCGAAACATTATTATTATTTTTGTTTTATGTGAACATATTATATGTTTGGAAGCATTTTGAGCCCAAACATATTATATGCTTGGAAGAATTTTCTCCTAAAGAAGATTGTGCTAAAAAATATTTCTGCCTAATTGCCTATTCCTTCACATCTTTCTCACTTCCTCGAGGTTATTTAGTTCTTAGCACCTTTTTCTGTATACAAAAAAAGTTGAAGAAATTATTCAATTTTATAAATTTGTTAAATTTTACCTTTCGCCTTGACGGAGAATCGAACCGAGGACCATGCAGTTTGTAAGCCAACATACTGGGCTATGTAGCTGTTATTGTCATCAATAAACAATTATCGTTATAAGTTATATTTATGTAGCATAGTTTGCGGCGCCCACTAGCCGCTGCATTGCATTTAAATTTATTGCATTTAAAATTGATCGTATTTTGAAATACAAATAAATTTTTATTAACGAATAATTTTGTACTTAATTTAAGCTTTTATTTTGGGAAGTGTCCGTCAACTCCTGTAGGACTACTTATTAATAAAGAGGAACTAAGCTTTGTTTTTATACATTTTGTATTAACCCACAATTTCCAATAATTAAAACACTTTATTCTAGTGCAAAACGCAGAACTTAAACTGTTATTTTATTGGTTCTTATTTTCTTAACACAACTCAAACAGACTCAAAAAATACAGAACTCCGCTTATCGAATCCTCAGTATAATCGACAACAATCAGTGTTGCCACACATTTTACTGTTTTTTTTTCTTTTTATTTTACTTTGCTGTCCGAACTCTAAAAAGAGTTAGCGCCCTTTCGTTATTTTTTATGAAGATCCCTTTGTAATTTTTATATATTTCCACTTCTCTTGGTTCCGAATGTTTATTCTTTTTATTCCGAATACTCATTTTAATATTCATATGAAATAATATTTAGACTTACCGAAAACGTTTTTCTGTTGATAGAGGTTTTTGAATTTCTTCGAAATTTTTAAACTTTTATCACCAAGAAAATTCGTTTGTTACAAAATTTTTATTTTTTCAATAAAAAAATATTTTTGAACCAACAACACAGTCCATTTCGTTTATATCAAGCACTGTTCTTTTCTGACTTTAAGTCTTGCATACTGGAATGTATGTAAAAAAAAACAAAAAAAAACTTTTTGGAGTTCGGTCGAAGCAGGGCTCGAACCTACGACCCTTGGCATGCAAGGTGGACGTAGCAACTAGAGGTGTGCACGTGAGTAATATTTTTCTCACGCACACTCACGACGGAGAAATCTTATTCACGCACACTCACGCACGATATTTTTTGGTAGGACTCACGCTCACGCACGTTCACGAAAAGAAAATTTGTACTCACGCACACTCACGCACGAAAATCTTTTAAATGTCGTGACTCACGAAAAACCTCGTGACTCACGAAAAATTTTATGAGTAATTTACCTATAGAACCTGACTAAAAATATGCCCAGCAAAAACTCCTATTACCAGGTATGAGTACAAGTATGCCTGCGCCAAATTGGTAACAACTTCCTCGTACATATATCAGTAGTAATACTTTTACACGGACATGACATTGGAGGAAAGTACTTCCGTGCAAGCATACCAGCAGTCGAAAAAAAAGTACTTCTTCGCAAGCATACCAGCTCTCCAAAAATAATATCTTTACCATAAAGATACCCAAAAAGTGAGAACTCACCCCTGATGTTTTGTAATCCAACACACTATGCCACTCTCCACGACATGGATCTATTCAACGATGTTATTTTGTAATATAAATTATGTACTATACAACTTTAGAAAACAAAGGTATATTTTATTGAAAATTTTGTTCTGAAATGTAATTTGGCATTACTTATCGCTACTATTAACGGTGCCCACTGCAGAGCCGAACCGATATTATTTTGATTACCGGTATTAATAGAAATAATCACTTTTTGCCTACACAGGTAAGTTATTATTTTTAAATCCCAGGTAATACTGCAAGTAGTAACTTTTTGATTACCGGTATTACTGAAAGAATCACTAGTGCTTACCCACCCAGCAAAAACTCCTATTACCAGGTATGAGTACAAGTATGCCTGCGCCAAATTGGTAACAACTTCCTCGTACATATATCAGTAGTAATACTTTTACACGGACATGACATTGGAGGAAAGTACTTCCGTGCAAGCATACCAACAGTCGAAAAATAAGTACTTCTTCGCAAGCATACCAGCTCTCCAAAAATAATATCTTTACCATAAAGATACCCAAAAAGTGCGAACTCACCCCTGTTGTTTTGTACTCCAACAATGATGTTATTTTGTAATATAAATTATGTACTATACAACTTTAGAAAACAAAGGTATATTTTATTGGCAATTTTTTTCTAAAATGTAATTTGGCATTACTTATCGCTACTATTAACGGTGCTCACTGTAGAGCCGAACCCGGACCTCAAGATATGATTTTGATTACCGGTATTAATATAAAAAATCACTTTTTGCCTACACAGGTAAGTTATTATTTTTAAATCCCAGGTATCACTGCAAGTAGTAACTTTTTGATTATCGGTATTACTGAAAGAATCACTAGTGCTTACCTAGTTTTTGCTGGGCAGTTTTTGCTGGGTGAGTATGATTAAAATCGAGAGCGTTATAAAACTGGTTAACACCTAGGATGTCACTAAAATTATAAATGAATTCGACTCGTAGGCATTTCATGTTCGTAAGCGGGATTATTTTCGTGAGCGTGTTTTTCCGAAATCGTTACTCACGCACACTCACGACGATATTATTTTCGCGACTCACGATCACGCACGACATTTGGTTAATCACGCCCACTCACGCCGTAGCCGGCAGCGTGACTCACGAAAATTTTCGTGAGTCACGACAATTTCGTGTCACGTGCACACCTCTAGTAGCAACCACTGCTCCACGGTGCCCAACTAAATGTTTTTTTCTGTTAAATAAAGTTTGTTTAATCGGCTCGTGGCCGCCGCAAGCTATGCTATATTAATATAACTTATATGGATAGTTAGCTATTGATGCCAATAACAGCTACGAAGCTCAGTGGATAGTGTGCTGGCTTACAAATTGCATGGTCCGCGGTTCGATTCTCCGTCCAGGCGAAAGGCAAAATTTTAAAAATTTATAAAATCGTATAATTCCTTCTACATTGTTTGTATTACAGAAAAGGCGCTAAGAACTAAAAAAAACCTTGTGGAAGTGAGAGAGATGTGAGGGAAAATGCAATTAGCCAGAAAAGATTGTTTTTTGAGTTAGTCTTTATGAAATTGTTTTTACATCCTGGAAAAGAGTAAACGTTTATCACAAATAGTATATACTTCTTTTCCAAATAAACTTCCTTACAGCGAAAAGCAAATTAGAAACGAACTTTGTTTGTCTAAAATTTCGTTTGGGAGGAAGGAATTATTTTTTTGCGTGTACTATCTCTATCTGAATAAAACACCACAACATATATATGTTATGTTTTCACGAAATTTGTATTTTTATATGTATGTTTACTTTCACACATATTATTTTTATGAAACATTCATATACCAAAGGGTGATTAAATTGTAAGGACCGATGTTGAATGTGAACCACACCTTAACGCCAAGTTTTTTTCCGAATTTTATTTGAAATTTCTCTATTTCAGACTTACTCAATTTGAACCATGGACGTCGTGAATGGGCAGAATGGTTCCAAGAAATGGCAACAGTGAATGATCAATTTTCGAAGAAAATCATCTTCAGTGATGAGGCACATTTTCACCTCAGTGGATTCGTCAATAAACAGAATTGCCGCATTTGGGCGAATGCGAATCCAAGACTGATTGTCGAAAAACCAATGCACCCACAAAGAGTGACTGTTTGGTGCGGGGCTGGCGGCATCATCGGGCCGTATTTTTTCCAAAATGAGGCCGGTCAGGCAGTTGCTGTGAATGGTGTTCGCTATCATGAGATGATAACGATATGTGTGGACGATATGTGGTTTCAGCAGGAAGGTGCCACTTGCCACACAGCTAACGAAACAATGGCTCTTTTGCGCAACAAATTCAATGGCCGTGTTATCTCACGTAATGGCGATGTCAATTGGCCGCCAAGATCATGTGATTTGACACCGTTAGACTTTTTTCTTTGGGGTTATTTGAAAGAAAAGGTGTACGTCGATAAGGCAGCAACAATTCAAGAGCTAAAGGATGAGATAATTCGGCACATTAACGGCATAGAACCTCCATTATGCGTCAGCGTCATCGAAAATTCGGACCATCGGATGAAGGTGTGCCACCGAGGTCGCGGCGACCATTTGGCCGATATTTTGTTCCATACATAATTGAGTAATAGCAGTATATCATAATAAAATAAAATTACAATGATTTCCTAAATAGTTTGTGTTTTCTTCAAAATCAACATCGGCCCTTGAAATTTTAACCACCCTTTATATTGTGTTTAAAAATTCTGTCCGAAACACATTTTGTTTATATCGGAACATATGAAAGCATATTTTTCTAGCAGTGTATGAATTGGTAGTTTCATATAATTCTCCAGAATATGCCATTCGAATCAATCTTTCTAACGTCAATGACGGAATGATCTTTGTGTCCTCTCCGTTATGTCGGTAATCTATATGTTTTGCAGCCCGTTATTCTTTTTACCATATTATCTGATAAAATATCCATTTCTGATTGATTTTAATTCACTGCTGCCTATTCCCAATTAGAATATTGATATTCCCCCAAATAAGGCACCATAGTGATAGGGTCATAAGATATTGATTTAAATTTCTACCCATTGCAAATTTCTGCCACCTCTCAGATATAGTTTTTCGATAGGTTTCCATCTCGACGCAATTATGCTGACAATTGATTAAATTTGTTTGAAAGGTGTTAAAACAAGTAAGCCGCCGTTTTTGATGTCCCCAAGACATTTGGCCAAAAAAATATATATTCACAATTAACCTGGCCCAGCACTCCAGCACACATCCTCCATAGATGGGACGTAGTGGTTTAGCACTCGCTGCTGTAATAACACTTTGTCTGCCACAGCTGATGTTTGCCACTTTGGCACACATTGTCAACTGGTGATGGTCATATCACTGATCTTGGAGGATTAGAGATTGACTTTGACTGTTGTTTTGGTAGAGTGGGCAAATTTTCCTAAATCCCCCATTGACATAAAAAAAGAGCTAGAGTTTTGTCTTGCAAATTCTACCAAAATTGTCACATTTCCTTGGTTGGTGGCTAGATAGAGAGTTGGCATTGATTGGTCTAGCTGCATTTGACCGCCATCGTTAGCTTTTGTATCGATGGCTGATGATCGACCCCATGGAAAAGATGATAGTTTGATGATTGCTTTAGATGTGGTTGAAGTTTAATACACGTAAAGAATTTTTTTATAGTTAGGAAACGTTATGTATTTAAGAGCCAAATAGGTAAGAGGTTCTTGTTCGAAACTAAAATGAAAAGTACATTAAATTCAGAATCCTTTAGCAGTATAAATTCGTAACCTTTACGTTTTCAGATCATGAACGGTGATTTTTGACAACGGTGTCAGATTGACACCGCCTGTTCTCCATTTGACACCACTTGTATGTTGATTTATTTTCATAAACGGATCATTTTGAAACGAACACACCATTCATGATTTTTCTATGGTCGTTTTAATTTAATTTCTATTGAAGTTAAAAACATTTGGTCAGCAATTTGCCAAAAGTTTTGACTCTTTTCAGTGTAGTGTTGGCCAACCTAGCCATGAACTTCAAACTCTTTGCACTGACATCACCTCAAATAAGTATACGAAAATACAAACTTCCAGTAAAATATCGTGACACAAGTGTGAATTGCCCAAAAAGGTGACAATGGACGAACCCTCTCTTCAGCATATCCTTCAAGCCATTAATATGATCCCATGCAATAGTATCACCATCACAAGCAAAAAAAAAAAGATCACAAATTGTCTCCTTGCTAGCAGAGTTCCGTCTCTTATTAGTTGTCCAAATAGCATTTTTATTAAAATACTTTTTAACCATATCAGCAGCAGCAACAACAGCAATTCACCATAGGAGTATGGAGCAGCTAGAAAAATATCTCGAAAAGATGTGAATAAAACCGACCAACCATTGGACCTACAACAAAGGATGCCGACAATTTTTCAAACACCCTGCCGAAATGAAGTCAGGCAAAAAGAGAAAAAGACTACAAACTCTCAGCACGCTTTCTGACAACAATAAACCTGGATAGGTGATGGCTATTTTGCACGTGAAATCACACACATGACTCTCTACTCCTCCTTCCAGAGCCATCCTGCGGTGAGATTTTGCTTGCATTCAACGAACATGTTATGTATGGAAAGTATCGATTAAAGGGGGGACAAGGTAACCTAGCAGGGAGACAAGGTTATTTCAATAGCCAAAATCTTATTGACGTGTGTATCAATAAATCTAAGAGGGATGGCGAAAACATTGTGGGAAGTTCACATGCGTGGCCTAGAAATATCCTTCAGAATTGAGGTGTGAGTCATTCTCTGTGTTAGGTATGATTGTGATCACACACTAAGAAAAGGAAATCCATGGTGATGGCAGTGTGACTCGTTACCGTGATATTGGCAGTGTTGCATCGCGTCCATAAAGTGGACAGAAAAAAAACGGGGACAACATCAGAAATGATCCGAAAAGTGAAGGCCAAATTTGATCGAAATCCATGTCACAGTGGTAGAAAGCTTGCTCATCAGCTAGAACCATTGATGTTCCAGAAAGTGCAAGAGCGCAACTATCAAGAAACATAGTTAGGCCGGAAAGAAACAAGGAGTTGCTTCACTTCCAAAATGAATTTGCCAATAAACAAAATGGTCGGGTTTTCTTGCCATAGGGGACAACTGAAAATGTACACCTTCGATTAGGCCACCGTAATGGCCGAAGGTACTCTGCGGGAAATTGTTGCAAATTGACACGAATGGACCTATCACAGGACTAATACCAGTGTTCCAGTTGATCAAGTTTTTTTTTTAATTTTCATATAATTTATTGATTTCTATACTCTCTTGATATTATAATCTAATTGGATCTACACTTCTACTAAAATACAACAATCAGAATCATCTATTGTTCAACATATTGGAAAAACTTGTCCTTTCTGGTGCGATTCGGAGCTTAAAATGAAAAAAGGTTCCTAAGAGTTTGTCCCAGACCTGTCTATGGGGTAGTCCTACTAAGTTGTTCCAGGACGTGTCCTTCGGTATGAGTTAAAGTTCTGTCCTATCGTATAAATTAAAACTGCCAATGACAAATCCATTTTAAAGTGACCGGTCCACACACACCAGGTACTAGTCCTGTACCGATCCTGGGGTTTATCCATTTCCCCAAGGGTATTCATCGACCGTGGAGTCATAATAAATTCCGAATATTATTGGGAAATCCTAAAGATAATATTGAAGCCCTTGGAAGATTAGGTTAGGTTAGGTATAGTGGCAGCCCGATATTTCAGACTCACTTAGACTATTCAATCCATTGTGATATCACAGTGGTGAATTTCACTCTTATCAGTTAAAATTAGAATATATTTTCGATAAAAAAAAATTACAACTCTGAACGTTGAATCTTTAAAAATGTCTAACGCAGGAAAATTGCATAATATTTCATTTGGGTCTAGGGTTGCCCAATTCCGAAAAACTTGTTTGTGTCTAGTTCCTTTAAGAGATTTATTCCCTAAAGGTGGGTATTATGTTCGAGTTTAGCCGCTAAAATCGCCATTTGTATACCCTCCACCATACACCGAAAGAAAAAGCGTTCGTCGCATTGACGATTCAGTTTCATCAATGCGTTTTCGTCTATGCGATGAAAAGTTTCGTCTACGTTATTATTTCGGTAGTCTACGTGACGAAAGCAATCATCAAAGTTAATTTTTGTTATTTTCATAGGTCGTCACATTGACGATCTAGTTTCGTCAATGAGACGAAATTATTTTCTTACCGATTCGGGGAAAGTTAACCAAAATGAACTTTTGATTTAAATTAATTTCGTTTATATGAAGTCCCATTATATGAATTCCACATTTTAATATAAGTTGGACAAAAGTTTTAAGGGTTTTATTTCCATGATGTATCAAGGATGCTAGTTTTCGTCAATGCGATGAAAGAATCTTCAAATTGATGAAAAACACTTTTCTCCGAAATATGTGTCGAAAAAATCTCAATACTAAATAAAACATAAAACGGTATACGGTGTATATAGTATATGGATTATTGTTATTTACATTTTTCCATTAGTACTAAAGTGAAACACCTAAAAGTCGAATTAATCGTCAATGTGACGAAACAGTGTTCAATGCGATGATAAAATTCATACGTTCTGGAGATGTGCATTTATTTCTCTACCTAAAAAACACACACAGCCAAATTCGCTTGCTACGTTTCTTTTTTCAAATAACTGTACACAGCTTTTATTAATGAGAGCAAAGTTATTTTTTGTTGGGTATTTCATGCTCTCTCCACATTTAACTTAACTCAAACGAGAATTTGAGCATTTGTTCACATGGTTGTTTTTAAATCGGCTTCCAAGATGTATGAGAACGATTAAAGTCGTCAAATTGATGAAAAAGGTAATCAAATAGACGAAACATTTCATCTAACATACTCCGTTGATGAGTATTCAAATACTAATGGAATAACACATTCATATGTAGTTGTGTGGTAGAGATGTTGTTTTTTTTGTGCGGAGAGAATTTCTCAAATGGTTCTTATCAGTTGATGAGTTTAGTTCAAAGTGTGAAGGTGGTCGCGCATGCCGAAAATAAAGAGCTAATTGAATAAAGTTGTGAAAGTGAAAAGAAAAACGAAAAAGTGAGTAAAAAGACATGAAGTGTTATATGCAATACATTTTTTAACCAAAATGAAAAATATTTTAAGCATTTAAACTTTTATCATTTGCTTAAACACATAGACAGTCGAACATGTTGTGGGACATTATACAAGGATGCTTCTTCTTTTGAGAGGCATGTTCGAACAAAACATGCATCTAATAAAGAAGAAGTGCCCGCGTTACAAGAAAAATTAGAAAAATAATTCGTTACTCTTTTGAAGAACACAGTGGAGTTTTTTAGCGAAGATAAAAAGTGTTATTTTAAATTTATTTTGGACAATTTATTGTTTTATAAACATTTATATGTTATTTGTTTATGGAAGTATTTCTAAATTTACAGATAATTGCCGCAACATTATTCGTTCTGTGAAAACCGAATATGGTTTTAAACTGAAATTAATGGAGAAAGATGAATTGAATGAACAAAAAATTCAAAAGGAAAAGAGTGAGTTAAATTTTGTTCAAAATTCTACTAGCATCAAAAATATTTTACAATAATTCAAAATATCAATTTTTAAATTCTTCTTTATAAATTTTTTACTCCACAGGCTGAATCCAAAAAACTTTTCATCCTTGCTATTGGTGATCTAAACATTATTAAGGTAACAGCATGTTTGTGTATCTTGATGGTCAATTTATCAAAATCAAGCGCTTTCGTAGAAAATCAGATATTTGCATTTGTATGATACATTTTATGAACGTATTTATTTCGTTAGTTGTACCTTATTTCAAATAAATAAAATTAAAATTTAATAAAAAAACAATACGGTTGTTTATTAGGTGTCGTAGAAAATATTTCTGATAATCCATTTATCAATTTAATGCAATCTATTCACCATATAAGTCAAATTTGTGATATATATTATTGATGAATATGTTGTATCAAATTTATGAGCGGTTTACATCATATTAATGAATCGATTACATCAAATGGATGAATCGATTACATTATACTGATGCATGGATTACGTCAAATTTAAGAAAAGCATTTATCGCTGTGACAATCGCGTTTGTAGCGACGATGAAGAAGAACCGTACTTTTGAAGAATTTCATCATAGTATGGATGAAAGAGAATAATCGCAGATACGAAAAACATAATCGAATAGATGAACTATTTGCATCACCTGGACGTAATATAGTGATCTATGGGATGTCAATGTGTTCATCACAGTGATGAATAACAATTCATCGTCATGACGAAAAATTCATCACCGGGATGAAATGTTACGTTAGCTCATTTTTGACGAAAAATTCGTCACCGGGACGTAAAAATTCGTTCTCATGACGTACATTTTCCTTTCAGTGTAGGATGGGGGTATATTAACTTTGTCATTCAGTTTGTAACACATCGAAATATTGCTCTAAGACCCCATAAAGTATATATATTCTGGGTCGTGGTGAAATTCTGTGTCGATCGAGCATGTCCGTCCGTCCGTCTGTTGAAATCACGCTATCTTCCGAACGATACAAGCTATCGACTTGATACTTGGCACAAATAGTTGTTATTGATTTAGGTCGGATGGTATTGCAAATGTGCCATATCGGTCCACTTTTACGTATAGTCCCCATATAAATGGACTCCCAAATTTGGCTTGCCGATCCTCTAAGAGAAGCAAATTTCAACCGACTGAAATTTGGTACATGGTGTTGGTATATGGTCTCTAACAACCATGCAAAAATTGGTCCACATCGGTCCATAATTATATATAGCCCCCATATAAACCGATCTCCAGATTTGACCTCCGGAGCCTCGTGGAAGAGCAAAATTCAACCGATTCGGTTGAACTTTGGTATGTGGTGTAAATATATGGCCTCAAACATCCATGCAAAAATTGGTCGAAATCGGTCCATAATTATATATAGCCCCCATATAAACCGATCCCCAGATTTGACCTCCAGAGCCCCTTGGAAGAGCAAAATTCATCCGATTCGGTTGAAATTTGGTACGTGATGTTAGTACATGATATTTAACAACCATGCCAAAAGTGGTCCATATCAGTCTATAATCATATATAGCCCCCATATAAACCGATCCCGAGATTTGGTTTTGGAGCCACTTGGAGGAGCAAATTTCATCCGAGTTGAAATTTGGTACATTGTGCTAGTATATGGCCGTTAACAACCATGCCTAACTAGGTCCACATCGGTCTATAGTTATATATAGCCCTCAGATAAATAGATCCCCAATCACACAAAAATTGGTCTATATCAAGTTCATAATTGTATATAGTCCACATATAAGCGACCCCCATATTTCAATTCTGGCTCTCTACGTACCGTGCAAAAGTCCATATCGATTCGTAATTATTTTTAGACTTATCTATACATACCTTTTTTGTCTAATATATACCACGTATGGACTAACTCACAATTTAGAAAACGATGTTAATAAGTTTTAAGATACCACAACCCAATTAATTCGATTGTGGATGACAGTCTTTCGTAGAAGTTTCTACGCAATCCATGGTGGAGGGTACATAAGATTCGGCCTGGCCGAACTTACGGCCGAATATACTTCTTCACGATTACTTTTCTTTAATAATCCATTTTATGGAATACAAACTTTGTGAAAATTTGCTTTGGGCTATTCCCCATCAAGTTATAATAAAATTTGCAATAAAGATGTATAATTTGATGCCATTCATTACTGATTTAGTTTTCGCTTTAGCGAACTTAGTACTCACCTTAACTTATTAAATCTCCCTCAAATATCAGTTGTCTTCTTAGCAATCATTATTGATCTTTGCAGTACTTGCAGTACATGAAGAGCATCTTTGAATTTGGGAAACCCTACTCTACTTTTTGACGCGGCAGAATATTAAGAGTTGGAGTAGTCTCTGCCTTGTATGATGTTCGTTTATGTTTTGTTCACCTAATCTTGATAATGTTCCTAACAACGACGACGCAAGCTGAGACAACAACGCCATCAACATTCAGCTTCACAGCTACAGAAATAACAATGGTGGCGGCCCTGATGAGGAGGATGATGGCCATGATGATGGTCTAGAGATGGCAATGCCGCCAAGAATGAATCTCTTTTGATATTGAAATTCTATTTTGTTCGCCTTTGGTTTGATTTTGGTGTTAAGTGGAGTTGAAGAAAACCGCAACGGTGTGACTTTTCCTTAAATCTCAGCCAATTTTGTGTCCTATACTCGTAGGCCTTAACTAGAACAGTTTTTCCTTAATGTCATGGTACTCGGTGTTTTTTGTTTTGTATTCATGAGCTATATGAAGAAGGCAGCCTCCATTGAGGGGTTTTCAGATGGACCAATCGCTCGAGCGTGTAAGCTGTATGTTTCGTTGTTTGTTAAGAGTTGTTGCTGCTTATTTTGTTGTTTGCTTTGGTGTTGGAGTTGCTATACGCGATTTTGAATGCAACTCAATCGCCTGCAAATTTGTTGCTTGTGACAGATACTTTATGTTAAATTTCTGCTTAGCTCTGGTTTTCTGCCATCGTCGTCCATTTTTTCCTCTGATCTTCAGTGATCGGTATTCTTTTTATGTTTCTAGCATTTCTACGATGCGCTAGGTTGGGATGGGATGTGATCAACACGTTGTTGGTGGTTGTGGTGGTGATTGGTCTAGGCCGCAAAGGAATGTCAGCATCAAAACATTTTAAGAGTTTTCGCAAATTTCTGAGTGTGAGTGTCTGATATTTTATCATAAGATAATGATCGTGAGAAAATCACAAATAAGATAGTTATTAATAAAAGAATTGAGGAAAACTATGCGTGAGAAATGTGTGGATCACACAAATCACTTATGTGATTATTGCAAACCATTTGGATAGATTAGTTGTGGTGAGTGTCTGTTACTGATGCACTTTATAGCACAAATGTCGAACTTCTGTGGAACTTCCTTCTTATGAATGAGTGGTGTCCAACTCTGTTTTAAGTGTATTAATAAGGAACCTCTCACAGCAGAGTTTGAAGTAGAGGTGTGCGCGTGACTGAAATTTCATTCACACTCATGCACATTCACGAAGCAAAATGTTTATTCATGCACGCTCAGTACTCACTCACGCTTACGCACGAACTACTTTTAAAGTCTCACACTCACGCACGATTCACGGCAATTCACGAGATTCACGACAAATTCACAATACTCACGACATTTTCTAAACGGAAATCAGCAAAGGTAACAAAATTCAAAAATAGAATATAACATAGTTCGAGAGCTAAATTAATTTCAGTTAACCTACGAGTATGACTTAAATTTTTAGTTTTTTCGTGAGCGTGATTTTGCAGAAATTATTCACGCACATTCACGAACCGATTTTATTTCTCACGCACGCTCACGCACGACATATTTATTTTAGTCCCATTCACGCACATACACGAGAAATGCTTTGGACTTTGTTGACGACTCACGTGATTCACGCGTGAATCACTGGTGTCACGAGAATTTCGTGTTACGTGCACACCTCTAGTTTAAAGGGAGTTTAAGAAAGCACGTCTTGTCTTAGAACCAAAATTTGTATATTTAGGTATCATTTGAACCTATATAGTGTGGCTGATAGTGGCAATCAACTTCAGCTTGCTAACATTCGCTCGTTTAACAGCTGAAAAATTTATTCCACTGATTTTATTGTGTACAAGCTTACAAATATTTTATCTGTATAAATCTTTTGGTTTTCGTACAATTGCTCGTTACCGTGATACTGGCAGTGTTGCATCGCGTCCAAAAAGTGGACGAAAAAAACGGCAACAACAGAAATTATCCGAAAGTGAAGGAGAGATTTGACCGAAATTCGTGACGCAATGGAAGAAAACTTTGTAATGAGATGAAGATATCACAAGAACGGATTCAACACATAATGGACAATGAGCGTGGGCTAAAGCTCTTGAGGTGTCAAAAAAGCAAGAGCTCACTGATGCACAAAAACAAAGTTAGAGTGAAAAGAGCAATGGAGTTGCTTTGCTTGAACGAAAGTGAACAGTTACCGAATTGGGTTTCCTTCGATGAGAAGCTATTCGAAATGGAGGAGTTTGTGAACACATGGAATGATCTGCTTTACTTGCCAAAAAGATCAGCTGAAAATTTACATCTTCGATTGCACCAAAATCATTTTTACCGCACAATGCCCACCAAAATCAGGGGATCTCGAACCGTTGGAGATTTGCGCATGGAAAATTTTAGAGAATGAGGTCGGCTCTAAAACATTCCAAAGTGTCGATCATCTGAATACTTCAAATCGCATCAACGTGAATGGGCCCAAAATACCGCAGAACCTTTTTCTTGCAGCTTGTGATGGCTTTTTCGATTATTTAAAAGCCATAATTCGTGCCAACGGCATTCAATTCCTACAAATCTATACTGCATCTAAGATTTGATATAATTTCCGACATTTTTGAATTTAAACAATAAAATTAAAAAAATAACAAGTATATGCAGCTATAATTTCGACCGAGCCGAATCTTTAATACCCAGCATCATATATGAAATATAATAGTTTTCTCTAAAAGTCCATTGCCACACTCCTTGAAAAATATATAGAATTTCAAATCCAAGAGCTTGCGGATTTGAAATTTAAATAACACACTTGTCAAATTAAAGGGTGATACGGTTAAAATTTGGTCAATATAAACTTGACGTATTTCTTTCAATTTTGCATTTAAAAATCTGAACACCCCTCATTTTGAAGGTGTGTGTGTGTGTAGAATGTTGCTCCTATTTTGATTTTGGAATTCACTCTTCAGTTGACAAAATGCCGTCCAAGCAAGAAGAGCAGCGTATCAAAATTTCGCTCGCGCATCGCGAAAATCCGAACTACTCGCACGCAAAGCTGGCAAAATCGCTAAAAGTTGCCAAATCAACCGTTACAAATGTAATTAAAGTGTTTGGGGAACGTTTGTCGACAGCCAGGAAGTCTGGATCGGGGGGAAATCGAAAACCGGAAGCCGCTGAGACGACAAAGAGAGTTACCGGTAGTTTCAAGCGAAACCCTAACCTCTCTCTCCGAGATGCCGCAAATAGGCTGGGTGTATCGTCTACAACCGTACATCGAGCCAAAAAACGAGCCGGACTATCGACTTACAAGAAGGTAGTGACTCCAAATCGCGATGATAAAAAAATACGACGGCCAAAGCGTGATCCCGGAGGCTGTACACTACGATGCTGACGAAGTTTGACTGCGTGGTAATGGATGACGAAACCTACGTCAAAGCCGACTACAAGCAGCTTCCGGGACAAGAGTTTTATACGGCAAAAGGAAGGGGAAAGGTAGCAGATATTTTCAAGCACATAAAACTGTCAAAGTTCGCAAAGAAATATCTGGTTTGGCAAGCCATCTGTACCTGTGGCTTGAAAAGCAGCATTTTCATAGCTTCCGGGACTGTCAACCAAGAAATTTACGTGAAAGAGTGTTTGAATAAACGTCTGCTGCCTTTCCTGACGAAACACGGTTGTTCCGTACTGTTTTTGCCGGATTTGGCATCTTGCCATTACGGTAAAAAGGCCATGGAGTGGTACGCTGTCAACAACGTGCAGGTGGTTCCCAAGGACAAGAAACCTCCCAACACGCCAAAGCTCCGCCCAATTGAGAAATACTGGGCTATTGTCAAGCGGAACCTAAAGAAGACCAAAAAACTGGTAAGGACGAGCAGCAGTTCAAGGCAAACTGGCTTTCTGCGGCGAAGAAGGTGGACAAGGTGGCTGTACAAAATCTGATGCAGGTGTCAAGCGTGAGGCCCGGCAATTCGGATTTGGAAAAGCGAAAGCCTAACTGAATATTTTTCCTGAATTTTATACTAATTGAACTTGAAAAAGAAATTTAATTTGATATTTTAAATAAACGATTTCACCGATTTACACGCGTTTCCCCTTGACCAAATTTTGACCGTATCACCCTTTATGGCATGACCATTTTTTTTATTTGGTATATAAATTCTTGCCATTTAATATTTACAAATAATTTCGGGCCTATGGCCACCACTACCATTTTGCGCAAACGTTGTTCTGGAGGTCCAATCTTTGACCAGTTTTTCAAGCATTTCAAGGCGTATTTCAGCAATGACACGTTGAATATTGGTTTCCAAAGCGTCAATCGTTTCTGGTTTATCCATAACCGACTGGCGTCAAATCATACGAACGCGTAGGCCAATTCACCAGTCCATTAATAATGTTCTTTCAATAAGTCTATTATTTCACTCATTGTTTTCAAGGTAACGAGTCACCCTTCCTAATTTTTAAAGAAATAACAACCGATGATTCCACCAGCCCATAGACCGCACTAAACAGTACATTTCTCGGGATTCATTGGTACAGCTTTAGAGGCGTCTGGTTATATTTTCTGCAAATACGGCAATTTTGCTTGTTGATATATCCATTCAACCAAAAATGCGCCTCATCACTAAAGAGAATTTTGCGATAAAAAAGCGGATCTTCCTCTAATTGATTAAGTGATCAATTAATGAATTCACTGCGCATGATTTGGAAGCATTGTTCTGGAGTTAACCTATTCAAGATGATTTGTCCAACAATGCTGAGTAGAGACGTCACTTTAAACTGTCAAAACATCTGTCAGACAACAGAGTGATTCATATAAAAAGCATCCCTTCCTATTTCAAGATGATCTGTTCAAATGATAGGCTTCCCGAAGAAAAATTAAAAGTTACTATCTACGAATACTACATCAGATTCTGGATCTATAAGAATCATTTTTTAGAGCTTTAGTGGAATCTCAAACATCTCCTGTAAGCTTGCTAGACAATTAAAAGATATTGCCCCGATTTGAAATCTAAATTCTAAATAAATTATTCGAATAACTGCAGAAGCAAAATCTGAAGGCTGTAATGTGATTATCGAACAATTTGGATTATAAGTGTGCATTCTATCCCCACAGGAATTAAAATCGGGAGAAAAATCTATATGGACGCTTTACTAAAAAAAATGGACCGATAAAAACTACATTCAATGCAGGTCCAAAACACTTCTAAATTTGAAATATTAGGGAAATCTGGTACAAGATCAAATTTACATATAGCTCCCATATATATGTATCGCCCGATTTCAACAAATGGGGTCACGTTGCTCTTTTCTCTAACAACCATGCAAAAATTGGTCCACATCGGTCCATAATTATATATAGCCCCCATATAAACCGATCCCCAGATTTGGCTTGCGGAGCCTCAAAGAGAAGAAAATTTAATCCGATCTGGCTGAAATTTGGAACATAGTTTTGGTATATGGTCTCTAAAAACCATGCAAAAATTGGTCCACATCGGTCCATAATTATATATAGCCCCCATATAAACCGATCCATATATTTGGCTTGCGAAGGCTCAAAGAGAAGCAAATTTAATCCGATCCTGACATTTGGTGCATGATGTTGGTATATGGTGTCTAACAACCATGCTAAAATTGGTCCACATCGGTTCATAATTATATTACCCCCATACAAACCGATCCCCAGATTTGGCTTACGGAGCTTCAAAGAGAAGGAAATTTCATCCGATCCGGTTGAAATTTGGAACATAGTGTAAGTATATGGTCTCTAACAACCGTGCCAGAATTGGTCCATATCGGTCCATAATTATATATAGCCCCCATGTAAACCGTTCTTTAGATTTGACCTCCGGAGCCTCTTGGAGGAGAAAAATTCCTCCGATCCGGCTCAAATGTGGAACGTGGTGTTAGTATATGGTCTCTAACATCCATGCAAAAATTGGTCCACATAGGTTCATAATTATATATAGCCCCCATATAAACCCATTCCCAGATTTGACCTCCGGAGCCTCTTGGAGGTGCAAAATTCATCCGGTTTGGAACGTGATGTTAGTATATGGCCGCTAACAACCAGAAAATTTTGTTAAAATTTTATTTAAACAAAAACAAACTGAATTATATACGTATTTAATAGGTCTTTTTATACCCACCACCATAGGATGGGGGGTATATTAACTTTGTCATTCCGTTTGTAACACATCGAAATATTGCTCTAAGACCCCATAAAGTATATATATTCTGGGTCGTGGTGAAATTCTGAGTCGATCTGAGCATGTCCGTCCGTCCGTCTGTTGAAATCACGCTAACTTCCGAACGAGACAAGCCATCGACTTGAAACTTGGCACAAGTAATTGTTATTGACGTAGGTCGGATGGTATTGCAAATGGGCCATATCGGTCCACTTTTACGTATAGCCGCCATATAAGCGGACCCCAAAATTTGGCTTGCGAGGCCTCTATGAGAAGCAAATTTCATCCGATCCGGCTGAAATTTGGTACATGGTGTTGGTATATGGTCTCTGACAACCATGCAAAAATTGGTCCACATCGGTTAATAATTATATATAGCCCCCATATAAACCGATCCCCCGATTTGGCTTGCGAGGCCCCTAAGAGAAGCAAATTTCATCCGATCCGGCTGAAATTTGGTACATGATGTCAGTATATGGTCTCTAACAACCATGCAAAAACTGGTCCACATGGGTCTATAATTATATATAGCCCCCATATAAACCGATCCCCCGATTTGGCTTGCGAGGCCTCTAAGAGAAGCAAATTTCATCCGATCCGGCTGAAATTAGGTACATGGTGTTAGAATATGGTCTCTAACAACCATGCAAAAATTGGTCGACATCGGTCCATAATTATATATAGCCCCCATATAAACCGATCCCCCGATTTGGCTTGCGAGGCCTCTAAGAGAAGCAAATTTCATCCGATCCGGCTGAAATTTGGAACATGGTGTTAGTATATGGTCTCCAGCAACCATGCAAAAATTGGTCCACATCGGTCCATAATTATATATAGCCCCCATATAAACCGATCCCCCGATTTGGCTTGCGAGGCCTCTAAGAGAAGCAAATTTCATCCGATCCAGCTGAAATTTGGTACGTGATGTTAGTATATGGTCTCTAACAACCATGCAAAAATTGGTCCACATCGGTTCATAATTATATATAGCCCCCATATAAACCGATCACCAGATTTGACCTCCGGAACCTCTTGGAAGACCAAAATTCATTTGATTCAGTTGAAATTTGGTACGTGGTGTTAATATATGGCCTCAAACTCCCATGCAAAAATTGGTCGATATCGGTCCATAATTATATATAGGCCCCATATAAACCGATCCCCAGATTTGACCTCCAGAGAAGAGCAAAATTCATCCCATTCGGTTGGAATTTGGTACGTGATGTTAGTATATGGTATCCAACAACCATGCAGAAATTGGTTCCTATCAGTCCATAATTATATATAGCTCCCATATAAACCGATCCCCAGATTTGACCTCCGGTGCCTTTTGGAGAAGCAAAATTCATCCGATCTGCTTGAAATTTGGTACGTGGTGGTAATATATAATATTTAACAACCATGCCAAAAGTGGTCCATATCAGTCCATAATCGTACATAGCCCCATATAAACCGATCCCGAGATTTGGTTTTGGAACCTCTTGGAGGAGCAAATTTCATCCGAGTGAGTTGAAATTTGGTACATTGTGCTAGTATATGGTCGTTAACAACCATGCCTAACTAGGTCCATATCGGTCTACAGTTATATATGGCCCTCAGATAAATCGATCCCCAATCACACAAAAATTGGTCCATATCAAGTTCATAATTGTATATAGCCCCCATATAAGCGATCCCCATATTTCAATTCTGGCTCTCTACGTACAAAAAGTCCATATCGATTCGTAATTATTTGTAGACTTAACTTAACTTTTTTTGTCTAATATATACCATGTATGGACTAAATCACAATTTCGAAAACGATGTTAAGAAGTTTTAAGATACCACAACCCAAGTAATTCGATTGTCGATGATAGTCTTTCGTAGAAGTTTCTACGCAATCCATGGTGGTGGGTACATAAGATTCGGCCTGGCCGAACTTGCGGCCGTATATACTTGTTTAATTTATGGACTTACTTATAATTTAGAAGACGGTTTAGGAGGTAACCAAGTAATTCGATTGTGGATGGCAGTCTTTAGAAGAAGTTTCTACGCAATCCATGGTGGAGGGTACATAAGCTTCGGCCTGGCCGAAATTACGGCCGTATATACTTGTTTAAATTAAAATCATATGTGTCATCTATATATATAAAATTCAAATTATGTTTGTTTATTTGTTTGTTTGTTTGTTTATTTGTATGTTCCGGGTTGGCGCGAAAACGGCTGAACTGATTTACTTGAAACTTTCAGAGATCGTGGGGTGCACTCATGTGCTGAAAATAGGGTACCTCATTTTTTGACATATGGTCGAGGAGAGGAACCTCCCCTTTGTCCGACTTTTTGAAAATTAGACCAAAGTTGACCGATTTGCTTGAAATTTTCATTGAAGATTGGGGTTGGCATCTAGACAAAGATCCGCTACTTTTTATTTCGATATTTGGTGGCGGAGGGGGGCCTCCCCTTTGTTCGACTTTTTTTTTAAGTACAGTGAAAAAACTAAAATTCTCTAAATTATCTGCGATTTACAGAGAACATGTGGTGAGGATATGGAATTAATATGGGGTACCCGATGATTTCATATGTGGATGGGGAGGGGGACCTCCCCCTTGCCCTACTTTTTGAAACTGGGAACAAAATTATGCGATTTGCTTGAAATTTTCATTGAATGTTGGGGTTGGCATCTAGACAAAAATCCGCTACATTATTTTTCGATATTTGGTCGGGGAGGGGGACCACCCCTTAGCCCGAATTTTTTTGTTTGAAAGTACAAACAAAACTAAACTCCCCCGATTGAAATTTTACGGAAAAATGGGTTTTGAAATTTATATCAGGTTCTTGATTTTTTAATAAAAATAAAAGGGCATAGGGAGACTTCCGCTTCTCTTAAGTACATACAGAGAAACAATTAAACTTTTACCGAATTACTTGAAATTTACAGAGGACTGGGGAGAGGTTACGATATTAATAGTTGATACTTGATTTTGTGATATTTGGACGGAAGAGAGGCCGCCCTTTTAGGCTTATAATTTGCTTGACATTTTCTGGGACGTTTACAAAAGATACGCTACATCACTTTTCGATATTTAGTCGGGGAGGAGGTCCTCCTCTAAAACTGAAAAAAAAACAATTCTTAAGTTTTCTTGAAATTTACATAGGCAGTGGGGGAAGGTTATGAACGAAAAGGACACTTCCTTCCCCCCCCCCCCACACTTGAAGGAAAGTTTCAAGAATTTTCAGGGAAGGTTAGGGGTGCCATTCACTACGGTGTTTGTCGATATTGTATCGGGGAAAGTGACGTCCCTTTAAAACAATAGAGCAAAATTTAAACATCGCCGATCTACATGAAATTTACAGGGAACGTGGGAAGAGGTGATTAAATTTATACACGATTTTTAAATTAGTATATGATTTTTCGATATCTGGTTGGGGAAGGGGAAAATTGAAATAAACTTTGTCGATTTACTTCGATAGAATTTGTAGGGACCATTGAGTAGTTGTTAAATTAATATAGGGTACGTGATAGTCCGATATCAGGTCGGAGTAGTGCGAAGGTGGGGGAGGGTTCCCTTTTGTCGGTTTTTTTTTCTTAAATTAAAAGTAGAGGGTTGTCCATAAATGGGAACTCGGTACATATTTTATGATTTTTGCACAGGCTTCTGCCAGACTTCCTTTTAGTAAAGAACTTATATTTACATAAAATTGGCAGCCAACGTAGAGGGTGCATCATTTTCCAACATTTTAGCAAATGTTAATGTGGTAAATTTTTTTACTATTTTTGCTTTTTCCGATTTATTGGATGGGAAACAGTAATTCTTTGTATGTCATTATAATATAGTGCTTAATTTTCAGATATGTTGGGGAGAAGGATACATTTCCTTGACAAACCACACTTAAAATTTACAAGAAATATAGAAGAAGGTACACCCTCTCCCGCCGTATTTGTACCTATAAACGAATAATCAAGTAATCCGATTTGTTTAAAAGAATTCAAATCTTTTCGAATTTGTTTTCAGCACGAAGGATATAGTTGACTAAGTTAACGCCAAATATTCCTCCAAATATGCTTCGGAAGGCGCAGCGAAGCGGGCCGGGTTACGCTAGTGAAACATAAAATCCCCTTTAAATATTTCTTTGTTTAGCAAAGATTTCTATTTTCCTTGTATTTCCCCCTCTCCTCAAACTTTTAGTCCACAACGTAGGTCAGTAATATATGAGTGGCAACTTAAATCAATAATAAATCCTCCATACAATATTGAGCTAATAAAAAATGATAACTTCCATGCAGTGCCATTATTCCTAGATAGAGGAAGAGCATATGGATAAAAGTGATATGGCCAATGGTTTACCTCCCACCAATCGTTCCAGCAGGACCAAAAAGAAGGAAGCCAACTAAACAATGTAAGAACTCCGACATATACAAAACAAAAACAGACGATATACAGATTATACAGCGGCGAGTGGTAATAGTAAAATATAACATTTCATAATGGCAACATCATCAATTTCCATTAAATTTAATATGATGCCACACAAACACACACGCACACACCCATACACAAAAAGACAAAGTACTATTCCAATGTCCAAAGTGGACATTGTCACATACATGAGGATGGTGCAAAAGGACAGGCATCATTGGACATCCATTACGCACATGAATGCGTGAGTAAGACGATGTGGTAAAATGACCATCTATTCATAACAACCGACAGACGGACAAACATACTCTCACTGGAGGTGATGAAGACCATTTCAAGGAATAGAATGACCATCTAAGCCAGCAAAACAGACAAGTAGCATCATCGTAAAAAATTGGAACATCAGTGTAATAAAAAAAGCTTTTTTCATAATTTTTTAACGACAAAAGCTTCCATGAAGAAGCCAAATCTAAGTTGTAGTCTGTAGCTGGGAGAGTGGCATGCAGACCATAAAGAAAATTGAATATTTATGGTGGTCAAATAAAACGTAAAAAATGTAATGAGAAAAAACCACATTAGGAAGGGGGACCTTCTACCCCAAAACAACTAAAATATGTTTTGTTATTAACGAAGTAGTGGTTAGCAATAACCACTCTATCCATTACCAGTAACCATAAGCGAGGAATATTATTCTGAGAAAGTACAAGTATGTGAGTACTTTCGCAGATATAGAGATGGGTATGAAATTTTGTTTTAGCTGTCAACTCCGCAATTTCACCCCGAAAAAGAGTGACCCCCTCTTTAAGTTAGGTTAGGTTAAAGTGGCAAGCCCGATTAAGTTTCAGGCTCACTTAGACTATTCAGTCCATTGTGATACCACATTTAACTAAAAGTTCCTATTACATAAGGGCTCTTCTAGTTTTAACCACTGAACCTTCTCTATTATTTTCTTTTGTTGAACCAACCAGATTGTTCCAAAAACATTAATAGACAGCTTAAGTTAACGTTTTCCAGGTCCGCCAGTAATCTAAAGCTATATGCCCTTACAATTTGCTTACGCCTTACACAAAATGCAGGACACTCACACAAGAGTTTTTGCAAATTCGCCTATCAGGCGATCCGTTATAGCAGATATCAGGAGTGATATCTGACGTCTTGATTACACTATCATATCTAGTGTGCGGTTTAAGTTTAAATGGGACCATATTTGCTTTGTGTCGTTAAAACCCTTGCAATTCTCCCATCGAACATTTTCCATCATGACGGCCTTCTCACGCAGTAAGAGCTTGCAGGTTGCCAGAGACATACCATAAGATTCTAGTAGTTCTAGGTGATAAAAACGTTGTTGGTACTTAAATGAAAGGTAATAAGATGACGAATAATCATGTGTAATTGGATCTGTGATAAATTAAGTGGTATTTACAATGAACCTTTTCCGCCAGAAAAGTATAAACCATTTAAAAAATGGCCTATACTTTTAAACATTTTTTTTTTCGAATTCAGCAACTCAAAATACATAAGAAAAGTTGATTTTCATCAAGTGTACATGCATTTTTTTTTTTGTAAACTAGTGTAATTGAAAAAATGAATGAATGAAGGAACCGATTTCAACGGTATTTTTTGTGTAATTTGCATATTTCTCAGCTGTTTATTGGTATGATGTTGAAACCTTTTACAGTTAGTTAGTGGACACATAGGTCGTTTTGGAGAACAGATCGGTTTAGCAATCGGTGCTTTGACAAATGAGAATTTTTTAAAACAAATTTTTTTCTTTTTGAAAAATTGCCGATTTTGGAAGGAGAAGGACTCATATACTACTTGACCAAAGTGGCCGATAAAAACTTAAACCGTATCCCTATTTGGTGTTCTATAAGAAACAAGTAAGAAAAGATTAGGAGAAATCTATAAACAAAATGTTGCGACAGAAAGACTGTAGGTGCCTTTTTCCAAAAAAAATGGTCAAAATTCGATATTTTTTTGAAATTCTAATTTGTGGACATTACAACTATTAATCTAAAGCACATAGGTACATATATTTTTCTTCTAGAATTCGTAGAATTTTATGGGGACTAGAAAAATTACGAATCCACTAAAAAACGGAACTTCTAGGTTCAAAATACTAGCCCCACTTTGACAAAATTTTGCAAAATAATAAATTGTGGGCCCATATCTTGCGAACGGTAAAAGATAATTGCAAACGCGCACAAACTTTTTTGTAGAGCTTTACAAGTTCTATCCAGCAAAGAAAAATCATGGAAATCTGTTCAAAATTGCGGAGTAGACAGCTAAAACAAAATTTCATACCCCCCGAGTTGACCAACTTTCAACGCCTAAAGGTCAGCCCGTGGACCCATTAGGGACCCACAAATTTGAAAACTTAGAGGAAATCACCTCAGCTTTCACACACAAAATTATTTTGATATCTTTATCTGTTCAAAAGTTGCCGAATTATTTCCAAAAAAAGCGATTTGGAACCACTGTGGCGGCTGTTGAAATGGTGGACATCCGTTTTATTACAAGACCATGTTAAATGCATCGCTTGGCTATGCTTTTTTCGCTGGGTAATTATGGACCAATTCTTGTATAGTTGTTAGAAGCCAACATCACCTACGAAATTTCAACCTATTCGGAAAAAATTTGCTCCTCCAAGAGGCTCCACAAGCCAAATCTGGGGATCGGTTTACGAGGGGACTATATATAATTTTAGAGCAATATGGACAAATTTTTGCTAGGAAATTTGCAGAAGATCGGTGTATAAATACGTCATTTATGACCAGATCGGTTATAAATCTATGTCTAAACCTGAAACGATTTTTTCCAACATCAATAGGGATCGTCTTTGAGCCGAAAAAATACACTATGCTAGCTTTGAGGACGATCCGACTAAAACATCAAGGCGGATAGACGGACAACGCTAGTTATAGTGATATAGGTTAGGTTTAGTGGCAGCCCGATATTTCAGGTTCATTTAGAGTATTCAGTCAATGGTCATACCACAGTGGTGAACCTCTCTCTTATCACTCATTGCTGTCCGATTCTATGTTAAGACGGATGACAAGGGACCTCTTTCTTATAGCCAAGTGATTTCACATTGCAGCCAAGTGATTTCACTTACACACTGAAAAAAAAGCATGCCCGGTTCCAAAGATTTTGTCTTTACTTTAAAAAATTTGGTATTGATTCCGAGCCAAAGAAGCGGAGAATACAAGTAAGGATACTTTTAAGACACAATTCTCTTTTAAATTTCGGTTTTGTGTACTTGCTTCTAGGAAGTAAATTTTAATTTTTCGCTTTTTCAGCTTTTTTCCTTCATATGCTATCAAAGTCCTTTAAAAACGAGTTAACGACAACTTTATTTTCCAAATTAAGAATCGACTTCCAGTAGAAATTATGCTATGTTTCAAGTAAAAAACCTCTTTAAAATAAAGTGTTGAAAAAAATGAAAAAGACAACAAATTTAAAGACAATTTCACTAAATTTAAAGAATTTTTCTGAATTATTAAAGTCAAGTTGACCTTAGGCCAAACATTTTTTCTTTCATGTTATGATACCCATTTTTAAGTGAAATCGCTTAATTATAAGGATAATATGACTTCATTGAAAAGTTTATCGGCTTTTGGGCAAGGAAAAAAACTTTATATTAGAGAAATGCGTCTTCTATGCTAAGCAAAATTTGCATTCGTAGTTTAAAGACATGAAATCTTTGACCTCACAACAATATTTTTTTCAGTGCAGATAGGAGATAATCCACCGCTGAAAAACTTTTGTGTATGGTTGAAACTGGTGTTGAACCCACGAAATTTGGCTCCCAAAATCGAATCAGAATTTAATTCTAAGACGATCGGTATACTAAACGATGGGTATGTGACTGCTCCTTCTCCTTACATGCTCCTTACATACAAATGCACAAACTTTTATACTACAGTAGAGGTGAAGGGTACACTTAGACAAAAGTGAACCCTATATTTTACTAAAGCCGATTTAATTCTATTTTACACGGAAAAAAATGAAGCAAAAAAATTATATTATTGGTATAATTGAATAAAATTATAAATATCCTAAAATATCCAAAGTCTCCGATAATTGAATTCACAACACATCAATTACTATGTTCAATTGGACCGAGTGTAAAATTTGTTGATTGAAGTATAATTGTCAAACATATGAAAGCTATACATCATTTGTTTCAATTACTCAAGAAATTAGTTCTACGACGATTGAATGCCAACTTTGCGGAGCAACACATAAACAAACGCAAACAATAATATCCTATTGTTTTTATAAGGAATCTTTTTAAAGTCCAAGTCGAAATAGCACGCAAATAAATCGTGTATCGGTATCGCGATTCTTCCAAATGTACAAACAGTTATCTAAACAACTTTTTTGGTGCATCAATTTTAATTTTTATTGGTAAGTACACCCTCAAAAAAAATCGCTTCTGTAACATGTACTCCCAAACATATTTTGCTTCAAGCATATACATTTTTGGGTATTGCCCAAACATTTATATGTTTGATTTCTTCCAATATATAATATGTTTGAAAGCATATTGGTCTAAACAATATAATATGTTTGGGTAGTCTAAGTTCCAAACATTTTGTATTTTTCCATCCAAATTCAATAATGTTGTCTTCCAAAAAACTATATGTTCTTATGTGAACATATAATATGTTTGGAAACATTTTGAACCCAAAAATATTATATGCTTAGAAGAATTTTCTCCCAAAGAAGATTGTGCTCAATTTTTTTTCTGCCTAATATTCCCTCACATTTTTCTCACTTTTTCTGTAATACAAACATTTTAGAAGAAATTATTATATTTTATAATTTTTTTTAATTTTACTTTTTGCCGGACGGGGATTCGAACAGCGGACCACACAGTTTGTAAGCCAGCACACTAACCACTGGACTACGTAGCTGTTATGGTCATCAAGAGATAATTATCGTTATAAGTTATATTTATATAGCATAGCTTGCGGCGCCCACGAGCCGATGCAAACATAACATTGTTTAACAACATAACATTGTTAAACATACATTTGTTGGCAGCGTGGAGCAGTGACAGGGGACCTGGGTTCGATCCCTGCTTCGACCAACACCATTTTTTTTTTTTAAATATATTTTTTAACATATAATCCAGATACGTTCGGAAGTTCCCGAAAAGGTGTTCAGCATTACATACTATTATATTAAATTTTTACTACGAAATTGTAAAGAGTGTTTTATAGAAGACTTAAAGTCAGAAAAGAAAAGTGCTTGATATAAACGAAATGGACTGAGTTCAAATCAATTATTTTTTTATTGCAACAATAAAAATAAAGGTTTTTGTATACAAGTTTAAAATTTTCGAAGTTTAAAAATTTCGAAGAAATTCAAAAACTCTTACAAAAGAAGAACGTGAAGTCGAGTATATATAAATATTTTTCCATCGAATCCTAAGTTTAACGATAACCATTCAAAAGCACATTATATTTAAATTCTAAACAGTAATTTTAAAACAGCACATAAATTTATTTTGGTGTGAACAATTGTTTGCTAGCATGTAACACCATCAATTTAGAAATACAAATAAATATATAAATTTTTATTAACGAATAATTTTGTACTTAATTTAATTCTTAAGGCCGGTATAAATTGGCATTATCACGTTAAAATGGCCATGTTTACCCTTTTACTTTTCCTTAATAATTTCTTTTAAAGAAAATAAACTTATTCAATTGTTGCTTTGGATCTTTCCCCACCATGTTATAATACAATTTACCGGAAAAAGTTGTAACGTTATTCTGGTTTTGCCACTAAAATGAGAAATAATTTTAGCGGCAAAACTCGAACTCAATGGCCACCTTTATTTTCGAAAAATCCGTCAACTCCTCTTGGACTACTCATTAATAAAGATGAACTAATCTTTGTTTTTATAGATCTTCAAAGGTCGATACTTTCAATGAAGTCGTGTTGTCGTTATAATTAAGTGATTTGACTTAAAAATGGGTATCATAACATGAAAGAACAAATTTTGGACTAAGGTCAACCTGACTTTAATAATTCAGAAAAATTCCTTAAAATTAATGAAACTGTCTTTAAATTTGTTGCATTTTTGCATCTTGACTACAAGGCAAAAATCATACAAAAATAGGATATGTTTTTCAATACTTTATTTTAAAGACATTTTTTACTTGAAACATAGCATAATTTCTACTGGAAGTCTTGTTTTTAACGGACATTTTATAGCATATGAAAAAAAGCTGAAAAAGCGAAAAATTGAAATGTGCTTCGTAGAGTCAAGTACACAAAACCGCATTTAAAAGAGAATTGTGTCTTAAAAGCATCCTTACTTGTATTCTCCGCTTCTTTGGTTCGGAATCAATATCAAAATTGTTAAAGTGGAGACACAATCTTTGGAACCGGACATGCTTTTTGTTCAGTGTATAGTGCCCTTTCGTTAGTTTTTATGAAGATCCCTTTAATCACCTTTGTTTGAATATTTTGACTTACTCGTCCTACGTTCCGATTTGTTTTGACGAAACAAAAAAATTGTGCCCGTAATGCGAAAATGATAAACAAAACTCATGCTCTTTTTTTCAAATATATTTTATCTTGGTTCCGAATGAATTTTCTCTCCGAATACTTATTTTAATATTTTACTTAAGCATATACAATTTTTGGCGAAGTCTTATATCACAACATATATATTTACTCATAATATATAAATTTATACTTGTTTATATTCACACATAGTATTTTTCCTATATTTAATGAAATTGTCTTTGTGTATATATATTTGTAATGCGCCAATTGGTTATTTTCATTATTTTACTTCCAGCATACACTTTGTCTTTCTTTGTAAACACAATATGTTTATGGGCTATTTCTAAATTAATATATGTTTGCATCCAAGCATATTATATTTACAAACATTTTATGTCCCAAACATAATATGTTCTAACATATTAACATATATGTCCCAAACATATTATGCTAGTTTATGAACATTATATGTTTGCACTCAAAAATATTGTGTTTAAAAATTTGAGTTCCAAACATATAATGTTTATACCCAAACATATGAAAAACAGTCTTTTTCATCCGTATACCTTTAGTTAAGCTCGAGAATTTTGCAAATCGCTGTTTTCTTTAACTACACTGAAAGAATTCTGTACGTAAAAGATATTTGTGTGTGAAACTCGGACATAGTCACGCACGCATAAAAATCTATTAAAGACTACATCACATTTCCAGTGACTCACAACACTTTTTAGAGTCACGAAAATTGTAGTGACTTCCGAGCATTCCTGTTAGTCGTGAATTACGAATGGTGAAGAAAATTTAGTTGACAGTAGGGCCATTTTATGATATATTTAAGTTAACGTAGAGTAGTTAGTATATAATTTATATCTTTATATTTATTATTAGGATATAATTTATTTATTTGTATTAATTTTTTTTATTTTTGTAAAATGTTCTTCAGTAAAATTACAAAATTCGCCGACAAATTTAGGGGAGAATATAGGAAGAATATTTAGCGTCGAATTTTACATAAAAACATCTAACAGAATTCTTTCTATGTATACAATTCCACATATCCTGAATTGGACCTTTCGTAACCTTGATAACATTTTTCGAAATTTATATTAATTACAATTTCTGTTTTTGAATTTAGGATAAAAATTGAAATATGTGAGCGCAATTCAAACTGGTCTATAAGTAGATAAGAATGCAAAGTAAATACATCGATATCAGACGATTATCATGATTAAATGGCCCACAGAAAAATGCGTTTACTACGAAAACGGATGGTTCGTGTATCATAAGGTTTGTACTCACAGAGAATACAGATTGGTTGTGACAATCGAATTTATTGCCAACCTCCTTTTGGCAGTTGTAGCAACTACCAGTTGGCAGTTGTGACACCCAACAAATTCGGTCGACTCAATCGAATGATGGGAAACCCGACTAATACTATATATGGAGTTAGTTGTGTCAGACGATGAAACTGGTCGTTGCTCCCTTCTTCATTTGGTTGTAGCTCCCAACTTTAAGGCACCATAACCAAATTGAATAAAAAAATCCCACAAAATACTGCATTTTATTTATATTTTTTAGATGATAGGAAGGTACATATACTTAAATACAAAATATTAATACATTATAAAAAATGTTCACCATTAAGAGTATACCCTCCATCATGAATAGCTTGGAGAATCGACAGATAATGCAGCTAAATCTTTGGTACTCTTAGCATATTAGTATTTATAGATGGTGTCCGAACTGTCTATGGCCCGTCTAAAACACACAATAAATTTATTAAAGAAATTAGTGTGGAGTTTTAAAAACGACATACGAACCTATCCCCGATGGCCACTTTCGATGGATTTTTTCAGAGCCGCCGTGTTAAACACAATGAAATTATTCCATATTAAAGGTGAGTATTAATTCGAGTTTAGCCGCTAAGGTCGCTAAAGTGAAAAATTATACATATTTGTTGCAAATTTTATTATAACTTGATGGGGAAAAGCCCAAAGCAAATTTTCACAAAGTATGTATTCCTTAAAATGGATGATTAAAGAAAAGTAATCGTGAAAAAATGACGTTTTTGGCGGATAAACTCGAACTTAATACCCACCTTAAGGATGCGCACCGTAGCATTGAGTGAAGCTATTTGTTTGCAATATAGCCACGCACGGCGCGAGTTGTTCACGACATTATTTTATAGGCAGTCCACGGATGAGGCAGATAAATTTCGAAACGAATAAGAAATATTTCGTTTTAAGTTGTAGTTATTTGATATTAAAAAAACACACTATACTTCAACGTTGATAGTAATAATTTTATTGACATTTCAAAAATATATTCAAAGGAATTCGGCTGTGAGTACCAAACGAAAGTGCTGATTACTAAATGACAGTTACAAAGGTTTTATAAGGTTGGTTGTGCCTATCGAATTCGATCAAAATTTTTCAAAAGAGAGGCATTTAGTTTAGACAACTAATTGTCTTGTATTACAAACAACAAATGGTAGAAGGAACGAAATAACGATTGTACATAAAGTAAAATGAATGACACAACTGTGATTTGATTGTAAATGTAGAATTTTCGTTACAATAATCGATTTTCAACCTATCTGTTTTCTGTGTGCTCAGTCGAAACAGAACGTGCAATTATATAAATCTATGAAATTAATTTATGTTGTGAAATTGTTTGTCTTAAAGTAGAGCAAGCGCAGACGACGGAACAAATAATGTGGAAATGAGAAAGATAAGGTAGGCCTAATCTCACCAGGCGTACAGATATATATTCTGTAGTTTCTTCTAAAAAAGCTTTTTCTTTGGAAAATTATTAACTAAATTTCGCATGTATTATTTATTTATAATCAAAAACGTAAACCAATTTTCAGAGTATATTTCCATCATATGTTGTTTCTATATTTCCTATATGTCTGTAGGCCTGTTTTGTTCTAAACTTAATTTATCATACAGATTTCGAAAAATACCCACAAAAATCTCTGGAAATCTCCCACCGATTCCCCAGCTCAAATGTGCCGTCGCCATCCACGAAAAATATCCCCAATTTGTGGAAAATCCCCAATACTGTAAACCCTACTGCTACTTTTGTACCAGCGAATCAGCGCCTTGGCTCTTTCAAATCTAATTTGTTTGTTGCATAGGTGAGCTCTGGCACTTGTTGGATCCTTAATGGATTTCCAAGTTAATTTTTTCAATATGTGTTCCATTCGTTTGCGTGACATCTTTTTCGCATTTTTTCTGCCACTGCGGCGTGGATTTCGATCAAATCTGACCTTAAATTCTCGGATCATATCTGGTGATGATATTGTGTTTTCTCTTTCACTTTTTGGATCCGATGAAACACTGACAGTTGCACAGTTTCAGCAAAGGTACGTGAAATAAAAGTTTTATTTAAATTTAAACGTTCGAAGGCTCTAACGATAGCCACTTTTGCTTTTTCCAACCAAATATAAAACAAGCACACTATAACGTTTAAATTCCATCACGAATAATTTGATTTCTGAATGTAATAGATCAAAATGATTTTGAAAATATTAAAAAGAATTGTCACTGAGATAAATAAATTATAGCAACCTGAAGTTGGTGGCAAATACCAGCCACCCTGTACGAACCTGACGTGATAGCATTTCTTATTTTTGGTCAAAAGAATCAAATCACTTTCTGCGATTTGAAACTGTACGCGAGATATATTGTTTCTTAAGGCTATTGCCCTTTTAAAGTCTCACATTGTGTACATAGCCCGCAAGTATCTGGCTAAGATCGAACTCTCACACCTCCTAGCATGGTTCATAACACATGCACGAGAAGCGAGTATAACTCTAAACGTGTTCCCATCTCCTATAAAAAGATTTTATCTTGATAGAGTGCAGCTAGTAACTATGAATTATTTTCGTATAGTGGACATTTATGATATGGTCGTCTAAGCTCATTTGCAGTCTAATATTGAAATAAATGTTCCACACTATCCCCGTTGTTGTGGATAGTTAAGTGAAAGTTTTGTTTTATTCTTTCTCTAATTTGATTTATCACTTGCCTTTGTGACTTCATAGTATGAAGTTCATACCTAGAAAATCTTCATCCCCCAATATGGGTATCTAATCATATTCACTGTCTGAGTTGGTTTCTAAGATTTATGGATTAATTTATGACTCCCATTTATGTAGCCGGGTCTTGTTTAATACCCTCCAAGCATTTCATAATTCCAATACATTTACATAATCGTTTATGAATATTTTATTTAATAATTAAAAATAGTTCCAATAACTTCTTTTTATGGAATATAACAGCTTGGCACTTTTTTCCCTTTATAGTTTGAAAACTGAAATTAAGTCAAACATAATTTAGTATTTGAGATATAACCATATTCTCTTATATTGAGACAGCAAATGTCTTGGTATAGAGGACTATGGTAATTTTTTAAATTTCTTTCAAAATTTTGTTTTTAAATCAGAAATTCATAAAACACTCACATGTTATTGAAATTTTTCTATATAAATGTCAACACTTGTGGCATCCAAATAACGAGTTTAAATTCTTCTGGATTTCAATCAATTTTTAATATAAAGTTTTAATTGTATATTTTGATGGTTAAGAAAATATCGCAATCTGGAAGCCAAGATTGTTAAGACAGTAACAAGAACCACAAAAATACACCTTCAAAAAATTCTCCTACTAAATATATTCTGCTTCAAGCACATATATTTTCAGCATTTGTGCAAGCAAAAATTTTTTTTTACTGTGCAAACATATAACATATTTGATGTTGATGAATGCCGCTCACTTCCTCTATTCTCTATTCAACCGGAAATAACAGACACAAATATGAGAAATGTGAATATATCGAACACGCAGTGGAGCGGATTACTAAGGCCTTCAACATCTCACTGAAAGCTGCACCATGGTGGTCTACGGAATTAAGTAATATGAGGAAATCATGCAAGAAGCTCTTTAACAAAGCAAAGTCCACTAGAGCCCCTGAGGATTGGGACGCTTACAAGAAGAATCTGAGAGGATACAAGCGAGAGCTGAGAAATGCTCAGCATAACTCTTGGAATGATCACTGCAGCAGTATTGAGAATACGTCCGAGGCTTCCAGACTACGGAAGGTTCTAGCATCCACCAACTCCGCTCTAGGTTTCATTAAAACATCGGAGGGCAATTGGACAACGTTCAGTTAGGAGACGCTGGAGGTACTATTGGACACACATTGTCCTGGAAATCAGACGGTTGAACCAGGTTCTGGCGGTGCCATAGTGGCTCAGCGGTCGTTTCCTATCGAGGAAATTGTATCGGAATCTAGAATAAAATGGGCTTTAAATAGCTTTGGACCATTCAAATCCCCGGACCTGATGGAATTACTCCGACAAAATTACAAGCAGTGACTGACAAAATTATCCCCTGGTTGTCGGCGATATATAAAGGATGTGTAAACTTAGCATATATTCCAGAAAAGCGGAGGGAAACAAAAGAATACACATTCGTGGCGTTTCTAGACATCGAAGGGGTGTTCAATAATGTCCGTCCGAGCTCGATATTAAATGGACTGACAACTCTGAATGCTGATCCATGTATACTTATACTATTAGACGAACTTCTAATGAAGAGACGTATTTCAGCCACACTAGGACAAGCAAACATACAAAGGTATGTGAACAGAGGCACTCCCCAAGGAGGAGTTCTATCACCTCTTCTTTGGAATGTTGCTATAAATAACCTTCTGGTTACCCTAGAAGAAAAAAGGATAAAAGTGGTGGCGTACGCAGATGATGTGGCTCTAGCAGTCAGGGGAAAATTCCCATCCACAATCAGAGATATTATTCAGAGGACCCTCCGGATGACTGAGAAATGGGCGAAAGACAATGGTCTTGGGGTAAATCCTGCAAAGACAGAATTAGTCATGTACTGCAACGATCGCAAAACTCCCACGGTTAGGCCTATTTCCTTAGGGGGTATTGAAATTCCCTTTGGTGAATGTGCAAAATACCTTGGCGTTATTTTGGACAGGAAGCTGAACTTTAAGCTTAATATTGAAGAAAGGGCGAGAAAAGCAACGGTAGCTTTGTACTCGTGCAAAAAGGCAATAGGAAAAAAGTGGGGACTAAAACCAAAAATTGTGCATTGGCTATACACGGCAGTGGTTAGACCTATAATGCTATATGGTGTTGTAGTCTGGTGGTCGGCACTTCACCAGCCAACAAGTTTAGACAAAGTTCAGCGTTTGGCGTGTTTGTGTATCTCAGGCGCTTTCAGCAAGACAGGAACAAATTCCCTTAATGTCATGCTGCATTTATTGCTTTTAGACATTTTGGCCAAACAATCCGCTGCAACAACGGCTGTGCGGTTGCGCAAGCTATCGCTGTGGTCGGAAAAAAGTTACGGTCACAGTTCGGTCCTCAAAATAATGCCAGATGTGCCTAACGTAGTGGACTACACTTTGGCGAGTCCCCTTTTAGACAAAAAGTTTGAGACTCTAATCCCCAACATTGAGGCGTTGTGCACACAGACCCCGAGTAATAAAGAATATATAGATTTCTACACTGATGGCTCCAAATTGGATAGACAATTGGGTTTAGGAGTATATTCTAATGATCTGGAACTTCGAATAGCGAAAAGATTACCTAATCACTGTAGTGTTTTTCAGGCTGATATATTAGCAATAAGAGAGGTGGCGAATTGGCTGAGAAGTAATGTTCCAAAAAATGTGGGCATTAATATATACTCAGACAGTCAACCTGAAATAAAATCCTTGGACTCTGTGTTCCTGAACTCGAAAACGGCCATCGACTGCCGCAAATCTCTCAATGAGATGGCTGAGCAGTACAATATTCACCTAATATGGGTGCCTGGCCATAGGAACATACCAGGGAACTGCGAAGCGGATTAGTTGGCAAGGCTAGGGACTACCTTACATATTCCAGGGGAACTGGAATCTGTTGGTATGCCCCTGGCTACCTGCAAGCTCATGCTGCGTGAGAAGGCTGTTATGATGGCAAATGTTCGATGAGAGAATTGCAAGGGCTGTAACGACACCAAGCAAATATGACCCCATTTAAACTTAAACCGCACACTAGATATGCTAGTGTTCTCGAGACGTCAGATATCACTCCTGATATCTGCTATAACGGGTCGCTGCCTGATAGGCGATTTTGCAAAAACTATAGGCGCGAAGTATAATGACTATTGTATGAGCTGTTATGATGCGGAGGAAAAGGAATCAATTAAACACTTCTTGTGTGAGTGTCCTGCGTTTTGTGTAAAGCGCGAGCAACTTTTAGGAGCATATAGCTTCAGATTACTAGCGGATCTGGAAAACGTTAACTTAAGCAGTCTGCTAATGTTTTTGGAACAATCTGGTTGGTTCAACAAAGCAAAATAATCAAGAAGGTTCAGCGGTTAAAAGTAGAAGTGCCCATATGTAATAGGTACTTTTAGTTAATGTGGTATCACAATGGACAGTCTTTTTTCGTCAGTGTAACATAGTACCAACTAAAGACCTGACGATGTATGTTCCCGAAAAGAAGAATGTTGATAGTGAAAGAGTCGAGGTGAATTAAAACAAGTAAGTAAAGTAGAAAGTCGGGCGGGGCCGAATATATCATACCCTAAACCACCCTTACTGAATTAGTAATCATAAGCATTTGTGGGGTAACATTGATATAGGTCTGGGAGATAAACCGCATGGGTGCTTTGTCTCAATCTGACTATAGCTCATATTCAGTGTTGCTAGGGAAAATGTTCGGTTTACCCTACAAAATCAAAAAAAAGTTCCCTACTTGCCCATACATTCCCAAACAATTTTCCCTACAATATTTTCGTTAAATTTAAACAAATTTTACAAAACAAAAATGGTTCTAAGTACTTTATTATCTTAAAGAGTGATACGGTCAAAATTTGGTCAAGAGAAAACGCGTGTAAATCGGTGAAATCGTTTATTTAAAATATAAAATTAAATTTCTTTTTCAAGTTCAATTAGTATAAAATTCAGGAAACATATTCAGTTAGGCTTTCGCTTTTCCAAATTCGAATTGCCGGGCCTCACGCTTGACACCTGCCATCAGATTTTATACAGCCACCTTGTCCACCTTCTTCGCCGCAGAAAGCCAGTTTACCTTGAACTGCTGCTCGTCCTTAGCAGTTTTTTTGGTCTTCTTTAGGTTCCGCTTGACAATAGTCCAGTATTTCTCAATTGGGCGAAGCTCTGGCGTGTTGGGAGGGTTCTTGTCCTTGGGAACCACCTGTACGTTGTTGGCGGCGTACCACTCCATGGCCTTTTTACCGTAATGGCAAGATGCCAAATCCGGCCAAAACAGTATGGAACAACCGTGTTTCTTCAGGAAAGGCAGCAGACGTTTATTCAAACACTCTTTCACGTAAATTTCTTGGTTGACAGTCCCGGAAGCTATGAAAATGCTGCTTTTCAAGACACAGGTACAGATGGCTTGCCAAACCAGATATTTCTTTGCGAACTTTGACAGTTTTATGTGCTTGAAAATATCTACTACCTTTCCCTTTCCTTTTGCCATATAAATCTCCTGTCCCGGAAGATGCTTGTAGTCGGCTTTGACGTAGGCTTCGTCGTCCATTACCACGCAGTCAAACTTCGTCAGCATCATCGTGTACAGCCTCCGGGATCGCGCTTTGGCCGTCGTATTTTGTTTATCATCGATTTGGAGTCACTACCTTTTTGTAAGTCGATAGTCCGGCTCGTTTTTTGGCTTGATGCACGGTTGTAGACGATACACCCAGCTTATTTGCGGCATCTCGGAGAGAGAGGTTAGGGTTTCGCTTGAAACTACCGGCAACTCTCTTTGCTGTCTCAGCGGCTTCCGGTTTTCGATTTCCCCCCGATCCAGACTTCCTGGCTGTCGACAAACGTTCCCCAAACACTTTAATTACATTTGGAACGGGTGAATTGGCAACTTTTAGCGATTTTGCCAGCTTTGCGTGCGAGTAGCTCGGATTTTCGCGATGCGCGAGCAAAATTATGATACGCTGCTCTTCTTGCTTGGACGGCATTTTGACAACTGAAGAGTGAATTCCAAAATCAAAATAGAACACACCTTCAAAATGAGGGGTGCTCGGGTTTTTTAAATGCAAAATTGAAAGAAATACGTCAAGTTTATATTGACCGTATCACCCTTTAAAACATGAAAATGCAACGTATATCACCTAGAAAATAAATTTGTATTACCACCACGGTTGCCACAGTTGGTACCAAAAATAGTATTTTTTTATACCCTCCACCATAGGATGGGGGTATATTAACTTTGTTATTCCATTTGTAACACATCGAAATATTGCTCTAAGACCCCATAGAGTATATATATAATGGGTCGTGGTGATATTCTGAGTCGATCTAAGCATGTCCGTCCGTCCGTCCGTCCGTCCGTCTGTTGAAATCACACTAACTTTCGAACGAAACAAGTTATCGACTTTAAACTTGGCACAAGTAGTTGTTATTGATGTAGGTCAGACGGTATTGCAAATGGGCTATATCGGTCCACTTTTACGTATAGCCCCCATATAAACGAACCCCAAGTTTTGGCTTAGAGGCTCCGCATCTAAGAGAAGCATATTTCATCCGATCCGGCGGAAATTTGGTACACGGTGTTGGTATATGGTATCTAACAACTACGCCAAAATTGGTCCACATCGGTCCATAATTATATATAGCCCCCATATAAACCGATCCCCCGATTTGGCTTGCCGAGCCTCTAAGAGAAGCAAATTTCATCCGATTCGGCTGAAATTTGGTACATAGTGTTGGTTCATGGTCTCTAACAACCATGCAAAAATTGGTCCACATCGGTCCATAATTATATATAGCCCCCATATAAACCGATCCCCCTATTTGGCTTGGAGAGCCTCTAATAGAAGCAAATTTCATTGAATCCGGCTGAAATTCGGTACATGGTGTTGGTGTTGGTATATGGTCTTTAACAACCCCATAACGTATCGTGCCACAAGTCATTGAGAACGATGTCAAAAATTCATGAATTGGGCTTCGAATTGCTTCCCCACCTACCGTATTCTCCAGATCTGGCCCCCAGCGACTTTTTATTGTTCTCAGACCTCAAAAGGATGCTCGCAGGGAAAAAATTTGGCTGCAATGAAGAGGTGATCGCCGAAACTGAGGCCTATTTTGAAGCAAAACAGAAGGAGTACTACCAAAATGGTATCAAAAAATTGGAAGGTCGTTATAAACGTTGTATCGCTCTTCGAGAGAACTATGTTGAATAATAAAAACGAATTTTGACAAAAAAATGTGTTTTTCTTTGTTAGACCGGGGACTTATCAGCCAACCTGTTCTTTCAAACCCCTTTTAGCAAATTTTCCAAAATGTGAGTGACATTGCCACAATAATTGAAAGAAAACGGAAGAAACTGACAAAATCTCAAATAGGCCTTCTTATGTTCCACTAACCCCATTCAATGGGTAGTCCACTCATTATTGGTTGATAGCCACAAATGGGCAAAATTCGCATCGAAATGACCCAAGTGGTCATTTGCATTCAACTCTGACTTGAATTGAGGATTTGATTTCATAAGATTTCCGTTACATCAACTTCAGAAATGAATTGAATTGAAATGCACATCCATCGTTTGCTGAAAGCTCTCGTAAATATGGACATAAATAAATCAGTGTTAAATGTCGACATTTATTGTGGATGATGGGGTTTATATGACTTCTTAACCATATTCACAAAAGCCAAAAAGCAGGAAAATGTACTTCAAATAAAAGTATGAGAGAATTCACATACGATTTGACCTTTTTAACACGAGCAAAAGTAACCATGAATTGTACCATGAAGTGTATTTAGTTACACTTTTTATTAAAAAACAAAAAGAAGAGACGGAAAAAATGCAGCCCCAGAATAAACTGGAGTGGCGTACTCTTTTATTTTTGCTGGTTTTTTGGTTGGCAATGATTTCACATTCACTTCCTTTTTGTTTTGGAATGTTGAACGGCTCCTGAACAAAGAAACAGTAACAGTGACCAACCAGTCGACCAGCAATGAAATGACATGTAATGTGTAATAAATAATGAACTCTATAATGGTCACATTAAAAAGCATAAAATGAGTGACTCTAAAAAAAATGAAATAAAATAAAGTGAACAGAAACTAAAACAGTCTGAATTAAATGCATTGCCGTGATTTACTCGCATTTAATATGGTAAACTTATATGCTGACTAAATATGATATGCATACCGGCATACTATTTATACAATGCTTGTAAATTTACCTCAAAAGCATTTTGGAATTTTACTGGATGTCGACGACCATGTGATACCCTGTAAACATAATTCAGAGCACTCAGTTGCCACTGTATACGAAAAATTCAATTCCAATAACTTCGATATAACAGATAAGAGGATCGATTATAGGTTGCCCGAAGTAAAACTCCCTACTTTGGGATCTTACACTGGATCGACTCCATAGAAACTGCTTGGCTGATGCAGATGCAAGGATTTTTCCTACATGTGTGTTTTAATATCCTTCTATATTCGCTTCTGGAAATAGTATCTTCTCTATAAATCCTGAACCAAGACTTCGTTCGGACCGTGTCGTGATGGTGGTCTAGTAATTGCCAATACCTTCGGAATTGTTTTGGTATCAGATCGACAAAGATAAGACTCCACATGGAGCGATTTAGCCCAAACTGTCCATTGGTAGAGTACATTGATAAAAATGTTGAGACGCTAACGGCGGCACTAGCAAGGCCCTTCCAGGAGAGGTTTACCCTCCACGAAAGAAAATCTGCTCACTAAAATCCCTGGATGACATGGGAGATTCGTAATATTGCATCCGAAGACTTTATAATAGCACACGTCGTAAAAAGAACGAAGCATATTGGGATGATTATCACAGCAGGCTCAGAGAATTAAATAAAATTGCAAGGACAGCGAAACGTACTTCTGCGTTCATATAAACAGAGTTACTAAATTCGACAATGAAGAAACTTCACTCTAAAACCCATCCCAAGCCGAATCAATGGTAGACGATATGGGGAATGGAATGTAGTCAATGGAGGATAGGACTCTTGAAGGACACTCATTTTCCCCGATGTCTATTATTCCGGTAGGAGACACTGTTACAAATGGAAGGCGAGAACAGCCAGAACATATCCATCACCTGTACCTGATGTGATTGTTTTTTTGGGCACTACTTCAACAGGAGGTGGACTATTCGTACACTGAAAAAAAAGCATGCCCGGTTCCAAAGATTTAGTTTTTACTTTAAAAATTTTGGAGAATACAAGTAAGGATACTTTTAAGACACAATTCTCTTTTTAATTTGGGTTTTGTGTACTTGCTTCTAGGAAGCAAATTTTAATTTTTCGATTTTTCAGCTTTTTTTCTTCATATGCTATCAAAGTCCTTTAAAAACGAGTTAACGACAACTTTATTTTCCAAATTAAGACTTGACTTCCAGTACAAATTATGATATGTTTCAAGTAATAAACGTCTTTAAAATGAAGTGTTGAAAAATATGTCCTATATTTGAACGATTTTTTGCTTTGTAGTCAAGATGCAAAACGGCAACAAATTTAAAGACAATTTCATTAAATTTAAAGAATTTTTCTGAATTATTAAAGTCAAGTTGACCTTAGCCCAAACATTTTTTCTTTCATGTTATGATACCCATTTTTAAGTGAAATCACTTAATTATAAGGATAATACGACTTCATTGAAAAGTTTATTGACTTTTGGACAAGGAAAAAAACTTTCTGGTAGAGAATTGCGTCTTCCGTGCTAAGCAAAATTTGCATTCGTATTTTAAAGACATGAAATGTTTGACCTCACGACAATATTTTTTTCAGTGTATACACTCCAAAATCCTGGCAGGAAGCAAGGATAGTTATCATACTCAACCCGGGAAAAGGTGTTATGCAAATCCAAAGGCAATCAGATCTATAAGACTAACATCATTCCTGCTGAAGACAATGAAACACGAGATTGACACCCAATATATAGAAGAAAGCTCCACGGGGAGGTATACACTGAAAGAAGAGTTTTCTTTTCTGAAGAACGAAATTTTAGACAACCGAAGTTTTCTTTTAGCTCTAAAAAATAATCTTTAAAGGCAAATAAACAAAATTAGAGACAACCATTGTAACTTTTATCATACATTCGGGTTTGTTTACTCTTAAACAAAATACTTCAAAACAGAGGAGAATTTCGTTTGTCTAAAATTTCGTTCCGGAGGAAAGTATTTTTTCGTTGAGTGTAGTATCGCCAGTAGTGTGCACTCAAACAAAAAGAGAGTTTACATGGATGATTCCGAGCCAAAGATGCGGCTTCTTTAAAATAAAGATATTTTAGCGACTTTAAACCTAGGTTCAATAGAATTAAAATTAGCACACAAATCTCATTTATAGAATGTTCATTCTCTTTTTGCGATATACGTTAATTAATAAAGCTATTTACAAATACCAGTTTAAAATCCAAATTATAACAGATATTTCAAAGTAAAAAAAAGTTTTCTTAATTCCAAAAAATTTCAAACCAAAGATAAAAAATCCTCAAAATACGTCTTATATATTTTATATTTGAAGGGTTTTTACTTAAAACTAAATATTCAATAATTCAGTTAATTTTAAGACGATTTCTTTAAATCAAAAATGCGTTTCTTTACTTAAAGGGAATTGTGTCTAATTTCAAAGATATACGACTATAATGGAGGGACGCACATTTTCAAAAAAATTATGTACTAAATTTAATGAAAAAAATGTTTGAAGCAAAGATTATAAACTTTCTTTTAATTAAAATTTTATTAATTTAAAGAAATTTGTCTTAATTGCGTGTCCTAAAATTTAGGTTGCGTTATCTTTAATTTCACGTAAACATTTTTTATTAAAAACTTCCAGATTTGGCCAAATATGGTCCCAAAACTCACAATTTGTCACTACATTGTGAAGATCTATCACTGTAAAATCGCCATTGATAAAGAAAAACGAATATTTGCCAAATTTCATAACGATAACTTCAATTACTAAAGGCAGTGGCGTGCTTTCAACAGACAGATGATTGTCCTTAGTTCGTCATAGAATTTGACCTTGAGTATATATATACTTTATTTATATAGTCAGAAATAGATATTTCGATGTTGTACAAACTTAATGGCAAGTTTATTATATGCCCATCACCCTCCTTGTCTATAAAAAGTATTACACCCTAACCTGTGTGCGTTGTAATACCAGAGTGGATATTTTAAAAACTGTAGGACTCATCGTAAGAACTTCTAAAATGATGTAGGGTATCGGAACATAATAAAATAAATGAATGAATATGTGTTTTAGTAACTAATACTTGACTTTGCACTGATGAATATCGCCGTGTGGGCCTCTCATAAAAAAGGGGTAAATTAAAAACCACACAATGCAGTAAAAATGCTTCCATTTGTTGCCCATTTCATTTGTTGCAGTCGCTCCACAATCACATCATCGATGGTGGAGAGTATATTTTTGACCGGAAGAACATGAAAACTGATCGTCATGGTGAGAATTTTTACAAATGATATGTAAATAATACTAAAACAGCAAAAACAAATTGGACAGACATTCGCACTTAGCGTGGATGTGCACCATGGACTCTCCCTATGCTTTGGCAAACATAACAACGTCTCTCGATATAAATATTCAATATTAATAAAAATAATTAAAACACAAAGTCCCCCCGTTTTCAATATGGAATATGAAGCCATTATGGACAAGATATAAGTGCTGCGGTTAAAGAGTTTAACAAATTCATAAAACCACAAATGCAAAATTTCTCATGGTATCCTTAGGCGAATATTCTTCAATGATATTTATCACTTTTGGATGACACCATTCACCAGAAAGGGTTATCGCCACCACAAATGGACAATCCATTAAAAGACAATTTCATAAAATGTTCCAATGAAATTGGATACATATCTGGCCTCCCTTTGAAGGTCCGTTGAAATTGCAATGAGAATAATATTTCTATGTGGTCAAGCGATATCATTGTGGATGGAAGGAAATACAAGACATTGTCTTGGATGATAATTGCAAATCGACCACATCAGAGGTTATAATAAAAACGGATGTTTAGTTGTGTCCAACAATGATGACAAATGGTAAGATGGTAATACAATTTCCGGAGACTATTGGCACAAATGATCGCAGTATTAAAGAAATTTCTCATGTTTTCTAGTCTGCGAGACTATTACAACATTTATAGAAAATCCATTACTGTGATATAAAGATTTTTAATGAGATAAAGTATATACGGCCGTAAGTTCGGCCAGGCCACATTTGACATTTGTCATCTACAATCGAATTACTTAGGTTGTGGTAACATTTGCCGATGGCAAGGTATCTTAAAACTCCGTAACCCTTAAATGTACATTAACACCGATTCCGATTCCGAACACCGAAAAATTTATAATATGCAAAATAGTAAAAACGAGCATCTGCATAGTACATTTTCTTAAATATTTGTTTTTTTTTTATATCTTAAACGATACAGTGCATATTAAATTAATTGTTTGTTTACAAATAAATAATTTGATGGTAAAAGGAATGTTGGACATTTTTTACCAACATTCCCTTTATTTATGGTAAAAATTAATTATTCTCCAATTTGTAGTTTTTTATTTTTTTAATTTTCGGGGACAATTTCATAAATAATTCTGAACATATATGAACCAATTTTCACAAGGTAAAGATAGCCAAAGTTCAATCCTATGAAATTTGTTCCTATATGAAACTCCCATGGTATTTACACGACATATACACTGAAAAAAAAGCATACTCGGTTCCAAAGATTTTGTCTTTACTTTAAAAAATTTGGTATTGATTCCGAGCCAAAGAAGCGGAGAATACAAGTAAGGATACTTTTAAGACACAATTCTCGTTTAAATTTAGGTTTTGTGTACTTGCTTCTAGGAAGCAAATTTTATGCTATGTTTGAAGTAAAAAACTTCTTTAAAATAAAGTTTTGAAAAATATGTCCTATATTTGAACGATTTTTTGCTTTGTAGTCAAGATGAAAAAAGACAACAAATTTAAAGACAATTTCATTAAATTTAAAGAATTTTTCTGAATTATTAAAGTCAAGTTGAACTTAGCCTATAAATTTTTTCTTTCATGTTAAGATACCCATTTTTAAGTCAAATCACTTAATTATAAGGACAACACGACTTCATTGAAAATTTAATCGACGTTTGGACAAGGAAAATAACTTTATTTTAGAGAAATGCGTCTTCTATGCTAAGCAAAATTTGTATTCGTATTTTAAAGACATGAAATCTTTGACCTCACGACAATATTTTTTTCAGTGTACCTAAAAGGTTGGCTGATAAGTCCCCGGTCTGACACATAGATGGCGTCGCTAGTATTAAATGCATATTATATTTATATATTACCAACCTTCAAATGATTCGTGTCAAAATTTGACGTCTGTAAGTCAATTAGTTTGTGAGATAGAGCGTCTTTTGTGAAGCAACTTTTGTCATTGTGGAAAAAAATGGAAAAAAAGAATTTCGTGTTTTGATAAAATACTGTTTTCTGAAGGGGAAAAATACGGTGCTTCAAAAACTTGGCTTGATAATGAGTTCCGGGACTCTGCCCCAGGGAAATCAACAATAATTGATTGGTATGCAAAATTCAAGCGTGATGAAGTTGATCGAGATAGCATAGGCCTTAAAGATATCAAAGGAACGTCTTGGTCATATCATTCATCAATATTTGGATATGCGGAAGCTATGTGCAAAATGGGTGCCGCGCGAGCTCAGATTTGACCAAAAACAACAACGTGTTGATGATTCTGAGCGGTGTTTGCAGCTGTTAACTCGTAATACACCCAAGTTTTTCCGTCGATGAAACATGGCTCCATCACTACACTCCTGAGTCCAATCGACAGTCGGCTGAGTGGACAGGGACCGGTGAACCGTCGCCGAAGCGTGGAAAGACTCAAAAGTCCGCTGGCAAAGTAATGGCCTCTGTTTTTTGGGATGCGCATGGAATAATTTTTATCGATTATCTTGAGAAGGGAAAAACCATCAACAGTGACTGTTATATGGCGTTATTGGAGCGTTTGAAGGTCGAAATCGCGGCAAAACGGCCCCATATGAAGAAGAAAAAAGTGTTGTTCCACCAAGACAACGCACCGTGCCACAATTCATTGAGAACGATGGCAAAAATTCATGAATTGGGCTTCGAATTGCTTCCCCACCCACCGTATTCTCCGGATCTGATCCCCAGCGACTTTTTCTTGCTCTCAGACCTCAAAAGGATGTTCGCACGGAAAAAATTTGGCTGCAATGAAGAGGTGATCGCCGAAACTGTGGCCTATTTTGAGGCAAAACCGAAGGAGTACTACCAAAATGGTATCAAAAAATTGGAAGGTCGTTATAATCGTTGTATCGCGCCTGAAGGGAACTATGTTGAATAATAAAAACGAATTTTGACAAAAAAATGTGTTTTTCTTTGTTAGACCGGGGACTTACCGGGGATAACCTGTTGGACCACGTGCCTACTTTCAACCCCATCTGATGAAATTTGCTCCCCCAAGAGGGTCCGCAAGCCAAATCTAGGGTCCGGTTTATATGAGGGCTATACCTAAAAATGGTCCGATATGGCCCATATTCAATGCCATCGGATCTACATCAATAGGTTAGGATAGGTATAGTGGCAGCCCGACATTCCAGGCTCACTTCGACTATTCAGTCCATTGTGATTCCACAATGGTGAACTTCTCTCTTATCACTGAGTGCTGCCCGATTCCATGTTAAACTCAATGACAAGGGACTTCATTTTCATAGCCGAATCCGAACGGCGTTCCACATTGCAGTGAAACTACTTAGAGAAGCATTGAAACACTCAGAAATGCCACCAGGATTACTGAGGTGGGATAGTCCACCGCTGAGGAACTTTTTGGTGTTTGGTCGAAACTGTGTTTGAAACCAGGATCCTGCGTATGTAAGGCGGACATGGTAACCATTGCACCTACGTCAATAACAACTACTGGTCCCAAGTATCAAGTCGATAACTTATTCCGTTTGATTTCAACACACGGTCAGACATCGCTAGATCAACTCAGAATATATTTATACTGAAATAAATATTCTCCTAACATGAAAGATTAGCCTACATTTTAGGACCCGCAATTTAAACAATATGTAGAAGAAAAATTCTTTAAAATAATTAAATTTTAATTAAAAGAAAGTTTATAGACCCAGGGAAGGAATATGATCACCCCAAACATGCTTGAAGAACTAAATGTTATTTTCACGGTGAACATGGAACAGTTTTGTCAAAATTTAATTTTTTTTTAATTTTGTCAAACTTTTATATCTATAGAAAAGTTGTCAACATTTTATTTCTATAGAAAATTTTGTAAATTATTTTTCTGTAGAAAGTTTTGTCAAAATTTAATTTCTATAGAAAATTTTGTCAAAATTTTATTTCTATAGAAAATTTTGTATTTTTTTTTCTGTTAAAAATTTTGTCAAAATTTTAATCGCATTTTCATGTCTCCAGCATTTGGAAGACAATCGCCAGTCTCTTGGTGTTGTGGTTCGAAATCTTGATCTTATTACAGCTTGCTGGATTATTATTACTGATTTTCTACAGCAGAGCCTTTTGTTTTATTTTTGTTTTCAAAAAAATTTCCAAAACTGTGTTGGGTATTTTTGTGAGGAATTTAAATTGGGGATTTTTGGGGACGAAAACATCATAATTGGGGGACAAGAGCCAGAAAAATACTGGCAACACTGTTAAAGATTACGAAACCTACAATTAGGATGCGCAATTTACAAAATATTAAGTACAGATAACATATCTTTAAAATAATGAAATGGAAGGAGTTGAGATGGTATCGAAAGTGTGGATGCATAAAGTGGCACAGGGTATAAAATAGCCGGCCCGCCCGACTTTAGGCTTTCCTTACTTGTTTTTGAGTGAATTTCTATCTGTTCTCATCATGTTAACCGTAATTTCAAAATGCAATTTAAATTTCAAATTCAAAATTCAATTTAAAAGACGATGTTCTTTTAAATACTTTTTGGTTTTGTAGTCGATAATATCTCAACTCGACATACAAAATTTTATCGAATTTAAAATGTATTTCAATTATATCGAAGAAATGTGGAGATTTATTAAATCCGTATTGTTCTCAATTCAATGGATTTTTTTTTAATGTAAAGGTACCCATTTTAAACTAGAGTCACCTAATTTTATGGACAAAACGCATTTAATGGAAAGTTTTTCAACCTTTGGTCATGTAATTCAGAGAAATGCGTCTTCTATGCTACATAGAAATGGACATCAAACTTTTGTGTTTATGAAAATATGTTTTGCAGTGTTTACGAAAATATATTTTTGTTTTTCATTTTCCGCCAATGCATTAGACAAAATTTTAATTTGTCGACTCCCGTCATAAAATTCCAACGTGTTTTCTCTAAATAATTGTTCGCCAATCGCCTATCGCTATGGTTGTGTTTACACTATTATGTGTACACCTCTAATCGAAGGGTATTTCTTGATTTCAATAGATACCACTGTGCTTTTGACAATTTTATGATATTTTAATAATTTTCTAATTGTTCCCACAAACACAAAGGAATTGTCAGTTTTGAAGAAGGAAGCAAAAGCCATCCCAATGTCTACTCTGATAGTCCCATGACTGCCAGCAATGATGATGATGATGACTTCAGTTAAAGGATTTTATAGCTGACATTTTTATAGGAATTCTTAACATATTCAAAACTAAACCAGCAACAACAAAATGCAAAAATAAAATAACGCAAAACCTAACAAGAATTGGACAAAAACGAAGTTCTCTAACCAAAGGAAAGATGCTGTGATTTTTATGGTTTATGAGTGGTTTGAGATGAAATCATATGAAAAAAAAAAACAGAAACCACGAAACGTAGAGCAAAGGTTCCGTTGCTTATGCTATGACTTACTGCTGGAATATATTCGATGCTGGTTGCTGATGCGGATGGATGGTGGCGGGATTTTGTGGTTCTGTCTGCTGATCACGAAAATGTTGTTGGTGGTACTGATGTTACTTTTCCGCCTGACGATGACGATGATGATGATGTTGGTGATGACGACGTCGACGATGTGTTATTGCCATCCATGTGTGGTATATGGTCGAGAAGTGTATTTTAATTGGGCGCCACTAAAAGCATTTAAATTTTAAATCGTCTCAATAATGAATGGTGGGCTGATGTGGCTTTGGTTTGGTTGTGGCCATTACAATGCTGCTGCCAGACTTAGTATTTCAGCTTATGATGAAGTCAAAGCAATGTTGACTTGGAGTTTTTTTTTATTTCGGTTATCAAAATTTTGCTATAAATCATAAGAAAAATTTCTTCTGGCTGGGAAATTTATGGGAAGGTAAAGAGAGAGAGAGAGGGACAAAACGGAAAAGAGCTTATGTTCTTTGATACTAATTAAGGGTATATTGAAAATTCCAAAAACAGTTTGTTTATTATGGTTGAACTTTAACACTTCATTCGTACACCCACACGCAAAAAAATAATTCTTTCCTCCCAAACGAAATTTTAGACAAAGAAAGTTCGTTTCTCATTTGCTTTTCGTTGAAAGGAAGTGTATTTGGAAGAAAAGTATATACTTTTTGTGATAAACGTTCATTCTTTTCCAGGATGTAAAAACAATTTCATAAAGACTAACTCAAAAAAATTTTTTCTGGCTAATTGCATTTTCCCTCACATCTTTCTCACTTCCAGGAAGTTTTTTAGTTCTTAGCACCTTTTTCTGTAATACAAACAATGTAGAAGAAATTATACGATTTTATAAATTTTTAAAATTTTTTTTACCTTTCGCCTGGACGGAGAATCGAACCGCGGACCATGCACTTTGTAAGCCAACACACTAATCACTGAGCTATGTACCTGTTATGGTCATCAATAGATAAATATCCATATAAGTTATATTTATATAGCATAGCTTGCGGCGCCCACGATCCGATTAAACAAAGTTTATTTCACAGAAAAATACATTTAGTTGGGCACCATAGAGCAGTAGTTGCTACGTCTGACTTGCATGCCAAGGGTCGTGGGTTCGATTCCTGCTTCGACCAAAGTTTTTTTTGTTTTTTTTTTTTTACATATATTCCAGATATGTTAGGAAGATTCCGAAAAAATGTTCAACATTACATTGTAGTATATGAATTTTTGAACTGTAAAATGTGTCTTATTAAAAACCTAAAGTCAGAAAAGAACAGTGTTTGATATAAACGAAGTGGACTGTGTTGTTGGTTCAAAAATAACTTTTTTTATTAAAAAAATTAACACTTTGTAACAAACGAATTTTTTTGGTGATAAAAGTATATACTTTTCGAAGCAATTCAAAAAACTCTAACAAAAGAAAAACGTTTTCGGTACACGTTTTCCAAACGTTTTTTTTCTTTGCGTGCATCCTGTCTGTTTTAAGACCTTGCTGAAGTTATGAGAATTTCCATGATATTTATTTTTTTAAAGGTTGTTGAAGATACGGGTAAATGTACAATTGCCAGGATGTAGGTTACCCACACGGACGAAAAATACTGTTTTTCATATGTTTGGGTGTAAAAATTGTATGTTTGGAAATTTTTTTAACACAATATTTTTGAGTGCAAGCATATAATGTTCATAAACTAGCAATATATGTTTGGGATATAAAATGTTTGTAAATATAATATTCTTAGATGCAAACATATATTAGTTTGGAAATAGCCTATAAACAAATATGTGTTTAGAAAGAGAGACATAAAGTGTATGCTGGAAGTAAAATAATGGAAGTAACCAATTGGCGCCTTAAAAATATATCCACACAAAGAAAATTCCATTAAAATTTTTTACTACCAGTGTATGCTTTAAGGTGAAACATAATATGTTTGAACAATACAAACAATATTTTGTTTGGGCCAATCCTGAAAATATATATGCTTGAAGCAAAATGTGTTTGTGGTATATGTAACAGAAGCTTTTTTTGAGGGTGCAATAACCTCATGAAAGCAAAATTATAGAAAGTGATGACAATGATGCATCAATACATGCGGAAAAATCTTGAAGTCTTTTAAGGAATATAATACATCTCAGCTTTCATCAATATTGAGAATAATCAAACTAAGAAGAGCTGTGATTGGATTGATCTGGATATATTGTATCCAGTGATGCCAGGAGGATTTTTGAAAATCCCCTACGCATCTTCAAAAAATTCACCTTTTTCCCCACGCCCAAAAAATTTTCCCTACGGCAAAAAAATGATAAAATTCAAACAAATATTGTAAGAAAGTAAAATTAATTTCATAAATACTGAAACTTTCTGATTGTTGCCGATTGCCTCACTAAAACCCTGTAGGCGATGTGGCGAATATGTTATTGTATTTTATATATTATAAATATGAAAAATATCAACACTTTTTATGTTGATTCCAGTTTAGTTCTAACACGTTTTGAGGGACGCAAAATTTTCAAGATTTGTGTTCTAAATTTAATGAAAAAACTTTTTGAAGCAATTATTATAAACTTAGGACTCGAAATTTACGCAATTCTAAGGACAAAATTCTTTAAAATGATGACATTTTAATTAAAAGAAAATTTATAATCCTTGCTTCAAAAAGTTTGTTCACTAAATTTAGGACACATATCTTGAAATTTTGCGTCCCTCTGTTAAAGTTGTAGATCTTTGAAGTAAGGCAAATGTTCCTTAAAAGAAAGAAAAACATTTTTAATTTAAAGAAATCGATTTCTTTTAACAAATCAAGAAAAAATTGTGCCCATAATGCCAAAATGATAAACAAAACACATGTCGACACATACATAAAATGCTGCTCTCAAGGCGAAAACTCACACTGAAAAAAATATTGACCTAATATGGAAGATTATGCGACTTAAATTTTAGGACTCGAAATTTACGCAATTCTAAGGACAAAATTCTTTAAAATAAAAGAAAGTTTATAATCCTTGCTTCAATTTAAGTTGCATAATCTTCCATATTAGGTCAATATTTTTTTCAGTGAGTGTTTTCGCCTTGAGAGCAGCATTTTTTGTATGTGTGGACATGTGTTTTGTTTATCATTTTGGCATTATGGGCACAATTTGTTCTTGGTTCGTTAAAAGAAATCGGAACGTACGAGGAGTAAGTCAAAATATTCAGGCAAAGGAAAGTAAAAAAAAACGGTGGAAAATATACAAAAATTACAAAGGGATCTTCATAAAAATATCGAAAGGCCACAATACTCTTTTTAGAGTTGCGGCAGTAAAATGAAAAAAAGAGGAAATAGTGAAAAATTAAACAATAAAATGTATAAAACAAGTGAGTAAAGTAGAAAGTCGGGCGGGGCCGACTATATCATACCCTAAACCACGCCTACTGAATTAGTAAACATAAGCATTTTTGGGGTATCATTGTTATAGGTTTTGGAGAGCATAAAGGGGGTACATGTTTATGGGTGTCTTGTCGCAATCTGAGCAGAAATGTCTAATATTAGGAGCTATAGTTTATTTTGCACCAAAAGAGTTAGTATGCCACTAATATTGAGTCCATTATTAAAAAAGAGGAAATCGGTCAATTAGTTGTGGGTAATAAATCCAAATTTCTGCAAATAGGGCAATACATTTATGTCAGAGCTACATGTAATTCAAAATACGATCAGATAGTACATCAAAATTTGAAATTTGAATAACATAGGTTAATAAATAAGAGTATTATGGCCAAATATGACAAAATCGAGCGATGCATATATATGGGACCTATATCTAAATCTGAACCAATTTGTATAATATTTTGCACGTATGATTGATACCACAGAAGGTCACTTTGTGTAAAATTTGAGTACGATCAGTTAATAAATATGGCCCCTATGGTAAAAAATAAGGTTATTAGGGGCAAAATTTTCAAAATCGGGCGATACATATATATGGAAGCTATATCTAAATCTGAACCGATTTCGATGAAATTTTGCAGACTTAAAGGGTGATGAAAAAGTTTACTATGTGCAAAATTTGATGACGATCGGTTTTTAAAAAAGCGCAACGTGACTCCATTTGTCGAAATCGGGCGATACATATATATGGGAGTTATATTTAAATTTGATCCGATTTCTTCCAAATTCAATAGCGTTCGTCCTTGTGCCCAAAAAACACCCTGTACAAAATTTCATCCATATCGGTTAATAATTGCGACCGGAATCCTGTGAACAACAAATACATGGACAGACGGACGGACGGACACCAAGCGCTAGATCGACTCAGGAGGTGATTCTAAGTCGATCGGTATATATTTTATGGGGTCTAAAATCAATATTTCTGGTAGGCACATTTTTTGGCCGATCAAACTTATTATACCCTGACCACTATGTGGTTTAGGGTATAAACAACGTTTAGTTCCTCTTTATTAATAAGTAGTCCAAGAGGAGTTGACGGACACCTTCCAATATAAAAGCGGGCATTAAGTTCATTTTCTTTAAAAATAATTATTAAAGAAAAAACAAGTATATACAGCAGTAAATTCGGCCGGGCCGAATTTTAAATACCCACCACCATGAATCAAGTATAATAGTTTACTATGAAAACTCTTCGTCGTAGTGGGTTACTTGATAATATACAGAATTGTAGGGGGTTTTATGACAAATTTAAAATCTTAAATCTGTAGATTTTTCCGCATTTATTTAAATACAATGAGTAAAATCTGGAACTTTTACTTTCAGTTTGAAGCAATTTTCATGATCAGTGCGTCTGCTATACCCTGAAAGAAATGTATTCTTTTTTGAGAAACGTAATTTTAGACAAGCAAAGTTTTCTTTTGACACAAATTTTAGAGACAATCGTTGAATAAACGAAAACACTTAATAAGAAAAAGAAATTTCGTTTGTCTAAAATTTTATTATAGATTACTAATTTCCAGCAAATCGGATAAAACCTACGGATTCTAGAAGCCCAAGAAATAAAGCCAGGAGATCGGTGTATATGGGGGCTATACCAAAACATGGACCGATAGGCACCATTTGCTACTCACATATTTGTGATCTTAAAATATCTCCAGATTTTCAATTTCAAACAAATCGGCAAGAAAATATAGTCTCTAGACGCCCAAGAAGTAAAAATCGAGAGATCAGTCTATATGGGGGTTATACCAAAATATGGACCGATATACCTCAATTTCGGCACTCTTATTTGTAATCTAAAAATACCTCTAGATTTCGAATTTCAGGCAAATCATGTAATAAATACAGTTTATTATAGTTCAAGAATTTCAGGCAAAGCGGATGGTAAATATAGTTTCTAGAAGCCCAAGAAGCAAAATCGGGATACCAGTCTCTATGGGGGCTATATCAAAACATGGACCGATGAGCACCATTTTCGGCACACCTTTTTATGGTCCTCAAATACCTCTAGATTTCCAATTTCAGGCAAATCGGATGGTAAATATAGTTTCTAGAAGCCCTAAAAGCAAAATCGGGATATCGGTCTATATGGGGGCTATACCAAAACATGGACCGATGAGCACCATTTTCGGCACACCTTTTTATGGTTCTCAAATAAATTTATATTTCCAATTTCAGGCAAATTGGATAAAAACTACGGTTTTTATAGGCCCAAGACTCCAAATCGGGAGGTTGGTTTATATGGGGGGCTATATCAAAACATGGACCGATGCGGACCATTTTCGACACACCTCTTTATGGTCCCAAAATACCTTTAGATTTTCAATTTTATACAAATCGGATAGAAAATACTGTTTCTAGACGCGTAAGAAGCAAAATCGGGAGATCGGTCTATATGGGGGCTATACCAAAACATGGACCGATATGGACCATTTTCGACACACCTCTTTATAGTCCCACAATACCTCTAGATTTTCAATTTCAGGCAAATCGGATGGTAAATATAGTTTCTAGACGCCCAAGAAGCAAAATCGGGAGATCGGTCTATATGGGGGCTATATCAAAACATGGACCGATACGAACGATTTTCGACACACCTCCTTATGGTCCTAAAATACCTCTAGATTTTCAATTTCAGACAAATCGGATAGAAAATACTGTTTCTAGACGCCTAAGAAGAAAAATCGGGAGATCGGTCTATATGGGGGCTATACTAAAACATGGACCGATACGGACCATTTTCGACACTCCTCTTTATGGTTCCAAAATACCTCTAGATTTCCAATTTCAGGCAAATCTGATAAAAACTACGGTTTTTATAGGCCCAAGACCCCAAATCGAGAGGTCGGTTTATATGGGGACTATATCAAAACTTGGACCGATATAGCCCATCTTCGAACTTGACCTGCCTGCAAACAAAAAACTAATCTGTGCCAAATTTCGGGACGATAGCGCCATTATTGAAGGCTGTAGCGTGATTACAACAGACAGACAGACAGACAGACAGACAGACGGACAGACGGACATGCTTATATCGTCTTAGAATTTCTCCCTGATCAAGAATATATATACTTTATATAGTCGGAAATCGATATTTCGATGCGTTACAAACGGAATGACAAACTTATTATACCCCCGTCACCATTTTATGGTGGTGGGTATAATAATTATTAAAGAAAAGTAAACGGCAAATAGGGTCATTTTAGAGCGATAATTCTAACTAAATACCGGCCTTAAAGGTAAAAATGAAATTAAGTACAAAACGTGATAAGTTTTAAATGCATTTAAAATGGTGTTAAATGCTAGTAAAAAACCGTTCACATCTAAATAAATTTATGTGTAAATTATAAAATTATATATGTATGTTTATACTCGACTCCACGTTCTTCTTTTGTAAAAAAATATTTTATATCGAATTTTGTTGTCGCGGCACTAAATAATTGATATGCTTCTTCTTGGTAAATTAATCAGCTGTGTTGAAGAAATTGAAAAGCAACCACAATATGTTACACGCGTCACGCACTTTCTTTTGTATTTTCAACAACGCTATTGTTTAGGTCGAAGAATAAAAGCGTCTTCAACATCTGATTGAAAGTGTAACCATCTGCACCGTAGACCAGCTGCGGTGTACAATGGGTTACACTTTTGCTCTTGCAATGGGTAATACAGTCGAACCTGCACATTTTGGGTAGGCTGCACTGAATTTTCCAATCGAACAAACATTTTCGATTTATGGTGGTAAGGTGTAAAATATGCAACATATTTTTTACCAATTTTTATCAATCGCAAAAAATATGACAGTTTAAAAATCGAAATTACAACATCTTTATCTAACGATACCAATTTTTAAGTGGAATCGCTTAACTATAAGGACAAAACAACTTCATTGAAAAGTTTGCTACTAATGAGCATTTCTCTGATATTTCTATAGCAGATAAATACGTCTTCTACACTAAACATTCGCATTCTTATTTTACACTGAAAAAATATTGACTTAATTTGAAAGATTATGAAACCTAAACTTTAGGCCACGCAATTTATACAATATTAAGGAAAATTTCTTTAAAATAAAGAAATTTTATTTTAAAAAAATCTTTAATCTTTGCTTTAAAAATGTCCTTTTTTAAATTTAGGACACGAATGTTTGCAATTCAAGTCCCTCTATTAAGTAATGATTTTTTTTAATTAATGAACAACATTTTTGCTTTAAAGAAATAATCTTTAAATTATCTGAGATATTGAATCTTTGGTTTAAAGATAAAAAGCTTCAAATACAGAAGCTTTGAAATTAAGAAAACATTGTTTACTTTGAACTCCAATGTAAAAACTATAGTCTGTCCTGCTTTATATACGTCGATTCATTGCATCAACCTTTTAAGTTGCCACTTCACAATTTGCTTGGACGTTTTTTACCAACGCCGAGACATTTGTTTAAAACTTAAATTCGCAAACCTTCATATACAGTGAGTTTATACTTCATTTTACTTCTTTTGTTCCGTCTGGCATTTTCATTCAGCTCCTCTGCTTCGCCTGTATGTCGTATTGGATTACGCACTAATTATCGTACTAATTAACCCCTTTTTCTTTAACCAGACCAGAATAAGGTCTCAATGTTTTTGAGCTACCGTAGCAATAACAAACAACAACAACACGATATAATAGCTTATTGTTTTTCTTCCCTTTCCTCAGTACTCACCAATTGCTGGCTGATGTACTCAACCATGACCTTTGTTACTAGGCATTTGCCCTATTGCTTTACATGAGACAGTTTATCTGTCTAAGCCATTATGGTGGGGTCGTCGTCTTCAACCTGCTATAAGCTCATTAGAAAGACATTCATATTGTCTTGGTGCTAATTATGATAAGCAGAGCACTTTGCCAGTCAACTTAACTTCATAGGATCGATTTCACATTCATTATTAGACGGCAATAATCAAATTTTCCATAACATTTAATTTCATTTTGTAGGAAATATTGATTGTGGCTTGATTTCCTTTTTTATACCCACCACCATAAAATGGTGACGGGGGTATAATAAGTTTGTCATTCCGTTTGTAACGCATCGAAATATCGATTTCCGACTATATAAAGTATATATATTCTTGATCAGGGAGAAATTCTAAGACGATATAAGCATGTCCGTCTGTCCGTCTGTCTGTCTGTCTGTCTGTCTGTCTGTCTGTCTGTCTGTTGTAATCACGCTACAGCCTTCAATAATGGCGCTATCGTCCCGAAATTTGGCACAGATTAGTTTTTTGTTTGCAGGCAGGTCAAGTTCGAAGATGGGCTATATCGGTCCAAGTTTTGATATAGTCCCCATATAAACCGACCTCTCGATTTGGGGTCTTGGGCCTATAAAAACCGTAGTTTTTATCAGATTTGCCTGAAATTGGAAATCTAGAGGTATTTTGGAACCATAAAGAGGAGTGTCGAAAATGGTCCGTATCGGTCCATGTTTTAGTATAGCCCCCATATAGACCGATCTCCCGATTTTTCTTCTTAGGCGTCTAGAAACAGTATTTTCTATCCGATTTGTCTGAAATTGAAAATCTAGAGGTATTTTAGGACCATAAGGAGGTGTGTCGAAAATCGTTCGTATCGGTCCATGTTTTGATATAGCCCCCATATAGACCGATCTCCCGATTTTGCTTCTTGGGCGTCTAGAAACTATATTTACCATCCGATTTGCCTGAAATTGAAAATCTAGAGGTATTGTGGGACTATAAAGAGGTGTGTCGAAAATGGTCCATATCGGTCCATGTTTTGGTATAGCCCCCATATAGACCGATCTCCCGATTTTGCTTCTTACGCGTCTAGAAACAGTATTTTCTATCCGATTTGTATAAAATTGAAAATCTAAAGGTATTTTGGGACCATAAAGAGGTGTGTCGAAAATGGTCCGCATCGGTCCATGTTTTGATATAGCCCCCCATATAAACCAACCTCCCGATTTGGAGTCTTGGGCCTATAAAAACCGTAGTTTTTATCCAATTTGCCTGAAATTGGAAATATAAATTTATTTGAGAACCATAAAAAGGTGTGCCGAAAATGGTGCTCATCGGTCCATGTTTTGGTATAGCCCCCATATAGACCGATATCCCGATTTTGCTTTTAGGGCTTCTAGAAACTATATTTACCATCCGATTTGCCTGAAATTGGAAATCTAGAGGTATTTGAGGACCATAAAAAGGTGTGCCGAAAATGGTGCTCATCGGTCCATGTTTTGATATAGCCCCCATAGAGACTGGTATCCCGATTTTGCTTCTTGGGCTTCTAGAAACTATATTTACCATCCGCTTTGCCTGAAATTCTTGAACTATAATAAACTGTATTTATTACATGATTTGCCTGAAATTCGAAATCTAGAGGTATTTTTAGATTACAAATAAGAGTGCCGAAATTGAGGTATATCGGTCCATATTTTGGTATAACCCCCATATAGACTGATCTCTCGATTTTTACTTCTTGGGCGTCTAGAGACTATATTTTCTTGCCGATTTGTTTGAAATTGAAAATCTGGAGATATTTTAAGATCACAAATATGTGAGTAGCAAATGGTGCCTATCGGTCCATGTTTTGGTATAGCCCCCATATACACCGATCTCCTGGCTTTATTTCTTGGGCTTCTAGAATCCGTAGGTTTTATCCGATTTGCTGGAAATTAGTAATCTATAATAAAATTTTAGACAAACGAAATTTCTTTTTCTTATTAAGTGTTTTCGTTTATTCAACGATTGTCTCTAAAATTTGTGTCAAAAGAAAACTTTGCTTGTCTAAAATTACGTTTCTCAAAAAAGAATACATTTCTTTCAGGGTATAGCAGACGCACTGATCATGAAAATTGCTTCAAACTGAAAGTAAAAGTTCCAGATTTTACTCATTGTATTTAAATAAATGCGGAAAAATCTACAGATTTAAGATTTTAAATTTGTCATAAAACCCCCTACAATTCTGTATATTATCAAGTAACCCACTACGACGAAGAGTTTTCATAGTAAACTATTATACTTGATTCATGGTGGTGGGTATTTAAAATTCGGCCCGGCCGAATTTACTGCTGTATATACTTGTTTCTTTTGTAATGGGCAAGAAGCAAGAGGTCATTGTTTGGAGTTAATTTTATTAGAATACTTTTTTGTATTTATCGAAATTAAAATTTATTAGAATTGTTGTAGAAGAACAAGTGAGGAAAGTATATTAGTGTAGTGTGGTGCATCCGCACGCCGAGTGTCAACAATTTAAAGACAACAAATTTAAAGACAACAAATTTAAAGACAATTTCATTAAATTTAAAGAATTTTTCTGAATTATTAAAGTCAAGTTGACCTTAGCCCAAACATTTTTTCTTGCATGTTATGACACCCATTTTTAAGTGAAATCACTTAATTATAAGGATAATACGACTTCATTGAGAAGTTTATTGACTTTTGGACAAGGAAAAAACTTTATGGTAGAGAATTTCGTATTCCGTGCTAAGCAAAATTTGCATTCGTATTTTAAAGACATGAAATCTTTGACCTCACGACAATCTTTTTTTCAGTGTATATACTCTCATGAAGTTTGATATGCTATGCTAATACAATTAACTTTTTAATCAAACTAGAAACATAAAGTCAATTTTATTTTGTTTTATTTTCTCTCTTTTTATACCCTCCACCAAGGATGGGGGGTATATTAAATTTGTCATTCCGTTTGTAACACATCGAAATATTGCTCTAAGACCCCATAAAGTGTATATGTATATTCTGGGTCGTGGTGAAATTCTGAGTTGATCTGAGCATGTCCGTCCGTCCGTCTGTTGAAATCACGCTAACTTCCGAACGAAACAAGCTATCGACTTGAAACTTGGCACAAGTAGTTGTTATTGATGTAGGTCGGATGGTATTGCAAATGGCCCATTTCGGTCCACTTATACGTATAGCCCCCATATAAACGGACCCCCAAATTTGGCTTGCGAGGCCTCTAAGAGAAGCAAATTTCATCCGATCCGGCTGAAATTTGGTACATAGTGTTAATATATGGTCCCTAACAACCATGCAAAAATTGGTCCACATCGGTCCATAATTATATATAGCCCCCATATAAACCGATCCCCCGATTTGGCTTGAAGAGCCTCTAAGAGAAACAATTTTCATCATCTGAAATTTTTACATATAAATTTACATATAATTTTACATATAAATTTTACATATAAATTTTTACATTTTACATATAACCCCAATATAAACCGACCTCCAGATTTAGCATGGTCTCTAACTACCACGCAGAAGTTTATCCATATCGGTCTATAGTTATATATAGCTCCCATATAAACCGATCCCCAGATTTGATCTCCGGAGCCCCTTGGAGGAGCAAAATTCATCCGATCTGGTTGAAATTTGGTACGTGGTGTTAGTATATGGTCCTTTACAACCGTGAAAAAAATATCCATATCTGTCCATAATTATATATAGCCTCCATATAAACTGATTCCCAGATTTGACCTCCGGCGCCTCTTGCAGGAGCAAAATTCATTCGATGCGGTTGAAATTTGGTACTTTGTGCTAGTATATGGCCGCTAACAACCATACCAAAATTGGTCCCTATCGCACTGAAAAAAAAGCATACTCGGATCCAAAGATTTTGTCTTTACTTTAAAAAATTTGGTATTGATTCCGAGCCAAAGAAGCGGAGAATACAAGTAAGGATACTTTTAAGACACAATTCTCTTTTAAATTCAGGTTTTGTGTACTTGCTTCTAGGAAGCAAATTTTAATTTTTCACTTTCTCAGCTTTTTTTCTTCATATGCTATCAAAGTCCTTTAAAAACGAGTTAACGGCAACTTTATTTTCCAAATTAGGACTCGACTTCCAGTATAAATTATGCTATGTTTCAAGTAAAAAACTTCTTTAAAATAAAGTTTTGAAAAACATGTCCTATATTTGAACGATTTTTTGCTTTGTAGTCAAGATGCCAAAAGACAACAAATTTAAAGACAATTTCATTAAATTTAAAGAATTTTTCTGAATTATTAAAGTCAAGTTGACCTTAGCCTATAAATTTTTTCTTTCATGTTAAGATACCCATTTTTAAGTCAAATCACTTAATTATAAGGACAATACGACTTCATTGAAAAGTTTATCGACTTTTGGACAAGGATAATAACTTTATTTTAGAGAAATGCGTCTTCTATGCTAAGCAAAATTTGTATTCGTATTTTAAAGACACGAAATCTTTGACCTCACTACAATATTTTTTTCAGTGTACTTAATTTAATTCTTAAGGCCGGTATAAATTGGTATTATCGCGTTAAAATGGCCATAATATAAAGTTTTTTTCCATGTTCAAAGGTCGATACTTTCAATGAAGTCGTGTTGTCGTTATAAAGGGTGATTTGTTAAGAGCTTGATAACTTTTTTAAAAAAAAAACGCATAAAATTTGCAAAATCTCATCGGTTCTTTATTTGAAACGTTAGATTGGTCCATGACATTTACTTTTTGAAGATAATTTCATTTAAATGTTGACCGCGGCTGCGTCTTAGGTGGTCCATTCGGAAAGTCCAATTTTGGGCAACTTTTTCGAGCATTTCGGCCGGAATAGCCCGAATTTCTTCGGAAATGTTGTCTTCCAAAGCTGGAATAGTTGCTGGCTTATTTCTGTAGACTTTAGACTTGACGTAGCCCCACAAAAAATAGTCTAAAGGCGTCAAATCGCATGATCTTGGTGGCCAACTTACCGGTCCATTTCTTGAGATGAATTGTTCTCCGAAGTTTTCCCTCAAAATGGCCATAGAATCGCGAGCTGTGTGGCATGTAGCGCCATCTTGTTGAAACCACATGTCAACCAAGTTCAGTTCTTCCATTTTTGGCAACAAAAAGTTTGTTAGCATCGAACGATAGCGATCGCCATTCACCGTAACGTTGCGTCCAACAGCATCTTTGAAAAAATACGGTCCAATGATTCCACCAGCGTACAAACCACACCAAACAGTGCATTTTTCGGGATGCATGGGCAGTTCTTGAACGGCTTCTGGTTGCTCTTCACTCCAAATGCGGCAATTTTGCTTATTTACGTAGCCATTCAACCAGAAATGAGCCTCATCGCTGAACAAAATTTGTCGATAAAAAAGCGGATTTTCTGCCAACTTTTCTAGGGCCCATTCACTGAAAATTCGACGTTGTGGCTCGTTAGTAAGTCTATTCATGATGAAATGTCAAAGCATACTGAGCATCTTTCTCTTTGACACCATGTCTGAAATCCCACGTGATCTGTCAAATACTAATGCATGAAAATCCTAACCTCAAAAGAATCACCCTTTACAAAGTTGTGCAGAGTATATTATAATCGGCCCGCCCGACTTTAGACTTTCCTTGCATTTTTATTTTTTGTTAAAATTGTGTTACGTCCCATCTAACGTTAGATTTAAATTTTAAGTACATAGATTTTGTAGAAGTATATACAATTTTATTTAATTCGATTCAGATTCAAATTCATGCATATGGGAATATAAACCTTTATATAGCTCGCAACAAATTTAAAGGATTTGAGATAGTATCAATAATTTTGGTCCACATATACTGTTGGTATCTTCTCATATTATGATAGGTATTTATATCATTATTTTATTTATTAAACATTGCCCTAAATTTGAAATATAGAGTTAAATTGGCATCTAATGTGAAATTAAGACCTTTTTTTTGCACACATAAATAAATACGATACATTATATCGATCCACTTACCGTACTCCCACAATAGAACTACAAATTATTGGTATTAAAATGAGATTTTGTTATATTACCCGGAGTCGACTCCGGAGTCGAGCTGATGAAAAATGCTGGAGTCGGAGTCGAGCAAAATTTGCTCGACTCCACAGCCCTGGTTATGATACCTATTAGTGGTCTCGAATAATCTCTATGAGTCGTTATCAGAAAAGCAGAGTTCTTGCTGCTCTTGTCGTTCCGTATCAGTTTGGTGTGCTCACAGTCCTTAGAGGAAACCCAACGTCCTTTCTTTAAGTCATTGTATTTGACTTTGATACTGTAATTATATAAAGATAGCGGGGGAAAAAACATCTGTAACGATCTTATTCGTTCCGCGTGCGCGAATACTTCCGCCTGAAAAATACTGCATCCGCCATCCCAACTGAAGCACGGAGTTCCATGTGTCTGCATTCTGTGTAAGTTAGTCCATACACTCAAAAAAAAGTGAACTCTCTATTTCACTAAAGCCAATTTAACATTATTTTAGTTCATGGAATTATTATGTTTGGAGAAAGTTTCCTTTACTCTAATAATTTTTTGTGTACGTTAGTTAAATTGACTAAAACCGAGGAAAAAATATACTCAAATGAAGCATAAAGATTAACTAAATTTGTGTCTTCCACAAAATAGTTCAGAATTTCTTTAAATTTGTAAATTTTACCAAAAATGCGTCCATCATGAACTTCGTATGTCACTAAAGACATTCTTGCAATTTTGAACTCCAAATTTTTCCTTCAAACTACAAAATTTTCTTTAACAAGTGAAAAAACTTAGTTATGTCTAATAAATTTTCTTGAATTCGTCGAAAAATATTTACTTATTTTTATGACATCGGCGTGATGCCAACGTTTGTAATACTGTTTAGTTAAAATTTTCTACAAATATTTAAAATTTTCTAAAATTAACCGAAAGTTTTCTTCCTGGTGGGTTCACTGTTTTTTCAGTGTATGGGTTATATGTTAGACCAAAAAGACAGATTAAATCCTATATAAGCTAATTCAGTTCTTGACCAAGTACATATATTTTGCGTCATGGATGAAATTCTGAATCGATCTAGCGAGGTCCCTCCGTCCGTCCGTCCGTCTATCGAAATCACGCTAACTTCCGAACGAAACAAACTATCTACTTGAAATTTGGTACTTTTTCTCGATGTAGGTCGGATAGTATTGCAAATTGGCCATACATAACTATTTTTAGGTATAGCACTCACATAAACCGATTCCCAGATTTGATGTACGGAGCCTCTTGGAAGAGAAAATTTCAACCGATCCTGTTGAAATTTTGTACGTGATATATGTCCTCTAACAAACATGCAAAAAATGAACCAAATCGATCTATAATTATATATAGCTCCCTATAAGCCCATATCCAGAATTGACTTCCCGCGTCTTTGGAGGAGTAAATTTCCCCCAAGATTTGACTTCTGAAATACATAACATAGAAAATAATGTTAAGAAATAAAACCTTGTCATCGACAACTATCATCAGATTCCATGTTTTACTTAGAATTTACTACGCATTCCATGATGGAATGTACATAAGATTCGGCATGACGGAACTTTCGACTTTGATCAACTATCGGATCAAAAAGTACATTTTCATTGCTTTTTTTCTGGGATAGTAAAAAATGTGTCGCCAAAACAAAAACAACGAAAATGTTCTGTTTTGGATATGGAAGTCAATTTTACATGGGTATCCCAGCAAAAAAAAATTGGAAGTTCTTCTAAAGACACAACTTTAAAAGCACTTCCAAAAATGTTTTTCCCAAAGATGTTCTTTATTTTAACTACACAGGAAGTTATTTTAATTGAATTTTTTATACCCTCCATCATAGGATGGGGGTATATTAACTTTGTCATTCCGTTTGTAACACATCGAAATATTGCTCTAAGACCCCATAAAGTATATATATTCTGGGTCGTGGTGAAATTCTGACTCGATCTAAGCATGTCCGTCCGTCCGTCCGTCCGTCTGTTGAAATCACGCTAACTTCCGAACGAAACAAGCTATCGACTTGAAACTTGGCACAAGTAGTTGTTATCGATGTAGGTCGGATGGTATTGAAAATGGGCCATATCGGTCCACTTTTACGTATAGCCCCCATATAAAGGGACCCTCAGATTTGGCTTGTGGAGCCTCTAACAGAAGCATATTTCATCCGATCCGGCTGAAATTTGGTACATGGTATTGGTATATGGTCTCTAACAACCGTGCGAAAATTGGTCCACATCGGTCCATAATTATATATAGCGCCCATATAAACCGATCCCCAGATTTGGGTTGCGGAGCCTCAAAGAGAAGGAAATTTCATCCGATCCGCTTGAAATTTGGTACATGGTATTGGTATATGGTCTCTAACAACCGTGCGAAAATTGGTCCACATCGGTCCATAATTATATATAGCGCCCATATAAACCGATCCCCAGATTTGGGTTGCGGAGCCTCAAAGAGAAGGAAATTTCATCCGATCCGCTTGAAATTTGGTACATGATATTGGTATATGGTCTCTAACAACCATGCAAAAATTGGTCTACATCGGTTCATAATTATATATAGCCCCCATATAAACCGATCCCCAGATTTGGCTTGCGAAGTCTCCAAGAGAAGCAAATGTCATCCAATCCGGTTGTAATTTGGAACATGGTGTTAGTATATGGTCGCTAACAATAATGCAAAAATTGGTCCATATCGGTCCATAATTATATATAGCCCCCATATAAAACGTTCTCCAGATTTGACCTCCGGAGCCTCTTGGAGGAGCAAAATTCCTCCGATCCGGTTCAAATTAGGAACGTGGTGTTAGTATATGGTCGCTAACAACCATACCAAAATTGGTCCAATCACACAAAAATTGGTCCATATCGGTTCATAATCATGGTTGCCACTAGAGCCAAAAATAATCTACCAAAATTTTATTTCTATAGAAAATTTTGTCAAAATTTTATTTCTAGAGAAAATTTTGTTAAAATTTTATTCGGTTCATAATAAAATTTTCATCATTGTCAGAATTTTATTTCTATAGAAAATTTTGTCAAAATTTAGTTCTATAGAAAATGTTGTTCAAATTTTATTCGGTTCATAATCATGGTTGCCACTCGAGCCAAAAATAATCTACCAAGATTTTATTTCTATAGAAAATTTTGTCAAAAGTTTATTTCTATAGAAAATTTTGTCAAAAGTTTATTTCTATAGAAAATTTTGTTAAAATTTTATTTCTGTAGAAAATTTTGTAAAAATTTTATGTCTACTTTGTCAAACTGAATTATATACGTATTGGATCGATCTTTTTTGATTTAATATATACCACGTATGGACTTACATACAATTTAGAAGATGGTGTTAGGAGGTTTTAAGATACCTTGCCATCGGCAAGCGTTACCGCAACTTAAGTAATTCAATTCTGGATGGCAGTGTTTAGAAGAAGTTTCTACGCAATCCGTGATGGAGGGTACATAAGCTTCGGCCTGGCCGAACTTACGGCCGTATATACTTGTTTTTATCTCACGTTTTCACATGTTTAATGGGAAATTACAACTTTTTTTGTTGATTTGTTTTTTGTGAAGTTTTAATGCAATTGTACAAAAGAGCATTTATGATTTATCAGGCGATACATATGTATTCGAGATATAGGACAATTTTAGTAATATTAACAATTTTTGCAACTCATCAGTGGCGATTTTACAAGGCTATTGGTTAGATCTCGCAAAGATATGTGGTCAAGTGTGGGTTATGATATATTATTTGGTCAAGTCGGGCGACTTGGAGCCTTATTTAAAACTCAACCGTTCTGTGGAAATTCAGGCATTACAGTGCTTAGGTCACAAGATATGGGGAAATCATCACAGAATTTTTGTAAAGTGTGAGAATTGTGGCCATATTTGTATTCTCTGTGGAGACTATCCAGTCGATTGGAGGAAAATCGCATTGAAAATGGGTCTAAAATATGAAACAGTCTACCATATTTCCCCAACTCTCTTGTACGTATATATGGGTGCTATATATAATCTGAACCGATTTTGACTAAATTTGACATGCATAGTTAGAATAATAATTCTGCTATCTCTGCAAAATTTCACGTAAATGGGAGTATAACTCTGGCCCCCGTGATCATTTGAGTGTAAATCGGGCGAAAGATATATATGGAAGCTATATCTAACTCTGAACCGATTTCAAACAAATTTGGCACATTTACCGATATTATTAAGCGTGCTCCTTGTGCAAAATTTGAAGCAATTCAGGGAAAAACTCTGGCTTTTGAGGCCATATAACTTCAAATCGGACGAAAGATATATATGGGAGCTATATCTAAATATGAACCGATTTCAACCAAATTTGGCACATTTACCGATACTATTAAACGTACTCCTTGTGCAAAATTTGAAGCAATTCAGGGAAAAACTCTGGCTTTTGAGGCCATATAACTTCAAATCGGACGAAAGTTATATATGGGAGCTATATCTAAATATGAACCGATTTCAACCAAATTTGGCACATTTACCGATACTATTAAACGTACTCTTTGTGCAAAATTTGAAGCAATTGCGGGAAAAACTCTGGCTTTTGGGGCCATATAAGTCCAAATCGGGCGAAAGTTATATATGGAAGCTATATCTAAATATGAACCGATTTCAATCAAATTGGGCACATTTACCGATACTGTTAAACGTACTCCTTGTGCAAAATTTGAAGCAATTCAGGGCAAAACTCTGGCTTTTGTGGCCATATAAGTCCAAATCGGACGAAAGATATATATGGGAGCTATATCTAAATCTGAACCGATTTGGATAATATTTTGCAAGTTTTTCGAGACTCATAAAATATTCGGATGTACGGAATTTGAAGAACATCGGTTGATAAACACGCCAATTATAACCAGATCGGGGATAAATATATATGACAGCTATATCTAAATCTGAACCGATTTTTTCCAAAATTAATAGCGATCGTCTTTGTTCCCCAAAACGACCCTGTGCCAAATTTGAGGACGATCGGACTTAAACTGCGACCTGTACTTTGCGCACAAAAATACATGAACAGACAGACAGACAGACGGACGGACAGACAGACAGACGGACATCGCTAAATCGACTCAGAATTTAATTCTAAGACGATCGGTATACTAAACGATGGGTCTCAGACTTTTCCTTCTTTGCGTTACATACAAATGCACAAACTTATTATACCCTGTACCACAGTAGTGGTGAAGGGTATAAAAATGGTACTAATTATTTAAATTTTGTCGAAAAAATGCTAAATCCATACTAGAAAAATTGAGATTTTCTGAAATCGTTTCAGAAGCGTTAGAATTCATTAAAAATTATTTATTTTTTAACTCACATCGAAAACACTGAATGAGGATCACATCTTAAGAAGTGATGCAAATACAGTGCAACGGCTGTTGAAATGGTGGACATCTGTCATATGACAAGTCCATGTAAAATTCATCGCTTTTGCTCCAATGGAGCACCACTTTTGGAACCAAAATAAAATATTCAATTCTTTTTTGGCTACGATTTTTTGTTTTTTGATTTTGCTGGATTGTCTAGACATTTTAGATCTAGAGTTATTTACGGTTCATAAAGATATATGCCATATTACGTGTATATTGGTCCATGTGTTGGTATAGGTCTCATTAGAGCGATCTGTCGTTTTGACTCCTTCGGCTTTTTTAAACCTCCGACATGAGAAAACTAGAACTATTTTAGGTTCGCAAATACGTGTGCCGAATAGGGTGTGCATAGGTCTGTGTTTTAGTATAGCCTCCATATTGGGTGATCTCCCGATTTGACTTCTTGGTCTTCTATACACTACAATTTTTATCCTATTTGCTTAATATTCGTCTACAAATAGGTGCACCGCATATGGTCCATATATAGAAACTTTAAATTAAACTTCGTGAAGCTTACGCTTTGAACTGATTTTCCTGATTGTTAGCGATTTTAATGCAAAATTTTTAATATATAACTGAAAAAATTGACCATATGATGTAATTAATACCGAATTTCCCCTTATATTTATTTAAGTTTTTTCTTTTCTGGACAATCCCAAAATCCATTTTAATTGCGTAGAAAACATAAAAATTTGTATGTGTGTTTCTTTTCGTAAAAAGGCAATAAAAAACTAAAACAACTACGAGTAGAAATCATAAAATCTTGCTAATCAGTCATGTCACATTGGGCATTTCATGAATACAAAAATATTGCCCACTCACAATTAATATCTTTATTGGTCATCATCATTGTCATTGTCATTAAAATAAAGGCATATAAAAATATTACAACTTCGGTACGCATTTTTATATGGTCTTGGAAAGTTAGGTCTTTTAACTGTTGTCGGCTTTTTGATTGAGGCTATTTGGATGAGAAATTGGATTTTTTTTTATTTTTACTTTCAGACCACAAACCGATCATAAAATTATTAAAAAACAAAATTTTATTTGAAGACATGTTGTGAATTGTAAATCGACAATTATTTACATTTTTGTCAAGACTATTCATTGCTCGATCATATCTATGCCCTAGATTTAATACAGAGCAGCAGTAGAATGTCTTACATGAATTACCTTAAATTGAATTATTTTTTTTTTAAATCACTACATAAATAAAGTCTTTAACAATAAACATGAGGAAAAATATCGCTGAAAAATTGAGCCGGTTGAATTGTCTCCATGAATGGCATGCAAAAAGAAATAAGAGCGATATAGTGTGAGGCTTATCACAAATGTCTTAGGCAATACAATAAAATCACACGGACGAAAATAAGTCATTTCCGAAAGATTTTCTTTGGACCGGCAAATGGTTTTACCGAGACATCGAGAATGATGAAATTCCTCTCTATAACCCATCACTGAGCAGATATGTTAGAGTCGAAAGGGTAGCATATGAATGGACAAAACCTATGAGGTCCAGAATTTGTCAACCTGAAGTTTGTTGGGCAAGGTCAGCCACCGTGTTGCAATGGTAAGCATGCAATGGCTCCGGAGCCAAATCGGGGGATCGATTTATATGGGGGCTATATATAATTATGGACCCATGTGGACCAATTTTTGTACGGTTGTTAGAGACCATATACTAACACCATGTACCAAATTTCAGCTGGATCGGATGAAATTTGCTTCTCTTAGAGGCCTCGCAAGCCAAATCGAGGGATCGGTTTATATGGGGGCTATATAAAATTATGGACCGATGTGGACCAATTTTTGCATGGTTGTTAGAGACCATATACTAACACCATGTACCAAATTTCAGCCGGATCGGATGAAATTTGCTTCTCTTAGAGGCCTCGCAAGCCAAATTTGGGGGATCGGTTTATATGGGGCTATATATCATTATTGACCGATGTAGACCAATTTTTGCATAGTTGCTAGAGACCACATACAAACACCATGTACCAAATTTCAGCCGGATCGGATTAAATTTGCTTCCCTTAGAGGCTCCGCAAGCCAAATCTGGGGATCGGTTTATATGGGGGCTATATATAATTATGGACCGAATTTACCAAATTTCAGCCGGATCGGATGAAATTTGCTTCTCTTAGAGGGTCTGCAAGCCAAATTTGGGGGTCCGTTTATATGGGGGCTATACGTAAAAGTGTACCGATATGGCCCATTTGCAATACCATCCGACCTACATCAATAACAACTACTTGTGCCAAGTTTCAAGTCGATAGCTTGTTACGTTCGGAAGTTAGCGTGATTTCAACAGACGGACGGACGGACGGACATGCTCAGATCGACTCAGAATTTCACCACGACCCAGAATATATATACTTTATGGGGTCTTAGAGCAATATTTCGATGTGTTACAAACGGAATGACAAAGTTAATATACCCCCCATCCTATGGTGGAGGGTATAAAAAGACCGATTAAATACGTATATATTTCAGTTTGACAAATTTTTCTATAGAAATAAAATTTTGTAAAAATTTTCTATAGGAATAAGATTGTAACAAAATTTTGTATGAAATAAAATTTTGATAAAATTTTTTATAGAAAAAAAATTTTTACAATTTTACATTTTAACAAAATTTACTGTAGAAATAAAATTTTGACAAAATTTTCTATGGAAATGAAATTTTAACGAAATTTTCTATAGAAATAAAATTTTCTATAAAATTTCGCTATAGTTGTTAGCGTGATTTCAACAGACGGACGGACATGCTTAGATCGACTCAGAATTTCACCACGACCCAGAATATATATACTTTATGGGGTCTTAGAGCAATATTTCGATCCTATGGTGGAGGGTATAAAAATTGCGAATTTTTGAAAATATTTGAGGTCAAACTTTTCAGACAAGTGTTAGAATGCATTAAAAATGATAAAAATGCACAATATCACAAAATTTTGTAATTCACGTCCAAAACATTGAATTGAATCACACCTTAAGAAGAGATTCAAATTCAGTGCGACGACTGTTGAAATTGTTGACATTCGTTCTATGAAAGAAAATTCTTTGAAATTTATGAAATTGTCTTTAACTTTGTTGCCTTTTGCATCTTGACTACAAAGCAAAAAATCGTTCAAAAATAGGACATGTTTTTCAACACTTTATTTTAAAGATGTTTTTACTTGAAACATAGCATAAATTCTACTGGAAGTCGAGTCTGAATTTGGAAAATAAAATTGTTGTTAACTCGTTTTTAAGAAAAGAAGAAAAAAAGCTGAAAAAACGAATAATTAAAATTTGCTTCCTAGAATCAAGTGTACAAAACCCAAATTGAAAAGAGAATTGTGTCTTAAAAGTATCCTTACTTGTATTCTCCGCTTCTTTGGCTCGGAATCAATACCAAAATTGTTAAAGTAAAGACAAAATCTTTGGAACCGGGCATGCTTTTTTTCAGTGCAGATTTGATGCCCGGAGCCCCTTGAAAAAGCAAACTTTTCCCGATATGAACTCTAAGAACCGGGAAAACATTGTTATAAATCGGTCCATAATTATATATAGCATCCATATATAGACCGCTTCACGGATTTGGTCTACGGAGGATGATGTATGTATATGTCCTCTACAAAAATTGTCCGAAAAGAGTCCATAATTATATATAAATCGATCCCCAAGAAGCAAATTTCATTCTATCCGGTTACAATTTGCTACGTGATTTTAGTATGTGCCCTCTAACAACCATGGAAAAAGTAGTCGATATCGGTACATTATTACATGTACCTCCCATATAAAACAATCGCCCGATCTGACTTACGGATCCATAGGCAACTGTTACCAAATCCCAAGTACCCCGATTGTGGGTGACAGTCTTTAGTGGAACATTGTGCGCAATTCATAATGGAGGGTACATAAGATTCGGCCGCATTTATTTGTTTTAACTTAAAAATATTCTTTTCTCGATTAACTCCAAAATTTTTTCAGGGCCCAAACTAAAAATTTTAAGGAAGTTTCGACCGAACACCAAAAAGACATATCTGAGTTCCTTAAAGCTTCTCTAAGTGGTTTTACCACAATATGGAACGCCGTTCGGACTCGGCTATGAAAAGGAGGTCCTTTGCCATTAAATTATTCATATAAATGACCTCCCTGATTGTGTGGATAGCAGATTTTGTACCCCGTTTTTGTTTGCGGACGACATATTTTTACATTTTAGTTCTGCACGTAATTGCCCTGATTTATTGCGTGATAATATACAATCTTGCCTCGATCGGATTTTTCAATGGTCGGCAGTGAATGCGTTGGCCATTAATCCGGTCAAATCTAAAGCTATCGCATTTTGCTCTTCGAGTCGTTATTTCAATTATGGATTATTTATTGATGGGACTGCTATCGAATTTGTTAGTCAATTTAATTGTCTTGGAGTTATTCTAGATGAGCAGCTACGCTTTTTGTCCCACATAGAATCTGTCCAGCGTAAGGTCTTGAGTGTTCTACGAAGGATTTATTCTACTAACATTTATTTGCCACTTGGTACTAAGTATCGTATAGCTTGGTCACTACTCATGCCGCAGGTACTATATGGACTCGAGGTCTATTCGGGCACTACATCTAACAATATTGACTTACTTGGACGTATTGTTAATTCTGTGGCGAGATTTGTCTTTGGCGTTAGGAGAAGGGAACATATATCGGCTTATGTAAGAGAATTGTTAGGGTGTTCTTTCAGGGATTTCGTTAAGATTCGCGCAGTGTATCTTTTCTATAGGACGCTTAAGTGCGGAGTAGTTTTACCACTGTGCAATGCATTTTCTTTTATTCGGTCTGCAAGGGTTAATCATATTGATATTCCTCTGAGTAGGTGTAGTATCTTCGATAGATCCTTTCTGATTCGTGTGGCACGTTGTTGGAATTATTTGCCTATTGAATTACAGACTTTTTCACACTCTAATAATGCTTTTAGGCGTAAGCTTTTGCAACATTTTTCGGGTGATACTGAATGATTCTCTATTTTTGTGTTGCTTTAACATGGATAATTGGGCATATTTTAGTGTTCATTTTTTAAAGGTATTTATAAATGGCTGGGGAGCCAAATATACTATGGTTAAGTAATTTTTTTTGTAATTTAGGTAATCTAGATTTTAAGTTTTTGAATTTAATTATTTTCTATAATTCAGGTATTTTGTTTTGCTATGTAATACGTTTTTTTTGCCCTAGGGCTTTTGTATTACTTTGTGGATTAATAAATAAATAAATAAAATAAATAAATAAATTAAACATAGAATCGTACAACACTCAGTGATAAGAGAGAATGCACTGAATGGACCAATATACCTAACCTAACCTAAACAAGTATATACGGAAGTAAGTTCGGCCAGGCCGAAGCTTATGTACCCTCCACCATGGATTGCGTAGAAACTTCTACTGAAGACTGTCATCCACACTCGAATTACTTGGGTTGCGGTGGTAAAGTATCTTAAAACTTCCTAACACCGTAATATATACCACATAGTCCATACGTGGTATATATTAAACTAAACAAGTATATACGGCCGTAAGTTCGGCCAGGCCGAATCTTATGTACCCTCCACCATGGATTGCGTAGGAACTTCTACTAAAGGCTGTCATCCACAATCGAATTACTTGGGTTGCGATAACACTTGCCGATGGCAAGGTATCGTAATACTTTTTAACATTGTCTTCTAAATTGTAAGTTAGCCCATACGGGGTATATATTAAACAAAACAAGTATATACGGCCGTAAGTTCGGCCAGGCCGAATCTTATGTACCCTCCACCATGGATTGCGTAGGAACTTCTACTAAAGGCTGTCATCCACAATCGAATTACTTGGGTTGCGATAACACTTGCCGATGGCAAGGTATCGTAAAACTTTTAATACTGTCTTCTAAATTGTAAGTTAGCCCATACGGGGTATATATTAAACAAAAAAAGGCCGCTTAAATACGTATATAATATAGTTTGACAAAATTTTCTATAGAAATGAAAACTTGACAAAATTTTCTATAGAAATAAAATGTTGACAAAATTTTCTACAGAAATAAATTTTTTACAAAATTTTCTATAAAAATAAAATTTTGACAAAACTTTCTATGGAAATAAAATTTTGACAAACATTTCTATAGAAATAAACCTTTGACAAAACTTTCTATAGAAATGAAATTTTGACACAACTTTCTATAGTAATAAAATTTGAGAAAGTTTTCTATGAAAATAAAGTTTTGGTAGATTATTTTTGGCGATATGGACCAATTTTTGTGTAATAAGTCATCGGCTATATATAACTAAAGACCGATATTGACCTATTTTTACATGGCTGTTAGAGGCCATATATTGACAAAATGTACCAAATTTCAACCGCATCGGATGACTTTTGCTATATATAATTATGGACCGATATGGACCAATTTTTGCATGGTTGTTAGATACCATATACTAACACCATGTACCAAATTTCAACTGGATCGGATGAATTTCGCTCCTCCAAGAGGCTCCTGAGGTCAAATCTGGGGATCGGTTTATATGGGAGCTATATATAATTATGAACCGATATGGACCAATTTCTGCATGGTTGTTAGAGACCGTATACTAACATCAGGTACCACGGATCGGATGAATTTTTCCCCTCCAAGAGGCTCCGGAGGTCAAATCTGGGGATCGGTTTATATGGGGGCTATATATAATTATGGACCGACATGGACCAATTTTTGCATGGGTGTTAGAGACCGTATACTAAGACCACGTACTAAATTTCAACCGGATCGGATGAATTTTGCTCCTCCAAGAGGCTCCGGAGGTCAAATCTGGGGATCGGTTTATATGGGAGCTATATATAATTATGGACCGATATGGACCAATTTTTGCATGGTTGTTAGAGGCTATATACTAACATCAGGTACCAAATTTCAACCGGATCGGATGAATTTTGCTGCTCCGGGAGGCTCCCCAAGCCAAATTGGGGGATCGGTTTATATGGGGGCTATACGTAAACGTGGTCCGATATGGCCGATTTTCAATACCATCCGACCTACATCAATAACAACTACTTGTGCCAAGTTTCAAGTCGATAGCTTGTTTCGTTCGGAAGTTAGCGTGATTTCCACAGACGGACGGACAGCCGGACAGACGGACAGACGGACGGACGGACGGACATGCTTAGATCGACTCAGAATTTCACCACGACCCAGAATATATATACTTTATGGGGTCTTAGAGCAATATTTCGATGTGTTACAAACGGAATGACAAAGTTAATATACCCCCATCCTATGGTGGAGGGTATAAAAAGGCCGATTAAATACGTATATAATCTAGTTTGACAAAATTTTCTATAGAAATAAAATTTTGACAAAATTTTCTATAGAAATGAAACCTTGACAAAAATTTCTATAGAAATAAAAATTTGACAAAATTTTCTATAGAAATAAAAACTTGACAAAATTTTCTATAGAAATAAAATGTTGACAAAATTTTCTATGGAAGTAAAATGTTGACAAAATTTTCTATAGCAATACAATTTTGACAAAAATTTCTATAGAAATAAAATGTTGACAAAATTTTGTATAGAAATAAAATTTTGACAAAATTTTGTATAGAAATAAAATGTTGACAAAATTTTCTACAGAAATAAATTGTTTACAAAATTTTCTATAGAAATAAAATTTTGACAAACATTTCTATAGAAATAAACTTTTGACAAAACTTTCTATAGAAATGAAATTTTAACAAAACTTTCTATAGTAATAAAATTTGACAAAATTTTCTATGGAAATAAAGTTTGGTAGATTACAAAATTTTCTATAGAAATAAAATTTTGACAAAATTTTCTATGGAAATAAAATTTTGACAAACATTTGTATAGAAATAAACTTTTGACAAAACTTTCTATAGAAATGAAATTTTGACAAAACTTTCTATAGTAATAAAATTTGACAAAATTTTCTATGGAAATAAAGTTTTGGTAGATTATTTTTGGCGATATGGACAAATTTTTGTGTAATAAGTCATCGGCTATATATAACTAAAGACCGATATGGACCAATTTTTACATGGCTGTTAGAGGCCATATATTGACAAAATGTACCAAATTTCAACCGTATCGGATGACTTTTGCTCCTCCAAGAGGTTCCGGACGTCAAATCTGGGGACGGTTTATATGGGAACTATATATAATTATGGACCGATATGGACCAATTTTTGCATGGTTGTTAGAGACCATATACTAACACCATGTACCAAATTTCAACTGGATCGGATGAATTTTGCTCTTCCAAGAGGCTCCGGAGGTCAAATCTGGGGATCGGTTTATATGGGGGATATATATAATTATGGACCGATATGGACCAATTTTTGCATGGTTATTAGAGGCCGTAAACTAACATCAGGTACCAAATTTCAAACGGATCGGATGAATTTTGCCCCACCAAGAGGATCCGGAGGTCAAATCTGGGGATCGGTTTATATGGGGGCTATATATAATTATGGACCGATATGGACCAATTTTTGCATGGTTGTTAAAAACCGTATACTAAGACCATGTACTAAATTTCAACCGGATCGGATGAATTTTGCTCCTCCAAGAGGCTCCGGTGGTCAAATCTGGGGATCGGTTTATATGGGAGCTATATATAATTATGGACCGATATGGACCAATTTTTGCATGGTAGTTAGAGGCCGTATACTAACATCAGGTACCAAATTTCAACCGGATCGGATGAATTTTGCCCCTCCAAAAGTCTCCGGAGGTCAAATCTGGGGATCGGTTTATATGGGGGCTATATATAATTATGGACCGATATGGACCAATTTTTGCATGGTTGTTAGAGACCGTATACTAAGACCACGTACCAAATTTCAACCGGATCGGATGAATTTTGCTGCTCCGGGAGGCTCCCCAAGCCAAATTTGGGGATCGGTTTATATGGGGGCTATACGTAAACGTGGTCCGATATGGCCTATTTTCAATACCATCCGACCTACATCAATAACAACTACTTGTGCCAAGTTTCAAGTCGATAGCTTGTTTCGTTCGGAAGTTAGCGTGATTTCCACAGACGGACGGACAGCCGGACAGACGGACAGACGGACGGACGGACAGACGGACAGACGGACGGACGGACGGACATGCTTAGATCGACTCAGAATTTCACCACGACCCAGAATATATATACTTTATGGGGTCTTAGAGCAATATTTCGATGTGTTACAAACGGAATGACAAAGTTAATATACCCCCATCCTATGGTGGAGGGTATAAAAAGCCATATGTAGATAATTAAATATGTAGATAATTAACTTTAAAGTTTCTATAGAAATAAAATTTTGACAACATTTTCTATAGAAGTAAAATTTGGAAAAAAATTTCTATAGAAATAAAATTTGGAAAAAATTTTCTATAGAAATAAAATTTTGACAAAATTTTCTATAGAAATAAAATTTTGATAAAATTTTCTATAGAAATAAAATTTTGACAACATTTTCTATAGAAATAAAATTTTGCCAAAATTTTCTATAGAAATAAAATTTTAAAAAAATTTTTATAGAAATACAATTTTGACAAAATTTTCTATAGAAATAAAATTTTGGTAGATTATTTTTGGCTCAAGTGGCAACCATGATTATGAACCGAATAAAATTTTAACAAAATTTTCTATATAATTAAAATTTTAACAAACATTTCTATAGAAATAAAATTTTGACAAAATTTTCTATAGAAATAAAATTTTGAAAAAATTTTCTATAGAAATAACATTTTAGTAGATTATTTTTGGCTCGAGTGGCAACCATAATTATGAACCGATATGGACCAATTTTTGTGTGATTGGGGTCGGCTATATATATAACTCCTCCAAGAGGCTCCGGAGGACAAATCTGGGAATCGATTTATATGGGGCCTATATATAATTAAGTACCGATATGGACACTTTTTTTCATGGTTGTTAGAGACCATAATCTAACACCACGTAACAAATTTCAACCGGATCGGATGAATTTTGCTCCTCTAAGAGGCTCCGGAGGTCAAATCTGGGGATCGGCTTATATGGGGGCTATATATAATTATCGACCGATATGGACCAATTTTGGCATGGTTGTTAGAGACAATATACTAACACCACGTACCAAATTTCAATCGGATCGGATATATTTTGCTCATCTAAGAGGCTCCGGAAGTCAAATCTGGGGATCGGCTTATATGGGGGATATCTATAATTATGGATCGATATGGACCAATTTTGGCATGGTTGTTAGAGACAATATACTAACACCATGTTTTGGTACAGCCGGATCGGATGAAATTTGCTTCTCTTAGAGCAATCGCAAGCCAAATTTGGGGGTCCGTTTATATGGGGGCTATACGTAAAAGTGGACCGATATGGCCCATTTTCAATACCATTCGACCTACATCAATAACAACTATTTGTGCCAAGTTCCAAGTCGATAGCTTGTTTCGTTCGGAAGTTAGCGTGATTTCAACAGACGGACGGACGGACGGACGGACATGCTCAGATCGACTCAGAATTTCACCACGACCCAGAATATATATACTTTATGGGGTCTTAGAGCAATATTTCCATGTGTTACAAACGGAATGACAAAGTTAATATACCCCCATCCTATGGTGGAGGGTATAAAAAGGGCCCTAGGGCATGACATAAACATACTTCACTTTAGGGAATTAGCGGACTAGACTTCTCCAACTACGCCAATGGACTAGTAACTCGTCCTCTAAAAAACTTGAAAATCTTAATAATTTTTCTATAAATAATATGGTGGATATTTTTTATAGGTTTTCTATGAAGGCTTTCCATTCACTTTCAGGCTTAAAAATTAAATTTTCAAAAAAAAAAAAAAAAACATCCATACATATTGAATAAACTCTGTGGCCAAGGGCCATGCGATTATAATGCAATTCTAGCTATTCACCATCAATGTAATGAAAATGAAATATGTAATGCATTACATATTCCATTACTCATGAATTTAAAATATGAAAAACATAAACAATTTTCTTGTTATCATCATCCTCTGTATAATTTTGGTCAACGTTTTGTTGCATCGTTTTAGTTATTTTTTTTTCTTCTTAAACCCACGGAAAAGCTATGAGCTTAACAACCTAAACCAAAAACGAACAAAAAACCCATGAACAAAAATTGAAAAATTCCAACAAGTTACAAAAATAACTCCCAGTCAGTGGAGAGATATACTATTGCTTCTTCTTCTTCTCGCGTTGGCAAATGGTGGACACTCAAATGGAATAATCCTTCCGAAGATGGTGAACACATTCTCTTCGTTTACAAATGCGACAAATGAAGCAAACATCATACACGGCGTCTGATAGTCGTAGCATGGAATGGGTCATAGGGATGACTATGACAACTATGAAGATGATGAGGATGGCGATGGTGATGACAACGACAACGGCGACGACGGCTATGTTTGAAACAGGAGCCAATAACGAAAATTTGATTTCCTTTCCGATCAGGTGATTTCCTTGTCGTTTGTATTAGTCAGGTTATATAAAGAGCACAGTGGGGGAGTTTTTAATAAATATTTAGAATTAAAGTGGTTCATAACTGCAGTAACACGAAAATCGAGCATGACTCTATTATACCATTCACCACTTTGTAAACCAAAATTATTGATCTCAAATCCTTACAATTTTAAATATAGGCTAGATCGCGCCAAGATAGGTGGTCAATTGTGGGCTTTGGGACGATATTTACCATATTTGGTGATATTCACACAAGCGGGAGTCTTATTTAAATCTTAGTGTATTGTGTGGAGAATTTACCATTAGAGAGTAGGATTTGACTACAATATGGGGAAATCATAACTGAAACTGTGTGTAAAATGTGGGTTATTTTCGGATGGGGAGAAAACAAGATTTTTGCCGCAAAAATTTTGTAAAATGATGAACATGATTGCGACAAACATATTACATGGTCTTTGTCCAAAAATAAGATTTTGCTATAGGATGTGATCATATTCCTTCTCTGAGCGTGGCTATATCTAAATTTGAACAGATTGGGATAAAATTCGACACACTTAAATAGAATGTTTAATCTCTCTCTCTGTGAATAATATCAAGTCAGTAGGGGTAAGTTGGTGTAAAATATGACATTTTCTAGCATATGTCCCCAAATCAGGCGCACATATATAGTGGAGGTATATCTAGGTTGTGTTATATATAAAGGCAGCCCGATATTTCACGCCCAAGCTTATTCAGGCCACTGTGATACCACACACACAAAGAAAATTTCATTAAAATTGAGCCAACGATATTTTTATTAATATAAAGAAACGTTTTCATGAATACAATGAAAATATTTCTTAATAGAACGACACTCAACGTTGATTGACAGAAAATTCGTTAAAATAACGAAAAATATGGTTGTATTAACAAATTCCATTGACTTATTTTTAATAACACATTTCGTTAAGCTCAATGAATTTGTCCACCTCCTCCTCCTTTTTATATTTCCATTTTTATATAGTCTTTATTATATGAGTCTAAATCGGGCGAATAATATATAACAGGTTGGCTGATAAGTCCCCGGTCTAACAAAGAAAAACACTTTTTTGTCAAAATTCGTTTTTATTATTCAACATAGTTCCCTTCAAGAGCGATACAACGATTATAACGACCTTCCAATTTTTTGATACCATTTTGGTAGCACTCCTTCGGTTTTGCCTCAAAATAGGCCTCAGTTTCAGCGATCACCTCTTCATAGCAGCCAATTTTTTTCCTTAGAGCATCCTTTTGAGGTCTGAGAACAAGAAAAAGTCGCTGGGGCCAGATCTGGAGAATACGGTGGGTGGGGAAGCAATTCGAAGCCCAATTCATGAATTTTTGCCATCGTTCTCAATGACTTGTGGCACGGAGCGTTGTCTTGGTGGAACAACACTTTTTTCTCTTCATATGGGGCCGTTTTGCCGCGATTTCGCTCCAATAATGCCATATAATACTCACTGTTGATGGTTTTCCCTTCTCAAGATAATCGATAAAAATTATTCCATGCGCATCCCAAAAAACAGAGCCCTTTACTTTGCCAGCGGACTTTTGAGTCTTTCCACGCTTCGGAGACGGTTCACCGGTCGCTGTCCACTCATCCGACTGTCGATTGGACTCAGGAGTGTAGTGATGGAGCCATGTTTTATCCATTGTCACATATCGATGGAAAAACTCGGGTGTATTACGAGTTAACAGCTGCAAACACCGCTCAGAATCATAAACACGTTGTTGTTTTTGGTCAAATGTGAGCTCGCGCGGCACCCATTTTGCACAGAGCTTCCGCATATTCAAATATTGATGAATGATATGACCAACACGTTCCTTTGGTATCTTTAAGGCCTCTGCTATCTCGATCAACTTCATTTTACGGTCATTCAAAATCATTTTGTGAATTTTTTGATGTTTTCGTCGGTAACCACCTCTTTCGGGCGTCCACTGCGTTCACTGTCCTCCGTGCTCATTTCACCACGCTCGAATTTTGCATACCAATCACATATTGTTGATTTCCCTAGGGCAGAGTCCGGAAACTCATTATCAAGCCAAGTTTTTGCTTCCACCGTATTTTTTCCCTTCAGAAAACAGTATTTTATCAAAAGGCCGGTATGCACCTCTAGCGAAAAATTTCATTCCCATAAGAAATGCATTGCTATTTATGCTAACGAAATTTTCGGTAGCGTTCAATTTCGTAAGCTGGTACGCACCTCTAATGAAAATAACAGGGTTGTCAAAAGCATATTTTGGCAGCAAACATTTAATTTATTACAATCATTGTGTGCGTAAAAGTTTTAAAAGGTCTGTAAATAATAAACAATTTATTTGAGGAATATTTGGAACATATATTAACAATTTTTAAAAGCGATTAGCTGGTTTAAAATTTGTGTACACAGCCCTGTTTTTTTGTTGTAGACTTAAATAAATTTTTGCTACCGAAAATTTCGCTAGAGGTGCATACCGGCCTAAAACACGAAATTCCTTTTTTCCATTTTTTTCACAATAGCAAAAGTTGCTTCACAAAAGACGCTCTATCTCACAAACTAATTTACTTACAGACGTCAAATTTTGACACGAATCATTTGAAGGTTGGTATATTATAATACTAGCGACTGCATCTATGTGTCAGACCGGGAACTTATCAGACAACGTTTTATGTGAGGGAACCGCCATGGTGGTGGATGGTTAGCATGTTCGCTCCATTTCGCCCGAACACCAAAAAGTTTTTCAGCAGTGTATTATCCCCTCACAGTAATGCTGGTTACATTTCTGTGTGTTCCAAAAGTTTCTCTAAGTGGTTTTACTGCATTGTGAAACGGCGTTCGGACTCGGCTATAAAAAGGAGGTCCATTGTCATTGAGCTTAACATAGAATCGGGCAGCACTCCGTGATAACAGAGAATTTCACCACTGTACTGAATAATCTTAGTGAACCTGAAATATTGGGCTATCTCTATACTAAACCTAATCTATATATGGGTTCTATATCTATATCCGAACCGACTTGGCTGATATTTGGCACGTCAGATGTAATTTGAAGCAGGTAGGTTAACAAAGACGTTAATTACGACGAGATCTATTATTAATATAAATGTCAGTTACATCTAACTCTGAATCGATTTAGATGTCTCAATCAATAGGAATCGTCTTTGAGCTGTAGTAATATACTATGCAAATTCTTAGGACAATCAGAGCTGTACACAGGAAAAAGTTACAGAAAACAAGTCACAGCCCAAAATTTTTTCTTTATTCCAAGATATCTCAAAAATTGTATGAACTACATGCCTATAAAATTTCAATGACATACAAATAAGATCAATGCTAACCAAAGCTGAACAAGTTTTTCGTACACTTCCCAAAAATATTAATAATATTTTTTTTTTCAAAAAAATTGAATGATCTGGTATATGGTTTTTCCGACGATGTAATGGTCTCAAATTCTATCATTTAAATAATAGAACATGTTTGCGGTACTTGAGAACCATTTAAATGCTTATTGCCGGCATACATTTTTCTCGGCTAGAAAATTCTTTTCACAAAGAAAAATACATGGTTTTCGTGACAGTTACACGCTCTAGATAAGCATTAAATGAATGCAGCAACTAAGTCCAAACATGTTTTTTCTGTGCGTGTAGAAGACGATGTTAAGAAGTTTTAAGATACCTTGCCATCGGCAAATGTTGCCACCATTCAAGTAATTCGATTGTGGATAAGTAGAAGTTTTACTCAATCCATGGTGGAGGGTACATACGATTCGGCCTGGCCAAACTTACGGCCGTATATACTTGTTTTCTGTGTACGTCGCACACAAAAATACACAAAGAGACAGACCGCGTCAGAAATGGGGTTATCATACAAAAAATATTTTGTGTCTTCAATCACGAAATTAATTGATTCAATAAATTTTTAATTGAAATGTCTCCAACCACTTAATTAATTAATTGGTCCAATTAAAAAATTCATTGATACTATTAATTTTTTGTGATTGATTTTTGTTTCAATTAAAAAATTTGATAAATCAATTGAATTTTTAATTGAATATTTTTTTAAAATTCATTTAAGACTTTAATTGGAAAAATGTTCGTGCAATTTTTTTTTTTTTGTGATATTAAACCCTCAATCGCACTTAAAACTTTTAAAGGCTCACACTCACGTGCAGAATATTTTATCAATGATTATAAAAAGGCAATATCATTTTGTAAGCTTATAAACAATATAATTAGTTGTCAATAAAACAAATGGCATGTAGTTGTCGTTTCTAATTTGGCATATATACTAATGTTAACTTGAGAGCACTTCGTGTTAGCGACTGTAGATGGTCTGGTCCTATCTTTGAACATCGGCAATAAATGTATATTTTTCCAATTTCACAAACATCTTCCATTGTGTGGCGTCTATACCTATGTCCAATACAATGATTATTTTGCTCCTTCATTTTAATGATGACGATAATGATGATGATGAGAAGGATGACAACAACAAAAATGATGACGGTGATTGGTTCATATCGAATCGACTTCCACACTCTCGTGTATGGCGGATGACAACATAGGAAAAATACGACAACTATCAGACCGGACAATTATAAAATGATGACAATTACACACACGAAACATCGGACAGACAGACATGGTTAACTGACTAAGCAGGATGATCTTCATCCCAAAAGGTGCGCAAGAGTTATGTCGGCTGGCATTATAGGACATTGGCGGCAATCATAGCCACATTTAAACAGTTTCGAACATCTTTTGTGGACAACAAAGATGACAATGCAACACAACTGCTACTGGAAACTCTCACGATCTTGACTCTGACATTAACCATCTGTAAAATGGCTTGGAATAGAGAGGAGCTTAAAGCTCTGCTGTTGGACATTCAACATAAAGTGGCAACAATAACGCGAAATGTTAAGAATTCTTGAAAACAAACACTAGAAACTTTTTCTATAAAAATTTCAGTTGGGGGATTTTTGGGGTGGTACCTTTGAATGCACAGTGTTTGGCATGCATTCGAAAATGGCTACTAAAATTTATATTTATAAAAACTAGGTCTCGATTGAAACTTTTCTAACGCTTTCGTTAGAGGGCTATATGGGTTCATTCAAATTTATAAATGAAAATAGCATCATTGTTTTCTTGTACAAGAGAATATATCATACATCTGACAAAATGCCAAAGCTCAGTAGATGCAGAATGGCATTGAGATTAAAAATACGTGAAGTGGTCATTAATTTCTAGAATCGTTAATCTTTTCGTTGTCCAATGTCGAAAGACCAAAATATTAACAAGTATATACGGCCGTAAGTTCGGCCAGGCCGAAGCTTATGTACCCTCCACCATGGTTTGCGTATAAACTTCTACTGAAGACTGTCATCCACAATCGAATTACTTGGGTTGCGGTAACACTTGCCGATGGCAAGGTATCTTAAAACTTCCTAACACCGTCTTCTAAATTGCAAGGTAGTCCATACGTGGTATATATTTAACTAAAAAAGGCCGATTAAATACGTATATAATTAAGTTTCACAAAATTTTTTATAGAAATACGACAAAAGTTTCTATAGAAATAAAATGTTGACAAAATAAAATTTTGACATTTTCTATAGAAGTAAAATTTGGACAACATTTTCCATAGAAATAAAATTTTGACAAAATTTTCTATAGAAATAAAATTTTGACAAAATTTTCCATAGAAATCAAATTTTGACAAAATTTTCTATAGAAATAAAATGTTGACAAAATTTTCTATAAAAATAAAATTTTGACAAAATTTTCTATAAAAATTGAATCGGGCAGCACTCAGTGATAAAAAGAAGTTCACCAATGTGGTATTACAATGGACTGAATAGTCTAAGTGAGTCTGATGCATCGGGCTGCCACCTAACCTAACCTTCTATAGAAATAAAATTTTGACAAAATTTTCTATAGAAATAAAATTTTGACAACATTTTCAGTAGAATTAAAATTTTGATAATATTCTCTATAGAATTACAATTTTGACAACATTTTCTATAGAAATAAAATTTTGCCAAAATTTCCTATAGAAATAAAATTTGTCAAAATTTTCTATAGAAATAAAATTTTGGTAGATTATGTTTGGCTCGAGTGGCAACCATGATTAGGAACCGATGTGGACCAATTTGGGGATCGGCTATATATAACTATAGACCGATATGGACCAATTTTGGCATGGTCATTTGCGATCATATACTAACACCACATACCAAATTTCAACCGGATCGGATGAATTTAGCTCCTCTAAGAGGCTCCGGAGGTCAAATCTGCGGATCGGTTTATATGGGGGCTATATATAATTACGGAACGATATGGACCAATTTTTGCATGGTTGATAGAGACCATATACTACTACCATGTACCAAATTTCAGCCGTATCGGATGAAATTTGCTTCTCTTAGAGGATCCGTAAACCAAAACTGGGGATCGGTTTATATGGGGGCTATATATAATTATGGACCGATATGGACCAATTTTTGCATGGTTGTTAGAGACCATATACTAACACCACGTACCAAATTTCAACCGGATCGGATGAATTTACCTCCTCTAAGAGGCTGCGGAGGTCAAATCTGGGGATCGGTTTATATGGGGGCAATTTTTGCATGGTTGTTAGAGACCATATACTAATCCCATGTACCAAATTTCAGCCGGATCGGATGAAAGTTCCTTCTCTTAGAGGATCCGCAAACCAAATCTGGGGATCGGTTTATATGGGGGCTATATATAATTATGGACCGATATGGACCAATTTTGGCATGGTTACTAGAGGCCATATATTTACACCATGTACCAAATTTCAGCCAGGTCGGATGAAATATGCTACTCTTAGAGGCTCCGCAAGCCAAATCTGGGCGTCCCTTTATATGGGGGCTATACGTAAAAGTGGACCGATATGGCCCTTTTGCAATACCATCCGACCTACATCAATAACAACTACTTGTGCCAAGTTTGAAGTCGATAGCTTGTTTCGTTCGGAAGTTAGCGTGATGGACGGACATGCTTAGATCGTCTAAGAATTTCACCGCAATCCAGAATATATATACTTTATGGGGACTTAGAGCAATATTTCGATGTGTTACAAACGGAATGACAACGTTACTGGAGATCTACTCAAGGAAAGTAGGACGACTGTCAGGACTGCCGTGGGAATAATAATTCAGAGCACACCTGCGCCGAACAGGACCAACCATGTTGGCCGTGCCCCTATGATTGAGGACACATCTGATTTGAATTGGACATAGTGAACGGTAACCCAGCAAAAAAATTTGGAAGTACTTCCAAAGGCACAACTTTAAAAGTACTTCCAGAAGATGCACTCCCAATGATGTTCTTTAATTTAACTACCCAGGAAGTTCTTTAAATTCAATTTTTTATAACTTGGTTTTTTCATACTTTTAATGGGTAATTTTACCTTTTTTTGTTTCAAATAGGTTAAAAACAGAGTAAGAATTCATAAAATCTTACAAATCATTTAAATTTTGTCGTAAAATTTGCTAAATCAAATCTGAAAAAATTGTGCATTTTTGAAAATATTTGAGGTCAAACGTTTCCAACAAGCGTTATAATCCATTAGAAGTTATAAAAAAATATAAAAATTATTTATTTGACAAAATATCACAGAATTTTTTAATTTACATCCAAAAGCATTGAATTCGGATCACACCTAAAGAAGTGATACAAATTCAGTGCAACGGCTGTTGAAATGGAGGACTTCCGTCCTATGACAAGCCCATGTTAAATTCATCGCTTCTGCGTCAATTTTGCACCACTTCCGGATCCAAAAAGAACATCTTCATTACTTTTTTGGCGACGCTTTTTTTGTTGGGAATGGTTAGGATAGTATAGTGAAACATGTGAACAACAGAAATTTTATTCTGTTTATTGAGTGTAAACACCGACCGTGGCCCTATATAATATATATAAAAAATGCTCCAAAATAATATGAAAAAATTCCTTAATAAGACTACCCAAAAAGATGAAAAATTCTCAAAAAAGGACTAAAATTTGTATTCTATTATGTTGGAAAAAAAATTAATCGAAATATTTTCCCAATATAATAAAATATTCCACAATAAAGAGAATATTTGCATCGGAATCGTCATCCATATATAGTACATGTACATTAACGTTCGGACTCCGCTATCAAAAGGAGGTCCCTTGTTATTGACACACAAAAAATATTTTATGTATTCATTTTTTATACCCACCACCATAAAATGGTGACGGGGGTATAATAAGTTTGTCATTCCGTTTGTAACATATCGAAATATCGATTTCCGACTATATAAAGTATATATATTCTTGATCAGGGAGAAATTCTAAGACGATATAAGCATGTCCGTCTGTCCGTCTGTCTGTCTGTCTGTCTGTCTGTCTGTCTGTCTGTCTGTTGTAATCACGCTACAGCCTTCAATAATGGCGCTATCGTCCCGAAATTTGGCACAGATTAGTTTTTTGTTTGCAGGCAGGTCAAGTTCGAAGATGGGCTATATCGGTCCAAATTTTGATATAGTCCCCATATAAACCGACCTCCCGATTTGGGGTCTTGGGCCTATAAAAACCGTAGTTTTTATCAGATTTGCCTGAAATTGGAAATCCAGAGGTATTTTGGGACCATAAAGAGGTGTGTCGAAAATGGTCCGTATCGGTCCATGTTTTGATATAGCCCCCATATAGACCGATCTCCCGATTTTGCTTCTTCGGCGACTAGAAGCAGTATTTTCTATCCGATTTGTCTGAAATTGAAAATCTAGAGGTATTTTAGGACCATAAGGAGGTGTGTCGAAAATGGTCCGTATCGGTCCATGTTTTGATATAGCCCCCATATAGACCGATCTCCCGATTTTGCTTCTTGGGCGTCTAGAAACTATATTTACCATCCGATTTGCCTGAAAGTGGAAATCTAGAGGTATTTTAGGACCATAAGGAGGTGTGTCGAAAATGGTCCGTATCGGTCCATGTTTTGATATAGCCCCCATATAGACCGATCTCCCGATTTTGCTTCTTGGGCGTCTAGAAACTATATTTACCATCCGATTTGCCTGAAATTGGAAATCTAGAGGTATTGTGGGACTATGAAGAAGTGTGTCGAAAATGGTTCGTATCGGTCCATGTTTCGGTATAGCCCCCATATAGACCGATCTCCCGATTTTGCTTCTTACGCGTCTAGAAACAGTATTTTCTATCCGATTTGTATGAAATTGAAAATCTAGAGGTGTTTTGGGACCATAAAGAGGTGTGTCGAAAATGGTGTCCATCGGTCCATGTTTTGATATAGCCCCCATATAAACCAACCTCCCGATTTGGAGTCTTGGGCCTATAAAAACCGTAGTTTTTATCCAATTTGCCTGAAATTGGAAATATAGAGGTATTTGAGGACCATAAAAAGGTGTGCCGAAAATGGTGCTCATCGGTCCATGTTTTGATATAGCCCCCATAGAGACTGATCTCCCGATTTTGCTTCTTGGGCTTCTAGAAACTATATTTTCCATCCGATTTTCCTGAAATTGAAAATCTAGAGTTCTTTTGGGACCATAAAAAGGTATGCCGAAAATGTGTGCCGAAAAGGTGTGCCGAAAATGGTGCCCATTTTTTGGTATAGCCCCCATATAGACTGATCTCTCGATTTTTACTTCTTGGGCGTCTAGAGACTATATTTTCTAGCCGATTTGTTTGAAATTGAAAATCTGGAGGTATTTTAAGATCACAAATATGTGAATAGCAAATGGTGCCTATCGGTCCATGTTTTGGTGTAGCCCCCATATACACCGATCTCCCGGCTTTATTTCTTGGGCTTCTAGAATCCGTAGTTTTTATCCGATTTGCTGGAAATTAGTAATCTATAATGAAATTTTAGATAAACGAAATTTCTTTTTTTTATAAAGTATTTTCGTTTATTCAACGATTGTCTCTAAAATTTGTGTCAAAAGAAAACTTTGCTTGTCTAAAATTACGTTTCTCAAAAAAGAAAACACATCTTTCAGGGTATAGTAGGCGCACTGATCATGAAAATTGTTTCAAACTGAAAGTAAAATTTCCAGAATTTACTCATCGTATTTAAGTAATGGCGGAAAAAATCTACATATTTAAGATTTTAAATCATGGCGTAATTTCATTATATACACGATATGTTTATAATTTCTCTAAAACTCAAATAAATTGGTTCTCATAAATCCATAATCTGATCTGGTCTTCATAGGTAGAATCTTTAAAGTTTGTCTTCGGGAACTGACTTGCTTGGGAGAAGATTTGTCATCAAACCCCCTACAATTCTATACATTATCAATTAACCCACTACGACGAAGAGTTTTCAAAGTAAACTATCATATTTGATTCATGGTGGTGGGTATTTAAAATTCGGCCCGGCCGAATTTACTGCTTTATATACTTGTTTCAATTAAAAAACTTGTTGAATCAATTACATTTTTAATTGAATATTTTTATACCCACCACCATAAAATGGTGACGGGGGTATAATAAGTTTGTCATTCCGTTTGTAACATATCGAAATATCGATTTCCGACTATATAAAGTATATATATTCTTGATCAGGGAGAAATTCTAAGACGATATAAGCATGTCCGTCTGTCCGTCTGTCTGTCTGTCTGTCTGTTGTAATCACGCTACAGCCTTCAATAATGGCGCTATCGTCCCGAAATTTGGCACAGATTAGTTTTTTGTTTGCAGGCAGGTCAAGTTCGAAGATGGGCTATATCGGTCCAAATTTTGATATAGTCCCCATATAAACCGACCTCCCGATTTGGGGTCTTGGGCCTATAAAAACCGTAGTTTTTATCAGATTTGCCTGAAATTGGAAATCCAGAGGTATTTTGGGACCATAAAGAGGTGTGTCGAAAATGGTCCGTATCGGTCCATGTTTTGGTATAGCCCCCATATAGACCGATCTCCCGATTTTGCTTCTTCGGCGACTAGAAGCAGTATTTTCTATCCGATTTGTCTGAAATTGAAAATCTAGAGGTATTTTAGGACCATAAGGAGGTGTGTCGAAAATGGTCCGTATCGGTCCATGTTTTGATATAGCCCCCATATAGACCGATCTCCCGATTTTGCTTCTTGGGCGTCTAGAAACTATATTTACCATCCGATTTGCCTGAAAGTGGAAATCTAGAGGTATTTTAGGACCATAAGGAGGTGTGTCGAAAATGGTCCGTATCGGTCCATGTTTTGATATAGCCCCCATATAGACCGATCTCCCGATTTTGCTTCTTGGGCGTCTAGAAACTATATTTACCATCCGATTTGCCTGAAATTGGAAATCTAGTGGTATTGTGGGACTATGAAGAAGTGTGTCGAAAATGGTTCGTATAGGTCCATGTTTCGGTATAGCCCCCATATAGACCGATCTCCCGATTTTGCTTCTTACGCGTCTAGAAACAGTATTTTCTATCCGATTTGTATGAAATTGAAAATCTAGAGGTGTTTTGGGACCATAAAGAGGTGTGTCGAAAATGGTGTCCATCGGTCCATGTTTTGATATAGCCCCCATATAAACCAACCTCCCGATTTGGAGTCTTGGGCCTATAAAAACCGTAGTTTTTATCCAATTTGCCTGAAATTGGAAATATAGAGGTATTTGAGGACCATAAAAAGGTGTGCCGAAAATGGTGCTCATCGGTCCATGTTTTGATATAGCCCCCATAGAGACTGATCTCCCGATTTTGCTTCTTGGGCTTCTAGAAACTATATTTTCCATCCGATTTTCCTGAAATTGAAAATCTAGAGTTCTTTTGGGACCATAAAAAGGTATGCCGAAAATGTGTGCCGAAAAGGTGTGCCGAAAATGGTGCCCATTTTTTGGTATAGCCCCCATATAGACTGATCTCTCGATTTTTACTTCTTGGGCGTCTAGAGACTATATTTTCTAGCCGATTTGTTTGAAATTGAAAATCTGGAGGTATTTTAAGATCACAAATATGTGAATAGCAAATGGTGCCTATCGGTCCATGTTTTGGTGTAGCCCCCATATACACCGATCTCCCGGCTTTATTTCTTGGGCTTCTAGAATCCGTAGTTTTTATCCGATTTGCTGGAAATTAGTAATCTATAATGAAATTTTAGATAAACGAAATTTCTTTTTTTTATAAAGTATTTTCGTTTATTCAACGATTGTCTCTAAAATTTGTGTCAAAAGAAAACTTTGCTTGTCTAAAATTACGTTTCTCAAAAAAGAAAACACATCTTTCAGGGTATAGTAGGCGCACTGATCATGAAAATTGTTTCAAACTGAAAGTAAAATTTCCAGAATTTACTCATCGTATTTAAGTAATGGCGGAAAAAGTCTACATATTTAAGATTTTAAATCATGGCGTAATTTCATTATATACACGATATGTTTATAATTTCTCTAAAACTCAAATAAATTGGTTCTCATAAATCCATAATCTGATCTGGTCTTCATAGGTAGAATCTTTAAAGTTTGTCTTCGGGAACTGACTTGCTTGGGAGAAGATTTGTCATCAAACCCCCTACAATTCTATACATTATCAATTAACCCACTACGACGAAGAGTTTTCAAAGTAAACTATCATATTTGATTCATGGTGGTGGGTATTTAAAATTCGGCCCGGCCGAATTTACTGCTTTATATACTTGTTTAAAACACAATTAAGACTTTAATGGGAAAAAATGTTCGTCAAATTTTTGTGTGTGTAGCTAAAAATGGAATTGGGCAGCACATGGCTATTTTCAAAATCTATTTCCTGTGGGTTCATGTTGTAATATATTATTTTTGAATCGGTCTAGCAAAGTCCGGATGTCCGTCTGTCTATTGAAATCACGTTAACTTCCGAACGAAACAAGCTATTGGCCGTAAACTTTGCACAATAAGTTTTCATTGATGTAGGTTGGATAGTATTGCAAATGGGCCATATCGAACCATCTTTTGATGTAAATAACAACCATAAAAATCGATTTCAAGATTCAAGGAGGAAGAAATTTAATCCGATCGGTTGATTCGATTTGGTACGCGTTGTTAGTATATACTCTCATGAAGTTTGATATGCTATGCTAATACAATTAACTTTTTAATCAAACTAGAAACATAAAGTCAATTTTATTTTGTTTTATTTTCTCTCTTTTTATACCCTCCACCAAGGATGGGGGGTATATTAAATTTGTCATTCCGTTTGTAACACATCGAAATATTGCTCTAAGACCCCATAAAGTGTATATGTATATTCTGGGTCGTGGTGAAATTCTGAGTCGATCTGAGCATGTCCGTCCGTCCGTCTGTTGAAATCACGCTAACTTCCGAACGAAACAAGCTATCGACTTGAAACTTGGCACAAGTAGTTGTTATTGATGTAGGTCGGATGGTATTGCAAATGGCCCATTTCGGTTCACTTATACGTATAGCCCCCATATAAACGGACCCCCAAATTTGGCTTGCGAGGCCTCTAAGAGCAGCAAATTTCATCCGATCCGGCTGAAATTTGGTACATGGTGTAGTATATGGTCTCTAACAACCATGCAAAAATTGGTTCACATCGGTCCATAATTATATATAGCCCCCATATAAACCGATCCCCCGATTTGGCTTGCGGAGCCTCTAAGAGAAGCAAATTTCACCCGATCCGGCTGAAATTTGGTACATAGTGTTAGTATATGGTCTCTAACAACCATGCAAAAATTGGTCCACATCGGTCTACTTTTACGTATAGCCCCCATATAAACGGACCCCCAAATTTGCCTTGCGAGGCCTCTAAGAGAAGCAAATTTCATCCGATCAGGCTGAAATTTGGTACATGGTGTTAGTATATGGTCTCTAACAACCATGCAAAAATTAGTTCACATCGGTCCATAATTATATACAGCCCCCATATAAAGCGATCCCCCGATTGGGCTTGCGGAGCCTCTAAGAGAAGCAAATTTCACCCGATCCGGCTGAAATTTGGGACATAGTGTTAATATATGGTCCCTAACAACCATGCAAAAATTGGTCCACATCGGTCCATAATTATATATAGCCCCCATATAAACCGATCCCCCGATTTGGCTTGAAGAGCCTCTAAGAGAAACAATTTTCATCCGATCCGGCTGAAATTTGGTACATAGTGTTAATGTATGGTCTCTAACAACCGTGCAAAAATTGGTCCACAACGGTCCATATTTATATATAGCCCCCATATAAACCGATCCCCCGATTTGGCTTGAAGAGCCTCTAAGAGAAACAATTTTCATCCGATCCGGCTGAAATTGGGTACCTGGTGTTAGTATATGGTCTCTAACAACCATGCAAAAATTGGTCCACATCGGTCTACTTTTACGTATAGCCCCCATATAAACGGACCCCCAAATTTGCCTTGCGAGGCCTCTAAGAGAAGCAAATTTCATCCGATCAGGCTGAAATTTGGTACATGGTGTTAGTATATGGTCTCTAACAACCATGCAAAAATTAGTTCACATCGGTCCATAATTATATACAGCCCCCATATAAAGCGATCCCCCGATTTGGCGTGCGGAGCCTCTAAGAGAAGCAAATTTCACCCGATCCGGCTGAAATTTGGGACATAGTTTTACCATATGGTCCCTAACAACCATGCAAAAATTGGTCCACATCGGTCCATAATTATATATAGCCCCCATATAAACCGATCCCCCGATTTGGCTTGAAGAGCCTCTAAGAGAAACAATTTTCATCCGATCCGGCTGAAATTTGGTACCTGGTGTTAGTATATGGTCTCTAACAACCATGCAAAAATTGGTCCATATCGGTCTATAATTATATATAGCCCCCATATAAACCGATCACCAGATTTGACCTCCGGAGCCTCTTGGAAGACCAAAATTCATCTGACTCAGTTGAAATTCGGTACGTGATGTTAATATATGGCCTCAAACACCCATTCAAAAATTGGTCGATATCGGTCCATAATTATATATAGGCCCCATATAAACCGATCCCCAGATTTGACCTCCGGAGCACCTTGGAAGAGCAAAATTCTTCACATTCGGTTGAAATTTGGTACGTGATGTTAGTATAGGGTATCCAACAACCATGCAGGAATTGGTTCCTATCAGTCCATAATTATATATATCTCCCATATAAACCGATCCCTAGATTTGACCTCCGGTGCTTTTCGAGAAGCAAAATTCATCCGATCTGGTTGAAATTTGGTACGTGGTGGTAGTATATGATATTTAACAACCATGTGAGTTGAAATTTGTGGATAACAGTCTTTCGTAGAAGTTTCTACGCAATCCATTGTGGAGGGTACATAAGATTCGGCCTGGTCGAACTTACGGCCGTATATACTTGTTTAAGTTTTTAATTAAAAAACTAATTGATACGATTTATTTTTGAATAAAACTCGGAAGGCTAAGACAGCTACGTAAATGATTGATTTTTTTTCAATAAAAAATTGAATTAAAAGTTAGTCATGAAAATGGGTGAATATTTGCGCAGTTTTTAGTAAACAATTCATTGTTCCATTTACAACTGTATTTAAAAAAAGTTTTTAAAAATCCCACCAACATCAATTAAATTTTTGATTGAATCAATTAATTCTTCTTTCTTTCATTGAATCAACTAAAAAATTAATTGAAATTTTCATATCGAATCAATTATTGTTTTAATCAAATATTTTCTGTTTACCCGATTAAAACTGCTATTACCATTTTCGTGATAGAATCAGAAAAATGTATTTGTGTGTAGTTGAAGCCAATTTTCCTGGCCATTGCCATCCATTGATCTTCTATGGAATTACCGCTAAGTACGACTATCCCTTGCTGATTTTAGTGAGGTTCATAAAATGAACATATTCGAATCATCTTTTGAAGATTTTTCCCACAAAATCACTGTTCAAGCCTTTCATTCTTTTGGGCGACACTATTATATAGCCTTTTAAAGAAGCAACTTTTACAGCTGCTCCCGTATCCATGGCCAAGTGTATTATGGAATTTTTTGTAACACACATCACCGACATATTACGATGCTGCGCTTGTGGGGTATGTGGAAGGGTCGCCATATCTAAACAACACTCAGGTTGGTCGCTAATAATCCAATCCGATCTAGTCGATGCTCGAACAACAAAAAACAAACCGAATTAAAAGGCAATGAAACCAAGAACAACAAAATGACTACAATAGCAACAACAAAATTACGACAAATACGTTTTTACAATTTTTCATTTATTATATATAAAAATCGTCTTCCTTATGAGGACGCCTTATTGGCGGCTTCCAGGTCCTATGTAACAGCAGCAGCAGCAATGATGTTGTGGCAGCATAAAACATTCAAAGCATGTATCATACCCCGCGCCGCCCTACAATGCCCATTGGGCCAACAAGAACTTTTGACCACCACCACCACCAATTCGCCTTCTAGATTGCTAGGTAGAAGTGTGTGAGTGTTGGTCGTTTTGCTTATCTACGGTGTCGGTGGATCGTTGGTTTTCTTAATAATTTGTTTCCCACAATATTGTGGGTGGCAGTCAATGGGGTCCTTGTTGTTTGTCGCTCCAGTTTCCAGTAATGCTTAATTTCCTTAATTGCCCGATTTGGTTTATTGGCTGTCTATGCTGTGGCGCTGTGTTCTCTTATAGTCTTATGTCTTTTCTTCTGTGTTCGATTTAAAAGACAAGATGCTGACTTACGGACATACGTACGAATGTACGTTACGTTACGTTTCATCTAGGCTATTATTGCAGGCTGTACGATTCGTATTGTTTGTAAAATATAGGGTTTGCTTGTCCCCATGTTTTTTTTCACTTCCGTAATACAAATAATTTAGAAAATGTTGTTAAAATTTTATTTCTATAGAAAATTTTGACGATACATATGTATGATAATTTGTGTATTATTTACAATTTTTGGTGCACTGAATTTGCATCACTTCTTTGGGTGTGATCCGAATTCAATATTTTGGATGTAAATTAAAAAATTCTGTGATATTTTGTCAAATAAATAATTTTTATAATTTTTTATAATTTTTAATGTCTGAAACGCCTGACCTCAAATATTTTCAAAAATTCACAATTTTTTCAGATTGAAATTAGCATTTTTTTCGACAAAATTTAAATAATTTGTACCATTTTATGAATTCTTAAACTGTTTTTAACCAACTTGAAACAAAAAAAGTTAAATTTACCCATTAAAAATATGAAAAAGCATGTTATAAAAAATTTAATGAAAATAACTTCCTGTGTAGATAAAATAAAGAACACCATTGGGAGTACATCTTCTGGAAGTGCTTTTAAAGTTGTGCCTTTGGAAGAACTTCCAAATTTTTTTGCTGGGGTATTTTGGGTCCACAAATAAGTGTGCATAGGTACACCATATAGACAGACCTGTGCATTGGATTTTTTGGCTTCCAGATACCGCAATTTTTATACAATGTGCCTGAAATTGGAAATCGACAGGTACCACGAATGGACAAATAGCTGTGTGTATCGGTCCATGTTTTAGTATAGCCCTCACTCAGACCGATCTTGCAATTTTTCTGTTTCGTTATCTAGACACAGTGCTCTTATTCGATTTGCTTGAAATTGCAATTTTTAGTCCTCAAAGACATGAGCCGAATATGGGTTGATTTTTTATTTATTTATTTCTATTTCCATTGAAAATTTTGTCAAAATTTAATTTCTATAGAATATTTTGGCAAAATTTAATTTCTATAGAAAATATTATCAAAATTTTACTTCTATAGAAAATTTTGCTAAAATTTAATTTTTATAGAAAATTTTGTCAACATTATATTTCTATAGGAAATTTTGTAAAAATTTTATTTCTATAGAAAATTTTGTGAAAATTTCATTTCTATAGAAAATTTTGTCACAATTTTATTTCTATAGAAATTTGTTCCAAATTTTATTTCTATAGAAAATTTGTTCGAAATTTTATTTCTATAGAAAATTTTCTCAAAATTTTGTTTCTATAAACAATTTTTGCAAAATTTTATTTCTATAGAAAATTTGTTCAAAATTTTATTTCTATAGAAAATTTTCTCAACATTTTGTTTCTATAGAAAAATTTCTCAAAATTTTATTTCTATAAAAAATTTTCGCAAAATTTTATTTCTATGGGAAATTTTATTTCTATAGAAAATTTTGACGAAATTTTATTTTTGTTTGTACAAAAAATTTTTCAAAATTTCATTTCAATAGAAAATGTTGTCGCAATTTTATTTTTACACAAAATTGTGACGAAATATTATTTCTCTAAAAAATGTTCTAAAAATTTTCTCAAAATTGTTCACACTTTTGTCAAATTTTTTTCTATAGAAAATTTTATCAAAATTTTATTTCTGTAGATAATTTTGTCAAAATTTTATTTCTATAGAAAATGTTCTCAAAATTTTATTTCTATAGGAAATTTGCTCAACATTTTATTTCTATAAAAAATTTTCGCAAAATTTTATTTCTACAGAAAATTTTAACGAAATTTTATTTTGTTTGTACAAAAAATTTTCAAAATTTCATTTCAGTAGAAAATGTTATCGAAATTTTATTTTTACACAAAATTGTGTCAAAATATTATTTCTCTAAAAAATTTTCTAAAAATTTTGTTTGTATACAAAATTTTCTCAACATTTTTCACACTTTTGTCAAATTTGTTTTTTTATAGAAAATTTTATCAAAATTTTATTTCTGTAGAAAATTTTGTCAAAATTTTATTTCTATAGAAAATTTTCTCAAAATTTTATTTAATAGGAAATTTTGTCAAAATTTAATTTTTATAGAAAATTTTCTCAAAATTTTATTTCTATAAAAAATTTTCCCAAAATTTTATTTCTATGCGAAATTTTCTCAAAATTTTATTTCTATGGGAAATTTTCTCAAAATTTTATTTCTACAGAAAATTTTGACGAAATTTCATTTTTGTTTGTAAAAAAAATTTTCAAAATTTCATTTCAATAGGAAATGTTGTCGAAATTTTATTTTTACACAAAATTGTGTCAAAATATTATTTCTCTAAAAAATGTTCTGTTTTCATATAAAGTTTTCTCAAAATTGTTCACACTTTTGTCAAAATTTTTTCTACAGAAAATTTTCTCAAAATTTTATTTCTATAGAAAATTTTCTCAAAATTTTATTTCTATAGGAAATTTTGTCAAAATATAATTTCTATAGGAAATTTTGTCAAAATATAATTTCTATAGGAAATTTTCTCAAAATCTTATTTCTATAGCAAATTTTGTCAAAATTTTATTAGTATAGAAAATTTTCTCCAGGGACACTAAATTGAAACCCCTAGCAATGAACTATTTGAAAAAAATTGTTAATGGCCATAGTTTAGGAAATGATTGGGTGGCGCTTAAATGAAGCCACGTTGAAATAGAATTTGCATATGCATTGCTTAACTAAAGTTTTATTCTTCGTATTTTTTTAATTTTTTGTCTTCATTTCTTCATACATTTTGTTTGTCTTACGACTGAGATCTTTGGAATTGTTGTATAGGCTTAGAGTGGCGTCAAATAGTCGAGATGATAATTGTTGCGAAAACTTTTTGCACAATCGTACACATCCCAATGCAGTGGTTCTTAATGGTGACGGATATGTTCTTTGAAGTGACATTGGAAGAGTAATCACAAGAAAAACAGATATATGGGTAGACCGTGAATGCCTTGTAGAAACCTCTCTAATGTTTATTTCAGCAGATCTGAACCATCTGAAAGAAAAGCTCTCATAACACAAGTAAATTAAGTAGTTTTTATTAATAAATCATCCTAATGAATAAATGAACACTTAAATAATGGATATTGAACTCGAAGAAGATAAATCCTTATGTTCTTATTCCGGAAGCACGATTGCTTAAGGAGACCCTGCGGATTATGAGCTTAGCTCAATCGACTAGAGAAAGCAAATATGCAGCATCGTTTATGGAGATGATTTGATTACAGAATTTTGAGTTAAACTTGGTCCTTAAGCGTGCACGAAGTACAGTGGAGATGAAGTCTTATTTTGCTGTAGTCGAAGTCTTCTGGAGTCAGAGTCGAATATATGTTACAATAACATCATTCTTTGATATGGATATCGAATGCCTTTATATCTCCCACATTCAAAAATTTAAGATTCTCTGCCATGCATGGCGTTTACATTTTTTGTGTTTAGCAATCATAGTCAAGAGTTTTATAATCTTCACTACTGTCTTACAATCTCTAAAATAGATCCTTGTCTCCAAATCTCGAAGCATTCCAAACAAAAACAAAAAACAACAAGTACATACGGCCGTAAGTTCGGCCAGGCCGAAGCTTATGTACCCTCCATCATGGATTGCGTAGAAACTTCATCTAAGCACTGCCATCCACAATCGAATTACTTAAGTTGTGGTAACGCTTGCCGATGGCAAGGTATCTTAAAACCTCCTAACACCATCTTCTAAATTGTATGTAAGTCCATACGTGGTATATATTAAATCAAAAAAGATCGATCCAATACGTATATAATTCAGTTTGACAAAGTAGACATAAAATGTTGACAAAAATTTCTACAGAAATAAAATTTTAACAAAATTTTCTATAGAAATAAACTTTTGACAAAATTTTCTATAGAACTAAAATCTTGGTAGATTATTTTTGGCTCGAGTGGCAACCATGATTATGAACCGAATAAAATTTGAACAAAATTTTCTATAGAAATAAAATTTTGACAAAATTTTCTATAGAAATAAAATTTTGACAATGATGAAAATTTTATTATGAACCGAATAAAATTTTAACAAAATTTTCTCTAGAAATAAAATTTGACAAAATTTTCTATAGAAATAAAATTTTGACAAAATTTTCTATAGAAATAAAATTTTGGTAGATTATTTTTGGCTCTAGTGGCAACCATGATTATGAACCGATATGGACCAATTTTTGTGTGATTGGACCAATTTTGGTATGGTTGTTAGCGAATATATACTAACACCACGTTCCTAATTTGAACCGGATCGGATGAATTTTGCTCCTCCAAGAGGCTCCGGAGGTCAAATCTGGAGAATGTTTTATATTGGGGCTATATATAATTATGGACCGATATGGACCAATTCTGGCACGGTTGTTAAAGATCATATACTAACACCATGTTCCAAATTACAACCGGATTGGATGAAATTTGCTTCTCTTGGAGACTTCGCAACCCAAATCTGGGGATCGGTTTATATGGGGGCTATATATAATTATGAACCGATTTGGACCAATTTTTGCATGGTTGTTAGAGACCATATACCAATATCATGTACCAAATATCAGGCGGATCGGCTGAAATTTGCTTCTCTTTGAGGCTCCGCAACCCAAATCTGGGAATCGGTTTATATGGGGGCTATATATAATTATGGACCGATATGAACCAATTTTTGCATGGTTGTTAGAGACCATATACCAACACCATGTAGCAAATTTCAGCGGGATCGGATAAAATTTGCTTCTCTTTTAGGCTCCGCAAGCCAAATCTGGGGATCGGTTTATATGGGGGCTATATATAATTATGGACCGATGTGAACCAATTTTTGCATGATTGTTAGAGACCATATACCAACACCATGTAGCAAATTTCAGCCGGATCGGAAGAAATATGCTTCTCTTAGAGGCTCCACAAGCCAAATCTGGGGATCGGTTTATATAGGGGCTATATATAATTAAGGACCGATATGGACCAATTTTTGCATGGTTGTTAGAGACCATATACCAACATCATGTACCAAATTTCAGCCGGATCGGATGAAATTTTCTTCTCTTTGAGGCTCCGCAAGCCAAATCTGGGGATCGGTTTATATGGGGGCTATATATAATTATGGGCCGATGTGAACCAATTTTTGCATGGTTGTTAGAGACCATATACCAACACCTTGTAGCAAATTTCAGCCGGATCGGATGAAATTTGCTTCTCTTTTAGGCTCCGCAAGCCAAATCTGGGGATCGGTTTATATGGGGGCTATATATAATTAAGGACCGATATGGACCACTTTTTGCATGGTTGTTAGAGACCATATACCAACATCATGTACCAAATTTCAGCCGGATCGGATGAAATTTTCTTCTCTTTGAGGCCTCGCAAGCCAAATCGGGGGATCGGTTTATATGGGGGCTATATATAATTATGGACCGATGTGAACCAATTTTTGCATGGTTGTTAGAGACCATATACCAACGCCATATACCAAATTTCAGCCGGATCGGATGAAATATGCTTCTGTTAGAGGCTCCACAAGTCAAATCTGAGGGTCCCTTTATATGGGGGCTATACGTAAAAGTTGACCGATATGGCCCATTTTCAATACCATCCGACCTACATCGATAACAACTACTTGTGCCAAGTTTCAAGTCGATAGCTTGTTTCGTTCGGAAGTTAGCGTGATTTCAACAGACGGACGGACGGACGGACGGACGGACGGACATGCTTAGATCGACTCAGAATTTCACCACGACCCAGAATATATATACTTTATGGGGTCTTAGAGCAATATTTCGATGTGTTACAAACGGAATGACAAAGTTAATATACCCCCATCCTATGATGGAGGGTATAAAAACGAATAATTGATCAGTATGTGTGTGTATCCATCCATGCGAAAAAAGGAAACATTTTGTGACACCCAAAATGAAACTAGCAAAAACAGAACGCCTTTAACCTGCAATCTCCAAAGGAGTTGGTTAGCGTCTAGATAACACCCTCATCTCAGAATATAGGCAGCATTTTGAATTAACACAAACTGAAATCAATTAAATCTTAATACAAATACGAGTAGTAATTGTTGTAACGACGACGAACGACGTATCTGCAATTCTTTTAGTTTTATCTGTATCGTTTTATGGCCAATGCCAGTATTATAGACGCTTTGGATTGGTTTGCGTTGTTTTTGTTAATTTGGTTTTTTGATGGCAGATGAACATCTTCCAAAGGAGGCAGTCAACATTTTTTTTTTCGAACGACGAGAAGAAAAATCGATGATGTTTATCATTAAATAGAACTGCTTGCTGCAACAATAGTTGCAACGATTAACAATTTAAATTGTTAACTTTTTCTAGGATTCAAAAAAAAAAAATTAACGAAATTCTAAGAAATTGTTAAATAATTTTAATCATAAGATAATAAAAATAGATTGAGGCAAGGAATAATAGGAGCTGCTACTATAAGTGGACACCAAATCCATTAATTGCCCTTGGCTTTGTAAACAGACCTGCAAACAGCTTTTGGCCGTTTTGCGGACTTTGATATATCTAAAGGTTAAATTACATACCAAGCCGTAATGCGTCCGTTGATTGAAGAGTTAAATTTTTTCTTTGAAAGCAACAGTTTTGTTAGAGTGCTTCAAACGGAAAAATATCAACCCTTCCATCAACGTACGGATTAACGTATGATATATAACTCAAGCTTAAGTGATTGATGAAACAATATTTCCAACAAACCTACCCGAAAGTATCGAAATGATTATTGATATGGGGTAGCCTTATTGGGATTTCCTCCAAAATCAATAGGGCTCTATCCTGACCCAATTCACATACGCACGGATGAAAAATACTGTTTTTCATATGTTTGGCTATAAACATTATATGTTTGGAACACAAATTTTTAAACACAATATTTTTGAGTGCAAGCATATAATGTTCATAAACTAGCATAACATGTTTGGGAAATATATGTTAATATGTTAGAACATATTATGTTTGGGACATAAAATGTTTGTAAATATAATATGCTTGGATGCAAACATATATTAATTTAGAAATAGCCTATAAACATATATGTGTTTAGTAGCTTGGAGCGCTATTTAACAGGGAGCGATATTGAATTAAGTTGGTGGTTGTTACTTGTTATTACAAAATTAACATTTTATTTTTCCTTGGGCAATTGATCAGCTACTTCTTTGATCCTTACAAACTGTGTGGTCCGCTGTTCGAATCCCCTTCCGGCAAAACGTAAAATTAAAATAAAAAAAATCATACAATTGGATAATTTCTTCTACAATGTTTGTATTACAGAAAAAAGGTGCTAAGAACTAAAAAATCTCGTGGAAGTGAGAAAGATGTGGGGGAATATACAATTGGGCAGAAACAAAATTTTGAGCATTCAGGTCGAAAACCTATGTTGTTAGCACCTATATTACCTGTTTATTTTCATAATTCATTATGATTGTAAATATATAAATAAATAAATAAAACTTTGAGCACAATATTGTTTGGGAGAATTTTTGTTAAGCATATAATATTTTTGGGTGCAAAATGCTTCCAAACATATTATATGTTCACATAATAACATATTGTTTTTTGGAAGACAACATTATTGAATTTGGATGCAAAAATACAAAATGTTTGGAACTTAGACTACCCAAACATATATTGTTTAGACCAATATGCTTTCAAACATATTATATATTGGAAGAGATCAAACATATAAATGTTTGGACAATACCCAAAAATGTATATGCTTGAAGCAAAATATGTTTGGGAGTATATGTTACAGAAGCGATTTTTTGTGAGCGTGCGTGTGCAAACTTTAACGTCAATTGGTCTAAAATTGCGACCTAGAATACAAAACCGCAGTCTAGTGCAGGTTATAAATATTAAAGGTTTCAGTGGGCGGATCGATCTGACAATTTCTATGAGCTCTTCTGACGTTATGCACAATAAGTGTTCCAAATTTTAAACGGATAAGTGCATTTTTGTAGTTTGTGCCTCAAAATCCGGTCGTTGGCCCCATAGGTAGGTTTTGCAAAGAGGTACATTTTCGTAAATTTTCTATTGAAATACAATTTTGACAAAATTTTCTATGGAAATAAAATTTTGACAAAATTTTCTATAGAAATAAAATTTTTATAAAATTTTCTATAAATATAGGATTTTTATAAAATGTTCTATAAATATAGAATTTGGAGAAATTTTCTATAGAAATAAAATTTTGCAAATTTTTCTACAGAAATAAAATTTTGCAAAAATGTCTATAGAAATAATAGTTTGAAAAAAATTTTTATAGAAATAAAATTTTGACAAAATTTTCTATGGAAATAAAATTTTGACAACATTTTCTACAGTAATAAAATTTTGAAAATTTTTTCTATAGAAATAAAATTTTGACAAAATTTTCTAAAGAAATAAAATTTTTAAAAATTTTCTATAAATATAGAATTTTGAAAAAAATTCCTATAGAAATAAAATGTTGCGAAAATTTTCTATACACGCACAGAAAAACCATGTTTGGACATGGTTGCCGCATCCATTTAATGCTTATGTAGAGCATGTAATTGCCGCGAAAACCATGTATTTTGTCTTTGTATTCGAGCGGAGAAAAATATATGTTGGCAATGAGCATTTAAATGGTTCTCAAATGCCGCAAACATGTTTTATCATTTAAATGAAAGATTTTGAAACCATTAAATGGTCGGGAAAATCATGTTCCTGACCATTCCATTTTTTTAATTTTTTACAGGGAAAAAAGTATTTTTATAGGTTTAGTATAGACATGTCTAGAACCATTACATGGCCATAAAGACCATTTACATTTTTTTCGTGACCATTTAATTTATTAACTTTTTTGCAGCGAAAAGAATTTTATAAAAACATTGAGCAGGTACACACGATTTTCATTTTGCGCGTCAGTCGTGTGTTGATTGTTTCTTGGAATGGACGGAGAATACGGATTTTTTGTGTTTTGTGTTAATTTATTTATTCAGAAGTGGCACGTGGTTTTATGTGACCACAAAAAAAGGAAAGTGTAATTGAAAAAATGTACCTGTTTTTTGTTCTGCATTTTGCTATATGGTATCATTTATTTTTATTTGCAGTTACATGATGTCTGTGTTTGTACATTTGATGAGCACGATGTAAATATGGAATAATTACTTATTGTTGAAATTGAAATAAAATAGAGTGTGTAAAAATATATGATGTTTGCTTGAACGGCATTATAAATACAAATAAACAATGAATTAGTTTATAAATAAACAAAAAACATACAAATAAAGTTAATTTTGTGTTTTCTTTTCTCAAGTGGCGTCCTTTTTTCGACGATGAAAAAAGTTTTTTCATAAAGATCAAAACATTTTAGGTTGTGACCATGTTCTTTTAACTAGGAGAAAAGCATTTTTAATGAATACCATAACACTTTAAATCGTGACCATTGTCTTTTTATTCAAACAAAATTCTTTTTATCAATATAATAACATTTTAGATGAGGACAATTATATTTTTCTTAGAACCATGTTCACTGAGCCAACATGGTTGCAGGTTAAAATGTTACATGGTCGCCGCAAAAATAGCTCCTATCATATTATTTTGCTCTTCGAATATGATTGTGACAATCATGTTTCTTCTCTGCGTGTAGAATTAAAATTTTGCAAATTTTTCTATAGAAATAAAATTTTGCAAATTTTTCTACAGAAATAAAATGTTGCAAAATTGTCTATAGAAATAAAAAGTTTGACAAAATTTCCTATAGAAATAAAATTTTGACAAAATTTTCTATAAAAATAAAGTTTTCAAAATTGTCTATAGTAATAAAAGTTTGACAAAATTTTCTATAGAAATAAAATTTTGACAAGATTTTGTATGGAAATAAAATTTTGACAAAATTTTCTATAGAAATAAATATATAGAAATAAATATATAAATATAGAATTTTGAAAAAATATTATAAGGAAATAAAATGTTGCTAAAATTTTCTATAAAAATAAAATTCTGCAGAAATTTTCTATGGAAATAAAATTTTGCAAAATTTTCTATAGAAGTAAAATTTTTACAAAAAAAACAAAGATTTTTTTAGAAAATCTAAAAAAAATTGTCAAAATCGGTCTAGATTTAAATATACGTATACTTTTACAATAGTCTTTAAATTTGATATTATGTAATTTTAGCACCTCTTGGCTTCGAAAAGTACATTTTTAGTACTTTTTCACATAAGCGTAGGAAGGCCTCTGGGGAGGGGGTTTAGACCCCCCAGAAAAATTTTAGCACCCCCCCCCCCCAGAATTTGAAAACCTATTTACGATTTTACATTTTTATAAAAATTAAACAAGTATGTACTCGTACAACGCACAAAGTTCCACTAAAGACTTTCATGCACAATCGAATTACTTGGGTTGTGGTACACGGACGAAAAAGACTGTTTTTCATATGTTTGGGTATAAACATTATATGTTTGGAACTCAAATTTTTAAACAGATTTTGCAAATTTTATGCGATTTTTTTTTTTTTTTTAAAGTTATCAAGCTCTTAACAAATCACCCTTTACTTTATGCGGTCTTAGAGCAATATTTCGATGTGTTACAAACGGAATGACAAAGTTAATATACCTCCATCCTATGGTGGAGGGTATAAAAATACCTTCCACTATAGGATAGAATTTCGAAAATTCGTGGTGAAATTTTAAGCATGTCCTTCCGTCTGTTGAAATCAAGCTAACTTCCGAACGAAGCACGCCATCGACTTGAAACTTAGCTTAAGTAGTTGCTATTAATGTACACCCTCAAAAAAATCGCTTCGGTAACATATACCTCAAACACATTTTGCTTCAAGCATATATATTTTCAGAATTGGTCCAAACAAAATATTGTTTGTATTGTTCAAAAATATTATGTTTCACCTTAGGGCATACACTGGTAGAAAAAAAAATTAACGAAATTTTCTTTATGTGGATATATTTTTAATTCGCCAATTGGTTACTTCCATTATTTTACTTGCAGCATACTCTCTAGGTCTCTCTTTCTAAACACATACATGTTTATAGGCTATTTCTAAATTAATATATGTTTGCATCTAAGCATATTATATTTACAAACAGTTTATGTCCCAAACATAATATGTTCTAACATATTAACATATATGTCCCTAAAATGTTATGCTAATTTATGAACATTATATGATTTCACTTAATATAATAATATATGTGTTAAAAAATTTGAGTTCCAAACATATAATTTTTACACCCAAACATATGAAAAACAGTCTTTTTCGTCCGTGTACACGGACATATATGTTAATATGTTAGAACATATTATGTTTGGGAGTTTTTCGTCCGTGTACACGGACGAAAACGACTGTTTTTCATATGTTTGAGTATAAACATTATATGTTTGGAACTCAAATTTTTAAACACAATATTTTTGAGTGCAAACATATAATGTTCATAAACTAGCATAATATGTTTGGGACATATATGTTAATATGTTAGAATATATTATGTTTGGGTCATAAAATGTTTGTAAATATAATATGCTTGGATTCAAACATATATTAATTTAGAAATAGCCCATAAACATATATGTGTTTACAAAGAGAGACAAAGTGTATGCTGGAAGTAAAATAATGAATGTAACCAATTGGCGCATTACAAATATATATACACAAAGAAAATTTCATTAAATATAGGAAAAATACTATGTGTGAATATAAACAATTATAAATTTACATATTATGAGTAAAAATATATATGTTGTGATATAAGACTTCGCCAAAAATTGTATATGCTTAAGTAAAATAATAAAATGAGTATTCGGAGAGAAAATTCATTCGGAACCAAGATAAAATATATTTGAAAAAAAGAGCATGAGTTTTGTTTATCATTTTCGCATTACGGGGACAATTTTTTTTTGTTTCGTCAAAACAAATCGGAACGTAGGACGAGTAAGTCAAAATATTCAAACAAAGGTAATTAAAGGGATCTTCATAAAAACTAACGAAAGGGCACTATACACTGAACAAAAAGCATGTCCGGTTCCAAAGATTGTGTCTCCACTTTAACAATTTTGATATTGATTCCGAACCAAAGAAGCGGAGAATACAAGTAAGGATGCTTTTAAGACACAATTCTCTTTTAAATGGGGTTTTGTGTACTTGACTCTACGAAGCACATTTCAATTTTTCGCTTTTTCAGCTTTTTTTCATATGCTATAAAATGTCCGTTAAAAACAAGACTTCCAGTGGAAATTATGCTATGTTTCAAGTAAAACATGTCTTTAAAATAAAGTATTGAAAAACATATCCTATTTTTGAATGATTTTTGCCTTGTAGTCAAAGATGCAAAAATGCAACAAATTTAAAGACAGTTTCATTAATTTTAAAGAATTTTTCTGAATTATTAAAGTCAAGTTGACCTTAGTCCAAAATTGGTTCTTTCATGTTATGATACCCATTTTTAAGCCAAATCACTTAATTATAACAACAACACGACTTCATTGAAAGTATCGAACTTTGAAGATCTATAAAAACTTTATTAATGAGTAGTCCAAGAGGGCATTGAGTTCGAGTTTTGCCGCTAAAATTATTTATCATTTTAGCGACAAAACCAGAATAACATTACAACTTTTTCCGGTAAATTGTATTATAACATGGTGGGGAAAGATCCAAAGCAACAATTGAATAAGTTTATTTTCTTTAAAAGAAATTATTAAAGAAAAGTAAAAGGGTAAACATGGCCATTTTAACGTGATAATGCCAATTTATACCGGCCTTAAGAATTAAATTAAGTACAAAATTATTCGTTAATAAAAATTCATATTTATTTGTATTTCTAAATTAATGGTGTTACATGATAGCAAACAATTGTTCACACCAAAATAAATTTATGTGCTGTTTTAAAATTACTGTTTAGAATTTAAATATAATGTGCTTTTGAATGGTTATCGTTAACCTTAGGATTCGATGGAAAAATATTTATATATACTCGACTTCACGTTCTTCTTTTGTAAGAGTTTTTGAATTTCTTCGAAAATTTTAAACTTGTATACAAAAACATTTATTTGTTACACAATTTTTATTGTTGCAATAAAAAATAATATTTGATTTGAACTCAGTCCATTTCGTTTACATCAAGCACTTTTCTTTTCTGACTTTAAGTCTTTTATAAAACACACTTTACAATTTCGCTGAACACCTTTTCGGGAACTTCCGAACGTATCTGGAATATATGTTAAAAAATATATTACAAAACAAAAATGGTGTTGGTCGAAGCAGGGATCGAACCCAGGTCCCCTGTCACGCAAGGCGGACGACCAACCACTGCTCCACGCTGCCAACAAATGTATGTTTAACAATGTTATGTTGTTAAACAATGTTATGTTTGCATCGGCTCGTGGGCGCCGCAAGCTATGCTATATAAATATAACTTATAACGATAATTATCTCTTGATGACCATAACAGCTACGTAGGCCAGTGGTTAGTGTGCTGGCTTACAAACTGTGTGGTACGCTGTTCGAATCCCCGTCCGACAAAAGGTAAAATTAAAAAAAAAATTATAAAATATAATAATTTCTTCTAAAATGTTTGTATTACAGAAAAAGGTGCTAAAAACTCGTGGAAGTGAGAAAAATGTGAGGGAATATACAATTAGGCAGAAAAAAAATTTGAGCACAATCTTCTTTGGGAGAAAATTCTTCTAAGCATATAATATTTTTGGGTTCAAAATGTTTCCAAAAATATTATATGTTCACATAAGAACATATAGTCTTTTGGAAGACAACATTATTGAATTTGGATGGAAAAATACAAAATGTTTGAAACTTAGACTACCCAAACATATTATATTGTTTAGACCAATATGCTTTCAAACATATTATATATTGGAAGAAATCAAACATATAAATGTTTGGGCAATACCCAAAAATGTATATGCTTGAAGCAAAATATGTTTGGGAGTATATGTTACAGAAGCGATTTTTTTTGAGGGTGTAGAAGTCTGATATTTATGAAATAAAGCTGTGGTTGAACTTATGATTTAGTTGAATAAAAAATAGTAATTGATATTAGAACTATTCTTTCATAAATTAATATCTTAATAATGCTGCAAAAAAGCGTCGCCAAAAAAGAAGTGAAATGTTCTTTTTGGGTCTGGAAGTGATACAAAATTGGCGGAGAAGCGATGAATGTAATATGAACTTTTCATAGAACGAATGTCCACCGTTTCAAGAACCGTTGCAATGAATTTGCATCACTTCTTAAGGTGTGATCTGAATTCAGTGTTTTGAATGTGAATTAAAAATTTTGTGATATTTTCCCAAATAAATAATTTGTATACTTTTTTATGATTTTTAATGCATTCTAACGCTTGTTTGAAACGTTTTTTCAAATATTATCGATTTTTATACCCTCCACCATAGGATGGGGCGTATATTAACTTTGTCATTCCGTTTGTAACACATCGAAATATTGCTCTAAGACCCCATAAAGTATATATATTCTGGGTCGTGGTGAAATTCTGAGTCGATCTGAGCATGTCCGTCCGTCCGTCCGTCTGTTGAAATCACGCTAACTTCCGAACGAAACAAGCTATCGACTTGAAACTTGGCACAAGTAGTTGTCATTGATGTAGGTCGGATGGTATTGCAAATGGGCCATATCGGTCCACTTTTACCTATAGCCCCCATATAAACGGACCCCCAAATTTGGCATGCGAGGCCTCTAAGATAAGCAAATTTCATCCGATCCGGCTGAAATTTGGTACATGGTGTTAGTATATGGTCTCTAACAACCATGCAAAAATTGGTCCATATCGGTCCATAATTATATATAGCCCCCATATAAACCGATCCCCCGATTTGGCTTGCAGAGCCTCTACGAGAAACAATTTTCACCCGATCCGGCTGAAATTTGGTACATGATGTTAGTATATGGTCTCCAACAACCATGCAAAAATTGGTCCATATCGGTCCATAATTATATATAGCCCCCATATAAACCGATCCCCCTATTTGGCTTGCGGAGCCTCTAAGAGAAGCAAATTTCATCCGATCCGGCTGAAATTTGGTACATGGTGTTAGTATATGGTCTCTAACAACATATAAACCGATCCCCAGATTTGACCTCCGGAGCCTCTTGGAAGACCAAAATTTATCTGATTCAGTTGAAATTTGGTACGTGATGTTAATATATGGCCTCAAACACCCGTGCAAAAATTGGTCGATATCGGTCCATAATTATATAGGCCCCATATAAACCTATCCCCAGATTTGACCTCCGGAGCACCTTGGAAGAGCAAAATTCTTCTCATTCGGTTTAAATTTGGTACGTTTTGTTAGTATAGGGTATCCAACAACCATGCAGGAATTGGTTCCTATCAGTCCATAATAATATATAGCTCCCATATAAACCGATCCCCATATTTGACCTCCGGTGCCTTTTGGAGAAGCAAAATTCATCCGATCTGGCTGAAATTTGGTACGTGATGGTAGTATATGATATTTAACAACCATGTGAGTTGAAGTTTGTGGATGACAGTCTTTCGTAGAAGTTTCTACGCAATCCATGGTGGAGGGTACATAAGATTCGGCCTGGCCGAACTTACGGCCGTATATACTTGTTCTATAATGGATTTAGCTTTTTTGAGGCAAAATTTGAATAATTTGTACCATTTTATTTATTCTTACTCTTTTTTTAAACTATTTGAAAAAAGAAAACAAAAAATTACGCATTAAAATATAAAAAAATGAAGTAAAACAAATTCCTGTGTAGTTAAAATAGTTAACTTCTTTGTGAGGACATTTTTGGAAGTGCTTTTAAAGTTGTGCCTTTAGAGCAACTCCCAATTTTTTGCTGGGAAAAGTGTGGAACTACCCTACGGGAAATGGATCAACCACATAAATGGTACAGGACTAGTCCCTGTGTGTATGGACCAGTCCCAGTTCTGATCAAAACGTATGGAAGGGACCGTCCACCTTAAAATGGGTTTGTCATTGACGGAGTAAACTTACATTTTAGGACGCGTCTTGGACTCACCCCAAAGGACACGTCCTGGGACAATTTAGCAGGAGCAACCCATAAACAGGTCCTCAGGAACCAGTCTCGGACAAACTCTTAGAAATCTCTTTCAATTTGGGCTCCTAATCGAACCCGAAATGAAAAAAAAAATGTTTTTTTGAAATATATCAAACAAAAGGTTATTCTGATAATTTTATTTCACTAACCCCCATTTTCATAAAGCTCCTTTAGTGTTCCGTTAACTAACCAACTTTTAAACCGTATTATAGACGAAGCTGTCATCTTGCCTTTATATTCCATAGGCCAGTTAGGAACTTAACTGGCGAAAATTTTTCAATTAAAGTTAATCGGAGAGAAAATATTTGCAATTTACTTTCTGTTAACTGGCAGTTAAAGCCTAACGGAGCTACATGAAAATGGCCCTAAATGTGAAAAATGCAACTAACTGGAGCACAGGTACCAGTTTTGTGATAGGTCCGTCAGTGGCAATTTGCACCATTTTCCCGTAGGGTACTTTTAGTTGCTTTATTATAAATTGATTCTCGAGTTATTTTGATGTCTATTTTTATTCAATTTTACGAAATAAAACATTAGTTGAACCCATAAGTTTAGCTAGGGGGGCTATAGCCCCCCTAGGAAAATTGTCTAGCTACGCTAATGCTTTTTCGTCAACATCATTTGTCATCCCTGATGAACGGTAACAAAATGAAAAGAAAAGTTTTACAAAAATCATAACGGAATGTTCACAGTGTCGTCCATGGGCGTTGATGAACGGCTTTCGGTTTTCCAAATATCGTTTATATTGCATCGGATTTAGATATAGCTCCCATATATGGTATATGTGTCACCAAATTGTTAAGAAACTTTTTACAATATCCTCGTGCAAAACTCCTATAAATAGGAGTGTGCAGATACATCACATCGTATGAGATTTCAATTTATCTCCCAAACTTATTTTAATAATACTCGTACCAACCAACTACTCAGGTTTACTAGGTTAGGTTAGGTTAGGTGGCAGCCCGATGTATCTGGCTCACTTAGACTATTCAGTCCATTGTAATACCACATTGGTGAACTTCTCTCTTATCACTGAGTGCTGCCCGATTCCATGTTAAGCTCAATGACAAGGGACCTCCTTTTGATAGCCGAGTCCGAACGGCGTTCCACATTGATGTGAAACCACTTAGAGAAGTTTTGAGACCCTCAGAAATGTCACCAACATTACTGAGGTGGGATAATCCACCGCTGAAAAACTTTTTGGTGTTCGGTCGAAGCAGGAATCCAACCCACGACATTGTGTATGCAAGGCATTGCACCACGGTGGCTCCCTCAGGTTTACTAATTCAGTAGGGTTTAGTTAGGGCATGATATAGTCGACCCGGCCCGATTTTTTACATTACTCATAGTACCCATAATTGTTTAAATTTGAAAATTCTCACAGTAAATATTACGATATGTTGCAAACTTAACAACAATGTTTGATATACCATATAAACGTAAACCAGTTAAACTGTTTAATATGTACACTCAGATTTTTTGACATCTTGGAATCTTATAAAAAATGTTGTTTTGGAATATTTATTAAAATTACAGTGTGCTATAGATTAGTAAGTTGGCAACAAAGGCATACTCTGCAAATCTCTACCTTTGTCCTTTAGGGAATGATGCAGAGCATTTTGGTATTCGGTGACAATCATCTTAAGTCCGTTGTTATGTAGAACAAAGATAATATTTATCTGAAAAGGAGTCTGAATGTAATTTTGTCACGATATCAAAGCATTTTAATTGGTCGATTTATAGATTTAATTACGTATTCATGCGAAACATCGAAACCGTGATTCGTAAAAACACACACGCTGTTGTTGTTCCTGATGCTGCTGCCTGTGACTCAAGATGCCAATGCTATTTTGTATTTTGAGCTTAAAATGTTCCTGACTTCTTTTTGTCCTGTTTCGCCTGCAGATATTCTTATTCTGCGATTCTCCTCTTACGTCTATTCTTTGCCCCCATGTTTCTTGTTATTATTACTGAGTGTTGTTTGCTTTATAAACCATTTTTTTTTTGTGGAAAATTTTGTGTAGAAAGATATGGCTGATGAGGGAGTTAAAATGGAAAGATGCAAAACTTGATGTCTGCTTTTTTAGATATTGATCATATGGAGTTATGGTTACCTGTTTTATCATAGGAATGTATTATGGCTACTCTGAGTGTAAGCGTTCGTATTTTTATACCCTCCACCATAGGATGGGGGTATATTAACTTTGTCATTCCGTTTGTAACACATCGAAATATTGCTCTAAGACCCCATAAAGTATATATATTCTGGGTCGTGGTGAAATTCTGAGTCGATCTAAGCATGTCCGTCCGTCCGTCCGTCTGTCCGTCTGTCCGTCTGTCCGGCTGTCCGTCCGTCTGTGGAAATCACGCTAACTTCCGAACGAAACAAGCTATCGACTTGAAACTTGGCACAAGTAGTTGTTATTGATGTAGGTCGGATGGTATTGAAAATCGGCCATATCGGACCACGTTTACGTATAGCCCCCATATAAACCGATCCCCCAATTTGGCTTGGGGAGCCTCCCGGAGCAGCAAAATTCATCCGATCCGGTTGAAATTTGGTACCTGATGTTAGTATATAGCCTCTAACAACCATGCAAAAATTGGTCCATATCGGTCCATAATTATATATAGCTCCCATATAAACCGATCCCCAGATTTGACCTCCGGAGCCTCTTGGAGGAGCAAAATTCATCCGATCCGGTTGAAATTTAGTACGTGGTCTTAGTATACGGTCTCTAACACCCATGCAAAAATTGGTCCATGTCGGTCCATAATTATATATAGCCCCCATATAAACCGATCCCCAGATTTGACCTCCGGAGCCTCTTGGAGGGGAAAAATTCATCCGATCCGGTTGAAATGTGGTACCTGATGTTAGTATACGGTCTCTAACAACCATGCAAAAATTGGTCCATATCGGTCCATAATTATATATAGCCCCCATATAAACCGATCCCCAGATTTGACCTCCGGAGCCTCTTGGAGGGGCAAAATTCATCCGATCCTGTTGAAATTCGGTACCTGATGTTAGTATACGGCCTCTAACAACCATGCAAAAATTGGTCCATATCGGTTCATAATTATATATAGCTCCCATATAAACCGATCCCCAGATTTGAACTCCGGAGCCTCTTGGAGGAGCAAAATTCATCCGATCCAATTGAAATTTAGTACGTGGTGTTAGTATATAGTCTCTAACATCCATGCAGAAATTGGTCCATATCGGTTCATAATTATATATAGCTCCCATATAAACCGATCCCCAGATTTGACCTCAGGAGCCTCTTGGAGGAGCGAAATTCATCCGATCCAGTTGAAATTTGGTACATGGTGTTAGTATATGGTATCTAACAACCATGCAAAAATTGGTCCATATCGGTCCATAATTATATATAGCAAAAGTCATCCGATGCGGTTGAAATTTGGTACATTTTGTCAATATATGGCCTCTAACAGCCATGTAAAAATAGGTCAATATCGGTCTTTAGTTATATATAGCCGATGACTTATTACACAAAAATTGGTCCATATCGCCAAAAATAATCTACCAAAACTTTATTTTCATAGAAAACTTTCTCAAATTTTATTACTATAGAAAGTTGTGTCAAAATTTCATTTCTATAGAAAGTTTTGTCAAAGGTTTATTTCTATAGAAATGTTTGTCAAAATTTTATTTCCATAGAAAGTTTTGTCAAAATTTTATTTTTATAGAAAATTTTGTAAAAAATTTATTTCTGTAGAAAATTTTGTCAACATTTTATTTCTATAGAAAATTTTGTCAAGTTTTCATTTCTATAGAAAATTTTGTCAAACTATATTATATACGTATTTAATCGGCCTTTTTTTGTTTAATATATACCCCGTATGGGCTAACTTACAATTTAGAAGACAGTATTAAAAGTTTTACGATACCTTGCCATCGGCAAGTGTTATCGCAACCCAAGTAATTCGATTGTGGATGACAGCCTTTAGTAGAAGTTCCTACGCAATCCATGGTGGAGGGTACATAAGATTCGGCCTGGCCGAACTTACGGCCGTATATACTTGTTTTAAAATATATTGGTAAAAAATGTCCCCTAATAGCATCTTCTTCATCAGATGGCGTATTGAGTCTTGGTGATTTTATGAAGGATAGAGGAGCTTGGGCCAGAGAATAAAATGTAGAAATCATTGGAGGTAAAAGTGTTATAAGAACCATCTTAATGAGTTTATTTAACCGTAGCAAATTTCTTTGAAATTCGTAGAAATGTCCTACACCATAGTAACACACTTAACTTACCATATTGCAAATAAAACTGCTTAAGAGCCAAATCATGGCGCGAAGTATAATGAGTATTGTATGAGCTGTCATGATGAGGAGGAAAAGGAATCAATTAAACACCTCTTGTGTGAGTGTCCTGCATTTTGTGTAAGGCGTAAGCAAATTTTAGGGGCATATAGCTTTAGATTACTGGCGGACCTGGAAAACGTTAACTTAAGCAGTCTGCTAATGTTTTTGGAACAATCTGGTTGGTTCAACAGAAGAAAATAATCGAGAAGGTCGGCTGTTAAAACCGGAAGTGCCTATATGTAATAGGTACTTTTAGTTAATGTGGTATCACAATGGACTGAAGAGTCTAAGTGAGCCTTGAATCTTAATCATGCCGCCACTCTTAAACTCTTAAATGCACACTGTATCTTTTAAGATACAACAAGAAAAATATTCTTACGTCCTGAAATTTTCATTGAATTCTATGAAATTAAATTTGATGCATTTAACGCTATTTTTATACCCACCACCATAAAATGGTGACGGGGGTATAATAAGTTTGTCATTCCGTTTGTAACACATCGAAATATCGATTTCCGACTATATAAAGTATATATATTCTTGATCAGGGAGAAATTCTAAGACGATATAAGGATGTCCGTCTGTCTGTCTGTCTGTTGTAATCACGCTACAGCCTTCAATAATGGCGCTATCTTCCCGAAATTTGGCACAGATTCGTTTTTTGTTTGCAGGCAGGTCAAGTTCGAAGATGGGCTATATCGGTCCAAGTTTTGATATAGTCCCCATATAAACCGACCTCCCGATTTTGGGTCTTGGGCCTATAAAAACCGTAGTTTTTATCAGATTTGCCTGAAATTGGAAATCTAGAGGTATTTTGGGACCATAAAGAGGTGTGTCGAAAATGGTCCCTATCGGTCCATGTTTTGGTGTAGCCCCCATATAGACCGATCTCCCGATTTTGCTTCTTAGGCGTCTAGAAACAGTATTTTCTATCCGATTTGTCTGAAATTGAAAATCTAGAGGTATTTTGGGACCATAAAGAGGTGTGTCGAAAATGGCCCCTATCGGTCCATGTTTTGGTGTAGCCCCCATATAGACCGATCTCCCGATTTTGCTTCTTAGGCGTCTAGAAACAGTATTTTCTATCCGATTTGTCTGAAATTGAAAATCTAGAGGTATTTTACGACCATAAGGAGGTGTATCGAAAATGGTTCGTATCGGTCCATGTTTTGATATAGCCACCATATAGACCAGTCTCCCGATTTTGCTTCTTATGCGTCTAGAAACTATATTTACCATCCGATTTGCTTGAAATTGGAAAGCTAAAGGTATTTTGGGACTATAAAGAGGTGTGTCGAAAATGGTCCGTATCGGTCAATGTTTTGGTATAGCCCCCATATAAACCGATTTCCCGATTTTGCTTCTTAGGCGTCTAGAAACAGTATTTTCTATCCGATTTGTATGAAATTGAAAATCTAGAGGTATTTTGGGACTATAAAGAGATGTGTCGAAAATGGTCCGTATCGGTCCATGTTTTGATATAGCCCCCATATAAACCAACCTCCCGATTTGGAGTCGTGGACCTATAAAAACCGTAGTTGTTATCCAATTTGCCTGAAATTGGAAATATAGAGGTATTTGAGGACCATAAAAAGGTGTGCCGAAAATGGTGCCCATCGGTCCATATTTTGGTATAGACCCCATATAGACCGATCTCCCGATTTTGCTTCTAGGGCTTCTAGAAACTATATTTACCATCCGATTTGCTTGATATTTTAAATCTAGAGGTATTTGAGGACCATAAAAAGGTGTGCCAAAAATGGTGTCATTGGTCCATGTTTTGGTATAGCCCACATATAGACCCGATTTTGATTCTTGTGCTTCTAGAAACTATATTTTCTATCAGATTTTCCTGAAATTGAAAATCTAGAGTTCTTTTGGGACCATAAAAAGGTGTGCGAAAATGGTACCCATCGGTCCATGTGTTGGTATAGCCCCCATATAGACCGATCTCCTGATTTTGCTTCTTGGGCTTCTAGAAACTATATTTTCCATCCGATTTACCTAAAAGTCTTGAACTTCTATAAACTGTATTTATTACCCGATTTGTCTGAAATTCGAAATCTAGAGGTATTTTTGGACCACAAATAAGTGTGCCGAAATTGAAGTATATCGATCCAGTTTTTGGTATAACCCCCATATAGACTGATCTCCCGATTTTGCTTCTTAGGCATCTAGAAACAGTATTTTCTATCCGATTTGTTTGAAATTGAAAATCTGAAAGTATTTTAAGATCACAAATATGTGAGTAGGAAATGGTGCCTATCGGTCCATGTTTTGGTATAGCCCCAATATAGACCGATCTCCCGGCTTTATTTCTTTGGCTTCTAGAATCCGTAGTTTTTATCCGATTTGCTGGAAATTAGAAATCTTTAACGAAATTTTAGATAAACGAAATTTCGTTTCTTCAACGATTGTCTCAAAAATTTGTATCAAAGGAAACTTTGTCTAAAATTACATTTCTCAAAAAAGAAAACACTTCTTTCAGGGTATGGCAGGCGCACTGATCATGAAAATTGCTTGAAACTGAAAATAAAATTTCCGGATTTTACTCATCGTATTTGTTAAAATAATGGCGGAAAAACCCTACAGATTTAAGATTTCAAATCAAGGCGTAATTTCATCATATACACGATATGTTTATAATTTCTCTAAAACTCAAACAAAATTCGTTCTCATAAATCCAGAATCTGATCTGGTCTTCATAGGTAGAATCTTTAAAGTTTGTCTTCGGGAACTGACTTGCTTGGGAGAAGATTTGTCATCAAACCCCCTACAATTATATATATATTATCAAGTAACCCACTACGACGAAGAGTTTTCAAAGTAAACTATTATATTTGATTCATTGTGGTGGGTATTTAAGATTCGGCCCGGCCGAATTTACTGCTGTATATACTTGTTAAAAATATGTTCTTCTTCTTTGTAGTACTTCTGAGTACTCTGCAGTCAAAATTGAAAATCAAATTTTTACAAAAAATTCAAAAAACTCAAATTGGAAGTTAAATAATTTTTACAAGAGATGGAAGTAATGTTGGTAAAAAAACTGTGTAATGTAAAAATATCTCTATCCTCTATTCAAATCAAATTGTTTATTTGTAATTGAACAGAAATTGAACTAAATCATACTCCACATTTGGAGATTTCCACAAAGCGTTATTAAAACCTGGAACATTTAATGCCCCGATGTACTTTTTATTTACAGCACACAAAATTACACCCTCTCATAGAAGAAAAATGAACTAAAAGTAAAGAAACAAATTATAGGCGCTAAATCATGACCATTTTAACTATACTGTAGTTCAATGTTTTGCTTTAGTTCATATTGAACTTGTGTGAAGGTTCATTGAACTTTATACCCGCGTTTAGTTCATCAAATGTTTGAGACATACTTGGAAAAAGGAAAATTTCATTGGGCTCTGGAAAATTACCTCCACATTTTGAGTTTTCCACAAAAGAGTTGTTGTTGTCCTTGTGCATTCACGAAATTACATCTTCTCATAGAAAGAAATGAACTAAAATTAAAGAAAACAAGTATATACGGCCGTAAGTTCGGCCAGGCCGAAGCTTATGTACCCTCCACCATAGATTGCGTAGAAACTTTTTCTAAACACTGCCATCCACAATCAAATTACTTGGGTTGCGGTAACGCTTGCCGATGGCAAGGTATCTTATCTTGCTAACACCGTCTTCTAAATTGTAAGTAAGTCCATACGTGGTATATATTAAATTAACAAAATTTTCTATAGAAATAAAAATCCGCAAGCCGAATCTGGGGATAGGTTTATATGGGGGCTATATATAATTATGAACCGAAGTGGTATATGGTATGCAGGGATGGTAGATACCATATACCAACACTATGTACCAAATTTCAGCCGGATATGTTGAAATATGCTTCTCTTAGAGGCTCCGCAAGCCAAATCTGAGGGTCCGTTTATATGGGGGCTATACGTAAAAGTGGACTGATATGGCCCATTTGCAATACCATCCGATCTACATCAATAACAACTACTTGTGCCAAGTTTCAAGTCGATAGCTTATTTCGTTCGGAAGTTAGCGTGACTTCAACAGACGGACGGACATGCTTAGAATTTCACCACGATCCAGAATATATATACTTTATGTGGTCTTAGAGCAATATTTCAAATCAATAAATTATTAATGACAAGGAAACTTTATTACTCGTAAAATGTAATAATTGAATGAACTAAAATAAAATTAAATTGGTTTTAGTTCCATATAGGGTTCACATTTTTTTAGTGTGGGGGATCACATAACGGCTATACCTAAAAGTGGTCCCATATGGCCCATTTGCAGTACTGCATCAATAACAACTACTTGTTCCAAATATCAAGTCGATAGTTTCATAAGTTATCGTAATTTCAATAGACGGACGATGGGCACCGCTATATTGACACAGAATTTCACCACGACCCAGAATATATATACTTTATGGAGTCTGAGATCAATATTTCGATGTTGTACAAATGGAATGACAAATTTAGTATATCCGCCATCCTATTGAGGAGGGTATAAAAAATTTTGTAACTTCAGGTTGCTATCTTCTCTATATCTGTGCATGGTGGTTAACTGTAGCACACCACACTCCAGGGCAACAGGGAAACAAACGCAATATATGCAATATCGCGTTAAGGTCATCATACCTATTTAATTTAATGAAAACTTCCCGTCTATTTGATTGCTGAGTTCCATTCCTAATCCAAAGAACATTTTCTCTATTTCCTTTTTGCATGCGATGTACAGGCTTTCGAACTTTTCAAATATTTAGTATGTTTGGGTGGGTCATTGATATTAATTTTTCCGAAATGCCAAAAAATACTTAAACTCAATAAAACATCTGAATTACAGGCATTTCATACCAATTGTAAATCCCGTAAACTTACAAAAATATATACATAGCAGAAACTAAAATGAAAACAATCTCTTGTAAAATTTCTATGAAATACTAAATAAAAAAATTGTTAGAATTAACAAAATTTTACATTATTTTCAAATTACTACAACTTTTTTTCCTATATGCTAAAACTAATACTCAAGCACAGGAACCAAACGTTTTACACGGGATCCATTGTCTAGCAAAGACAAAGCAAAACAAGCCAGAAGAAAGAGAATTTAAATAAATACGACAAAAAAAACTGAAGAGGTTAAGCCGAAACATATTCTCCATTCATTTACAAAGTGCAGGGTAGAGGTGTGCACGTGACACGAAATTGTCGTGACTCACGAAAATTTTCGTGACCCACGCATGAGTCACTCTGATAGCAACGGCATGAGTGTGCGTGAGCATGATTAACCAACCAAATGTCGTGCGTGAGAGTGAGTCAGGAAAATAATATCTTCGTGAGTGTGCGTGAGTAACGAATTTCCAGTGTTGCCAATTTGGTGCTTTTAGCACCAAATTTAGTGCTTTTTGATGTCTAAAAAGCACCAAATTGCCTTTTTGGTGCCTTTTCAAAAAAAGCACCAACTTGGTGCTTTCTGGCATTTTCATTTAGTGCTTTTGGTGCTTTTTTTTATTTTGAACAGTATTAAGTTTAATTGATACAAAAATTTTGATTAGACTTTCAAGAGCCGAAGAAACTGAAATTTATTGCCAAATATAGAATTGATTGTTATGAAGTTGGTATTGATTATTTTTAATTAATATTGTTACTTAGGGTATTCTGTAGGAAAGTCGAGCGATGAGTGTCGAATTTTTGAATTTGGTAAAGATGTCATTAAAAACGTTTGTATTAAATTCACAAAAGCACGCACAACTGAAATAAGCAATAGACTCTTTCCATATATTAATATTTTGAAAGTTGAAAAACATCACTGATCAAAATGAATTGGACGAAAGCATTTAAACGGATCAAGGTGTATACTTGAATAGCGGTTCCTAATCGTGAGTACTAAGTTTGAGTTTTGCCGCTAAAGTGAAAACTATATCAGTAAAAATGGGCATAAAATTATCCATATTTGCTGCAAATTTTATTATAACTTGATGGGGAATAGCCAAAAGCAAATTTTCACAAAGTATGTATTCCTTAAAATGATTTATTAAAGAAAAGTAGTTGTGAAAAAATGACTATTTTAGCGGCTAAACTCGATCGTAATACCCACCTTAACTTCTTAAAATTCAATTCACAAAAGTTCTATAATACATCTTCGGAAGTTTTGTTTTTTTTTTTTTATAGTAGAGCATTTAATTTTCGATTTTGTGGTGGAAGGTGGTATGTTAGAATTTATAATATATTTTTGGTGCTTTTTCGCCTTGGGGAGTTGGCAACACTGCGAATTTCGGAAAAACACGCTCACAAAATTAATCCCGCTTACGAACATAAAATGCTTACGAGTTGAATTTATTTATAATTTTAGTGACATCCTAAGCGGTAAGAGTTTTATACGCACTCGATTTTAACCATACTCATGTTTTCAGTCAATGTCTATAAGTAAATCACTCATAAAATTATTCGTGAGTCACGAGGTTTTTAGTGAGTCACGACATTTTTCGTGAGTCACGACATTTAAAAGATTTTCGTGCGTGAGTGTGCATGAGTACATATTTTCTTTTCGTGAGCGTGCGTGAGCATGAGTCCTACCAAAAAATATCGTGCGTGAATAAGATTTCTCTATCGTGAGTGTGCGTGAGCGTGAGCGTGAGCAAAATATTACTCACGTGCACACCTCCAAATTTCAACCGGATCAGATGAAATTTTCTTCTCCAAGAGGCTCCGCAATCCAAATCTGGATACCTTGTCACAGGCAAGTGTTTGCTATGCAATCCATGTTGGAGAGTACATAAGATCCGACCTGATCGAACGTACGTTTTTAACCTGTTTTTAACCTAAAATAATCGGAGATTAAATCGAGAGATCGGTCTACACACAAAAAATATTGTTTGTCTTCAATCACGAAATTAATTGACCCAATTAATTATACCCTCCACCATAGGATGGGGGTGTATTAACTTTGTCATTCCGTTTGTAACACATCGAAATATTGCTCTAAGACCCCATAAAGTATATATATTCTGGGTCGTGGTGAAATTCTGAGTCGATCTGAGCATATCCGTCCGTCCGTCCGTCTATTGAAATCACGCTAACTTCCGAACGAAACAAGCTATCGAATTGAAACTTGGCACAAGTAGTTGTTATTGATGTAGGTCGGATGGTATTGCAAATGGGCCATATCGGTCCACTTTTACGTATAGCCCCCATATAAACGGACCCCCAAATTTGGCTTGCGATTGCTCTAAGAGAAGCAAATTTCATCCGATCCGGCTGAAATTTGGTACATGGTGTTAGTATATGGTCTCTAACAACCGTGCAAAAATTGGTCCATATCAGTCCACTTTTACGTATAGCCCCCATATAAACGGATCCCCAAATTTGGCTTGCGATTGCGTTAAGAGAAGGAAATTTCATCCGATCCGGCTGAAATTTGGTACGTGGTGTTAGTATATGGTATCTAACAACCATGCAAAAATTGGTCCATATCGGTCCACTTTTACGTATAGCCCCCATATAAACGGACCCCCAAATTTGGCTTGCGATTGCTCTAAGAGAAGCACATTTCATCCGATCCGGCTGAAATTTGGTACGTGGTTTTAATATATGGTCTCTAACAACCATGCAAAAATTGGTCCATATCGTTCCATAATTATATATAGCCCCCATATAAACCGATCCCCAGATTTGTCCATATCAGTCCATAATTATATATAGCCCCTATATAAACCGATCCCCAGATTTGAACTCCGGAGCCACTTGGACGAGCAAAATTCATCCGATCCGTTTTAAATTTGCAACGTGGTGTTAATATATGGCCGCTAATAACCATGCCAAAATTGGTCCATATCGGTCTATAGTTATATATAGCCGATCCCCAATCACACAAAAATTGGTCCATATCTGTTCATAATCATGCTTGCCACTCGAGCAAAAATAATCTAGCAAAATTTTTCAAAATTTTATTCCTATAGAAAATTTTGTCAAATTTTATTTCTATAGAAAATTTTGGCAAAATTTTATTTCTGTAGAAAATGTTGTCAAAATTTTAATTCTATAGAGAATGTTGTCAAAATTTTAAATCGTTTGAAAATTTAGTAAAAATTTTATTTCTATAGAAAATTTTGTAAAAATGTTATGTCTATAGAAAATTTTGTTAAAATCGTATTTCTATAGAAAATTTTGTCCAAATTTTACTTCTGTTGTCAAAATTTTATTTTGTCAAAATTTTATTTCTATAGAAAATTTTGTCAAACTTAATTATATACGTATTTAATCGGCCATTTTAAGTTTAATATATACCACGTAGTCCATACGTATATTACGGTATTAGGAAGTTTTAAGATCGGCAAAACCCAAGTAAATCTATTGTGGATGACAGTCCTCAGTAGAAGTTTCTACGCAATCCATGGTGGAGGGTACATAAGCTTCGGCCTGGCCGAACTTACGGCCGTATTTACTTGTTTTTAATTGAAATGTCTTCAATCACAGAAATAATAGTATAAATGAAGAAAATTAATTGATCCAATTGAAAAATTAATTGATATTATTGATTTTTTTTTTTTTTTCAATTAAAGAATTCGTTAAATCAATTACATTTTTAATTCAATATCTTTTAAAACTCAATTAAGACTTCAATTGGGAACAATTTTTTTCTGTGTATGTAGGGGCTATGCCAAAACATGGACCATTATACACCATATGCGGCACACCTATGCATGCAGACAAAAACGAATCTGTACCAAATTTTAGGACGATAGCGCCATTATTAAAGGCTGTAGCGTGATTACAACAGACATACGGACATGATTACTTCTTAAAATTTCTCGCTGATCACGAATATAGGCGTATTTCATATAGTTGAAGTGGATATTTCGGAATGACAAAAGTGTTATATCCATTACCTATGTGGAAGTAGAATTTTGTCACAAGTGAAGTGATGAACCATGTAACCACATTATTTAAATGTAAATGGTCAAAGACACAGCCACTAATTTTACTTTTTTGGGGAAAAACAAATAAATACTTCCGTAGTACAACTACTGTTTTTCGCCGCAGCACAAATAAGAACAAAGTAGTCAAACTAACATGTGCTGTGAAACTTAAGTTAAAGATGTTGCTGGATATAACCCAACCAACCCAAAGTTAGTCAAACATTAACGACACCAATAGCAATTTTATTTGCAACAAACAAATAAAAATTCTACATTTAAACATAAACGACAACAAGACAATCGACAACAGCAACTTTGAAGAGAAAAACAAAAAACGAAAACCCATCATTGGCTAATTTATCCACAAATCCACAGTATGGAAACCTAATGGCATCGACAACAACAACGAGCATCTTAACACGACCAACACTAGTTGTCACCCGTTGCTTGAAAACACTTCAGGCCTCTGTGGTTTTGTTTTGGTTGGCGGTCCTTGGAAATCAAGCGAAATTATGGCTAAAATTCTTGGTTGTCCCCAGCCCCAGCCACATGAAGAAGAACAAGAAGTGAGGAGAAAAAAATTCGAGTTTTTCTTTTAATCCTCTCAAGTTCATAGATTATACCACTGGAGGCAATCATGTCATTATCATCATCTAACCCGCAGTTCTTCCCATTGGCAACTGGCGACAATTATTGTCAGAAAACATTGTGAGTATTTGAAACATGAGGTAGACACGAGTATCGCGTTCTCACTAGGGCTGTCACTCGGGATAAATCCCGTCCCGAAATCCCGGGATTTTCGGGACGGGATTTATCCCGAATCCCGGGATTTTTTATTTCGAATCCCGGGATTTTTCGGGATCCCGAAAAAATAATACCAATGTGATAAAATTGTGGTTTTTTAAGATTGTTTATTAATAAATTGGAGTCTTCACTCAGTGTAAACGGCCCTTAGATTTCATAACCGACAAATTGAGTTAATAAACATCTTGAGTAAGAATTTATTATACGAGGTATACTAAAGAGCACAATTTCATCAAAAATCGAAATAAACGAGAAGGACCTTTGAATAATGAGTTCATGTGAAATGGAATTCGTGCCACATAAAATAAAAAGCAATGATAAAAGGTCCGTCGAAAATATGACAAGATCGCGATTATCTGACAAAAATTTGGATGCTGCGATATTTTTACTTAAATCGAAGTACAAAAGGATTATCACAAGTATACGAAAATACGCCTAATCTAACCTAATCCTTAAAATGTTTGCTGAGTAAGATTGCGATAAGAAATGGCTTTTTTCATTTATTTTTTTTTTTTCGCTAAGTATGATAGCAATTTAAAATTGCTTTTAAATTTACTCTTATGTTCTTTTGTTGTTAATAAAATTGAATTAATTAAATAAATTGGTTTAATGTACAACAATTTTTTGGCGCTGTAAATTGTTATTAATTAAAATATTTAAAGAATCCCGAAAATTTCGGGATCCCGAAAAAAATCTCGAAAAATCCCGGGATCCCGGGATTCAATATTTTGAAATCCCGAATCCCGGGATTTTTAAAAATCGATCCCGAACGACAGCCCTAGTTCTCACTGATATTTTCGACAGTGATCATGACAAAGAAAATGATGACCATGGATATGATGCTACTGCTGATGTTAATGGCCATCATTCCATCGTTGATACTGACAAGTACCATTTTAATGGTGATGATTGCTGCAAAACGATGAACCTGACATAATCGCAATGGTATATATGATGGTGGCTATGGAATTTCCAACACTTTTATTTATATAAGCAAAGAAAAAGTACTTTTATCAAAAAAAAAAAAAAAATGACAAATGTTCTAAACTATTTAGGCATAAAAAAACGTACTACTGATTGTCACTGATAATTCTTATTTGATCTTAAAAAATTATGTGTCTAAAATTTCACTCCTGTAAGCACAATATTTGTTTATGTACATTCTATAATGCGATATTCATAAGGAAAGGAGAAGATGCTACCACGACAAAAATTCGGCAATAAGTTTTCGGATATTTTGACGGGTAAAGAGATCTCCCCTTTTTTCAGATTTCCTTAAAATTTATTTAATTGAATATGAAAATATTTTGAGTGTGCTTCCTCTTCTTTCTTTCATTCGTTTGGTTTTGATTAAAGAACAAAAACAAACAATAACAGAACAAAACGAATGAAACAAAGAAGAGGAAGCACGCTCAAAATAAAACTTCACTCAAATCGATGATTTGATGGTGGCAAAGGAAAAGTGAGATGTTTGTACGAATTTATTTCGGCATAAGCAGGCTATCAATGTAAAACCTTTTTTTCGGAGGGTTCAAGTTTGGTTCATTTTTGGGTTTAATGATCTGCCTGAATTTATTCTGATAATTGGTTGATAGTTTTGCTGCAAGTAGAGCATGCTGATGAGGAATGTGGCAATTCCGAAACGTGCGTCCATCCAACCATCTTGCAGTCGATAGAGCTTTGCCCAAATAAATTTGACAAGCATACTTTTCCTCTGTTGGTTAAGCTACACTTGTAGTTTAGTCAATGCAAGGTTTTAAGGTGAAAGCAAAAACAACAACAATGTATAAAAATAAAACTTTAACAAAATGTATGGTTTTAAGCTGAAATAAAACAACAACAACAATGCTTAAAGAACAAAACCAACAATAACAAAACAAAACGAATAAAATAAAATTTTGACAAAATTTTCTATAGAAATAAAATTTTGACAAAATTTTCTACACAAATAAAAATTTGACAAATTTTTCTGCAGAAATAAAATTTTGACAAAGTTTTCTGTAGAAAATAGAAATTTTCTATAGAAATAAAATTTTGACAAAATTTTCTATAGAACTAAAATTTTGATAAAACTTTCTATAGAAATAAAATTTTGACAAAATTTTCTATAGAAATAAAATTTTGACAAAATTTTCTATAGAAATAAAATTTTGACAAAATGTTCTATAGAAATAAAATTTTGTCAATATTTTCTATAGAAATAAAATTTTGGCAATATTTTCTACAGAAATAAAATTTTAACAAAATTTTCTATAGAAATAAAGTCTTGACAAATTTGTCTATAGAAATAAAATTTTGACAAAATTTTCTATAGAAATAAAACTTTGACAAAATTTTCTATAGAAATAAAATTTTGACAAAATTTTCTATAGAAATAAAATTTTGGCAAAATTTTCTATAGAAATAAATTTTTCACAAAATTTTCTGTGGGTATAAAATAAATTTTGACATAATTTTCTATAGAAATACAATTTTGACAACATTTTGTAAAGAAATAAAATTTTGAAAAAATTTTATTAGAAATAAAATCTTGGCAAAATTTTATTAAAAAATTTTATAAAAATTTCTACAGAAATAATATTTTGAATAAAATTTCTATAGAAATAAAATTTTTATAGAAATAGACAAAAACAAAATTTAAAAATTTCATTTACATTTCAAATTATTAATGAACACATTTATTGTCTTAATGAAATTCATTCGTAACATTAATGAAAAACTTTCTTTGGCTCAAAATGTTGATAGCCATTTTTGGTCGCCTTAGCATAACTCGATTGGGCCATTCGGAGCGCGGCTAAATCTACCTGATTTGTTTCTTGGCTATTCACAATTTATCTTCGCGCACATCGTCTTAAGTATAACATTCTAGGCAATGGTGGAAGGTACATTAGATTTGGTCTGGCTGAACTTACGGCCGTATATACTTGTTTAATATGTGTTGCATCCGTTTTCGCAATATTTTGATGAAATCCAGCACTCCCCTTTTGTATCATTTCGGTCGTTGTTACCGTTTTTACCACTTTTTGGACACAGTCAGCATCCTGATAACGAGCAATGGTATGAGTTACATAACTTTTATATGCTGGAGGGCTTTAACGATAGCCATTTGTGGTTTTCTATCACGCTTGAATTTATGATATAACCCTATTATACACCGGTCTCCCAATTTAACATCTTGTAGGGAGCATCAACCTAACCTAACCTAACCTAACCTAACCTAACCTATTATACACCGGTCTCCCAATTTAACATCTTGTAGGGATAGGAAGCATACTGAGAATCTTAATTAGCCGATACTGGAAGGAAATTACTTTATCGGATTTTCTTAGATGCTTAGACAATTGAGCCGGGCTATATACGCTTGTTTTTGTCGGACAATGTGTGAAGTTGTTATCACTTCGTGTAAGATACCCTATTGGCATGTCACTAGCATTACTGGATAAGCATAAACCTAATCTAAGGAGTTGTTGGAGTGATGTCAAAATGGGATACAGGCCATGACGTAATATCTACTAGTGGCATGGAGTATACATAAGCATTTCCCTTAGAACTTGGGACCTTTTCTACTTGTTCGTTTTCTTTCATTAGATAAATCAAAGTAAGCTAATTTGCCAGACTTGCTATGATTTCATTGTTAAATGTGAAAAGGCCTCTCCACAGGTCACTACAATATACTGGCTCCCAGTTATTATTAATCAATATCAATGGCATTAAATAAAAGTTGTCACTATAAATATTCGACTATTAGTTTTGTTGTTGATTTACTTTGCTAAATATGTTAGACTGATAATGTAATTCCCTCCCATTTTCTTATTGTTTCACAAATTGTTTAATTTTGTTTTTTATTAGTGAAAAAATTTAATTATATTGATTTCCGCTGTTTAAAAATTTCCCAATGGAAATTAATCACAATTTAATAAATAAATAAAAAAACAAGCGAAAATGGAATAGCTTTCCATTTATCCACCTGTACCATAATTTAAGCGCTGCACCCTGTTTCGTAAGCAGCTCTGTCTCGTTCTCTGGAAATTTGTCGATTATTCATTGGGAAAACGGCACAAGGCAATATCAGTTGAATGTGAAAATCACAAAAACAAAAACTATATTTAATTTTCAATAATCAATGCTTAACGCTCGACTGACTCTTTGACGCTCCCAATAAATTTTTATGAAAATCCTATTGAGGCATAGACAAAGCACAAAAAAAATCCAGAACGTCACTTAGGTCATTCGGTATGGGTAATGCTGCTGCTAACGCTTCAGAAGGGTGGCAATGGAGGTGGTGGCTATGGTCGATGAATGAATGAATTGTGAATTACAAAATACCGACAAATAATTCAACAGCAAAAATACAACTATCAACAGCGAAAAAAAAAACTACAAAAATAAAAACATAGTTGAATACGAAAAAATGTGTAATAAATTTGAAAAATTTTGTTAACAACATTTTGCTTAGTTTTTAGATATCAGTCTTTTTTTATTATTTTTTCTGTGCTAGTGAGTAATTCGAAATATATACAACCGGAAACGAAATTCAAACGGCAAATTCAGTTGTATAATGGGGTATAACTTTATCACTATCGAACTTATTCACAATGGGAAAGATGTGGACTAAACGAGACACGGGGAGACGAGACAAATTCCAAGGTTAGGTATAGAGGTAGTCCGTTATTTTATACTCATTCAGGCTATTCAGACCATTGTGGTACCACACTTCAATGAATCCAAGAATCAAGCATTCCTGCCACTTTAACCTAACCTAACTCAAACTGCCTAGGGAAAGTGAACATTGATAAAATTTAACCGCGACAACTTGGTAACATTGAATTTGAATTTATTCTGCAGTTTCTCTTCACGTGTTATGAAAGTCCTTTAAAGAGTGCACTCGCGGTAACGTGAACACCGCCTAACGTGAAGACACCAAAAAAGATGAAACGCTAAAAAACATGATATTTGACGTTGAAGTCCGATTCACAATGCCGAATACAATTTCAAATACACTTACGGAATTTTTTAGTGGTAGTTTGCCTTTTTTCGTGAATTTTAATTATTAATTGAAATAGTTTTATATGGTAATTCCATAACCACTCCCTCAAAAAAAAAATCGCTTCTCTAACATATGTCCCAAACATATTTTGCAGGAAGGACATATATTATTGGATACTGCCAAAACATTGATATGTTTGTTTTATGTGAACATATTATATGTTTGGAAGCATTTTGAGCCCAAAAATATTATATGCTTGGAAGAATTTTCACCTAAGAAGATTGTGCTCATTCCCTCAAATAAATTTCACTTCCACGAAATTTTTATACCCTCCACCATAGGATGGGTGAAATTCTGAGTCGATCTGAGCATGTCCGTCCGTCCGTCTGTTGAAATCACGCTAACTTCCGAACGAAAGAAACTATCGACTTGAAACTTGGCACAAGTAGTTGTTATTGATGTAGGTCGGATGGTATTGCAAATGGGCCATATCGGTCTACTTTTACGTATAGCCCCCATATCCTCCAAATTTGGCTTGCAGACCCTCTAAGAGAAGAAAATTTCATCCGATCTTGCTGAAATTTGGTACATGATGTTGGTATATGGTCTGTAACAACCATGCTAGAATTGGTCCATATCGGTTTATAATTATATATAGCCCCCATATAAACCGATCCCCAGATTTAGCTTGCGGAGCCTAAAAGAGAAGCAAATTTCATCCGATCCGCCTGAAATTTGGTACATGATGTTGGTATATGGTCTCTAACAACCATGCTCGAATTGGTCCATATCGATCCATAATTATATATAGCACCCATATAAACCGTTCTCCAGATTTGACCTCCGGAGCCTCTTGGAGGAGCAAAATTCATCCGATCCGGTTCAAACGTGGTGTTAGTATATGGTCTCTAACATCCATGCAGAAATTGGTCCATATCGGTCTATAGTTATATATAGCCGATCTCCAATCACACAACAATTGGTCCATATCGGGTCATAATCATGGTTGCCACTCGAGTCAAAAATAATCTACCAAAATTTTATTTCTATAGAAAATTTTGTCAAAATTTTATTTCTATAGAAAATATTGTTAAAATTTTATTCGGTTCATAATCATGGTTGCCACTCGAACCACAAATAATCTACCAAAATTTTATTTCTATAGAAAATTTTTCGAAATTTTTTTTCTGTAGAAAATTTTGTTAAAATTGTATTTCTATAGAAAATTTTGTTAAAATTTTATTTATATAGAACATTTTGTCAAAATTTTATTTCTATAGAAAATTTTGTCAAAATTTTGTTAAAATTTTATTTCTATAGAAAATTTTCTCAAAATTTTATTTCTATAGAATATTTTGTCAACATTTTATTTCTGTAGAAAATTTTGTTAAAATTTTATTTCTATAGAAAATTTTGTCAAAATTTTATGTCTATAAAAATTTTGTCAAACTGAATTATATACGTATTTGATCGATCTGTTTTGATTTAATATATATCACGTATGGACTTACATATAATTTAGAAGACGGTGTTAGGAGGTTTTAAGATACCTTGCCATCGGCAAGCGTTGCCGCAATTTAAGTAATTCGTTTGTAGATGGCAGTGTTTAGAAGAAGTTTCTACGCAATCCATGGTGTAGGGGTACATAAGCTTCGGCGTGGCCGAACTTATGGCCTTATAGGTTAGGTTAGGTTGGGTTAGGTGGCAGCCCGATGTATCAGGCTCACTTAGACTATTCAGTCCATTGTGATACCATATTGGTGAACTTTTCTTTTATCATTTTATAGCCGAGTCCGAACGGCGTTCCACATTGCAGTGAAACCACTTAGAGAAGCTTTGAAACCCTCTGAAATGTCACCAGCATTAGTGAGGTGGGATAATCCACCCCTGAAAAACTTTTTGGTGTTCGGTCGAAGCAGGAATCGAACCCACGACCTTGTGTATGCAAGGCGGGCATGCTAACCATTGTACCACGGTGGCTCCCTACGGCCGTATATACTTGTTTGTTTTGAAATTTGCTGACGTTCGCTAATATGAACATTTTCGCTAACGTGAACTTTTGGTTTTAATTAGTTCAAGTTACCGCGAGTAACGTGAACCGATTATATTTTGCAGGTTTACAAAATCAAAATGAAATGTTCACGGGTTCGTACACGGCCGTTCACGATTTCATGAACGGCTTTCGTTTTTCTTTGGCCATGAAAAGTCTTAAAATATTCGTTTAACGTTCTTATGGCAACTGCGCCGGTGTTACAATGTGCTAAGACGACTGTTAACGCGTACCCACGTTCGAGTCACGAAAACGTTTTTATACCCTAAACCACAAGTGGTCAGGGTATAATAAGTTTGATCGGCCAAAAAATGTGCCTACCAGAAATATTGATTTTAGACCCCATAAAATATATACCGATCGACTCAGAATCACCTCCTGAGTCGATCTAGCGCTTGGTGTCCGTCCGTCCATCTGCCCATGTATTTGTTGTTCACAGGATTTCGGTCGCAATTATTAACCGATTTTGATGAAATTTGGTACAGGGAGTTGTTTGGGCACAAGGACGAACGCTATTGAATTTGGAAGAAATCGGATCAAATTTAGATATAGCTCCCATATATATGTATCTCTATATGTGCAAAAAATCATCGAAATCGGTTCAGATTTAGCTATAGCTCCCATATATATGTACCGCCCGATTTTTCTAAATTTGGCTATAAAACCCTTATTTATCAACCGATAGTACTCAAAGTTGGCCAAATGTAATCTTCTATAGCACTAAATGTATGTGCAAAATTTCATCGAAATCGGGTTAGATTGAGATACAGCTCCCATATATGTATCGCCCGATTTTGAAAAATTTGCCCCTAATAACCTTATGTTTGACCATACACCCAGAAAAAAGTGTCTTCGAAACTAAAGGAAAAAATGTTCATCAATTTAGTTTAGCCATTTTATTTCCACTCAGTTAATATTTTGTGTGAAATAATAAAATTTACTTGTTTCAGTAAAAAAATCCTAAACTGAAAGCAGTTAGGAATAGTTCATAAACTAGAATAGGACATGGAATTTTACTAATACTGTTTTCTTCGCTGGGTATAAGAATTTACTACTGAACAAGAAAATTTTATTCACTGATAACAAAGCATTCGTAAAAATAAACAAAAACCGAACTAAAACCAAGTTTCCTCAAATTTAGTAAGATTTCTTATAAAATGATAATTCTGACTTCCTTTATTATAGAAAGCTTATCATACATACGAATAACACTTGGCATAGAAAAATATTTTAGTTCATTCGTACTAAGAAGTATTCAATCCTTTCAAAACTTAAGGAAACACACTTGTTAGAATATAGGAAAATTTCCTACATTTCTTTTATCTACCTGTAATCGATACCTGTCTTTGATGTAATCGATATGTTTGCGCGTGGGTTGTTTTTATAGTTGGAATCGCGTTGTTATGGTATACGGAGAGATTGTTAAAAAATAATATAGTAAAATAATATTATAAAAAACAAATAAAATATAGAAAATATTTGTTATTTTAAATTAGTGAGAAATATGTTCGTTTTTTGAAAATTGGTTTATAAAAAAGAAAACACCAACAGAATAATAACCCCTTCATTCAACTTCATTTTGGAATCTTCAATTAACAGGTAATATTCAGTGACGCTAACCTTTTGTGAAAAAATTGGTTTTGGATTTTTTTGTTTATATTTGTAGGTATTGAAATTGTAGAAGGTGGACAAAATTGCTAGGCAGCAAATTATTCAAAGTGAAAGGTACTACAAGAAGAAAAATAATAATAATTAATATTTCAAGGCCAGTCGATGCTGTTGATTCTAAATAAATATATTTAATATATTAATAAAACATGTATTTTATTGAAGAAAAAATTGCTTATATAAATACATAAAATTGTATTTAAAAACGAAGGTAAGCAGATCTTACTTTGAAGTAAAAGGTTTACCACAAATATGTAAGATTTGTCCAAATGAATGAAAAAAAGTTCAATAAAATCATTCCATATATGAATTCAATTCAGTTGAATTTTTTCATTCTGTAGTATAGTGGTACATAAATATAGGAAAATGTTAACTAATATACGGAATGCATTCTACCTAATTTCTACGAAAATCACATCATTCAAACAAATAAAAATGTCTTTGGCGCTATACGAAGTTCAACTTTCTTCACAATGAGTTCATTTTAACTTAAAGAAGGGGTCACTTTTTTCTGGGTGTAGAGGCCTCATTTCTTAACTGATCTTCCTCAAAAATTTTGAACAAGGTAACCTTTTGTGGTATTAATCAAACCCGCAAAATATTATGCAAATTGGTTCAGATTTACATATAGCTTCCATATATATGCGTCGCTCGATTTTCCCAAATTTGGCCATAATACTCTTATTTATTAACCAAGGTTACTCACATTTCAAATTTTGATTTACTAGCCTATCATATTTATACGTACTTGTAGCTATTACATAAGAATATTGCTAGATTTTTACAAATTTGGATTTAGTACCCACAATAATTGAGCGATTTGCTCTTTTTTTAATAATGGGCTTAATATTAGTGGCATACTAACTCCGTAGGTGCAATATCAACTACAGCCAGTGTTGCTAGAAGTAGGGGAAATTCCCTATATTTCTAATATTTAGCGTCTTGTAGGCCGCAATGTAGGGACATTTTCACTCAACACGATTTGTAATAATTTTTACATTTTGGTGGCTGTAGAGGAGGAAATTAGAAGCCGGCAAGGCTTGCTTTTTAACAATGTGTGGTAACAACAGTTGCAACTCGTGCCAAAACAAAAATCTAATAAAATTTAAAGATTACCACAAATCTATTCTATAGAAAAACAAATATTTCTATAGAATTTTTTGTTAAAATTTTATTCTTGTAGAAAATTTTGTCAACATTTTATTTCTATAGAAAATTTTGTCAAAATTGTATTTCTATAGAATTTTTTTTTTTCAAAATATTATTTCTATAAAAAATTTTCTCAAAATTTTATTTCTATGGAATTTTTTCTCAAAATTTTATTTCTATAGAATTTATTATCAAAATTTTATTTCTATAAAAAAATTTCTCAAAAAATTGTTTATAGAAACTTTTTCAAAAATAGTATTTTTAAAGAGATTTAACACAAAAAATTATCAAAATTTTATTTCTATTAAAAAATTTCTCAAAAAAATTGTTTATAGAAACTTTTTCAAAAATAGTATTTTTATAGAGATTTAACAAAAAAATTACTATTTTTGGTAGAATTCTACCCACTGTGGCAACCGTGGTGGTAATACAATTTTTTTTTTTAGGTTATATGTTATACGTTCCATTTTCATGTTTTAAGATAATAAAGTACTTAGAACCATTTTTATTTTGTATTTTTTTTTAATTTAACGAAAAATATTGCAATTGAAAATTGTTTGGGAATGTATGGGAAAGTAGGGAACTTTTTTTGTCCTTGCAGGGTAAACCGAACATTTTCCCTGGCAACACTAGCTATGAGCTATAGTCAGATTGAGACAAACACCCATAAACATGTACCCCTTAATTTTCTTAAATATGCAACTGCGGTTTATCTCCCAGACCTATATCAATGTTACCCCACAAATGCTTATGATTACTAATTCAGTAAGGGTGGTTTAGGGTATGATATAGTCGGCCCCACCCGACTTTCTACTTTACTTACTTGTTATACCCTTCACCACTACTGTGGTACAAGGTATAATAAGTTTGTGCATTTGTATGTAACACCAAGAAGGAAAAGTCTGAGACCCATCGTTTAGTATACCGATAGTCTTAGAATTAATTTCTGAGTCGATTTAGCGATGTCCGTCTGTCTGTCTGTCTGTTGATGTATTTTTGTGTGCAAAGTACAGCTCGCAGTTTTAGTCCGATTGTAAAATTTGGTATAGGGTCCTGTTTCGGCTCAAAGACAATCCCTATTGAATTTAGAAAAAATCGGTTCAGATTTAGATATAGCTGCCATATATATTTTTCACCGATCTGGTCATAATTGGCGTGTATATCAACGGATCTTCCTCAAATTCCGTACATCCGAATATTTGATGTGTCTCGAAAAACTTGCAAAATATCAGCCAAATCGGTTCAGATTTAGATATAGCTCCCATATATAGCTTTCGCCCGATTTACACTCAAATGACCACAGAGGCCAATTTTTTGCTCCGATTTAGTTGAAATTTTGCACAGGGAGTATAATTAGCATTGTAGCTATGCGTGCCAAATTTGGTTGAAATCGGTTCAGATTTAGATATAGCTCCCATATATAGCTTTCGCCCGATTTACACTCATATGACCACAGAGGCCAATTTTTTGGTCCGATTTAGTTGAAATTTTGCACAGGGAGTAGAATTAGCATTGTAGCTATGCGTGCCAAATTTGGTTGAAATCGGTTCAGATTTAGATATATCTCCCATATATAGCTTTCGCCCGATTTACACTCATATGACCACAGAGGCCAATTTTTAACTCTGATTTAGTTGAAATTTTGCACAGGGAGTAGAATTAGCATTGTTGCTATGCGTGACAAATTTGGTTGAAAACGGTTCAGATTTAGATATAGCTCCCATATATATGTTTTTTTAATTTCGACAAAAATGGTCAAAATACCAACATTTTCCTTGTAAAATCGCCGCTGCTTAGTCGAAAAGTTGTAAAAATGACTCTAATTTTCCTAAACTTCTAATACATATATATCGAGCGATAAATCATAGTTCGAAATTTTCTTAAAATTGCTTCAGATTTAAACGTTTCCCACATTTTTTTACTAACATTGTGTTCCACCCTAGTGCATTAGCCAACTTAAATTTTGAGTCTATAGATTTTGTAAAAGTCTATCAAATTCTGTCCAGATCGAGTGATATTTATATGTATGTATTTGGGACAAACCTTTATATATAGCCCCCAACACATTTGACGGATGTGATATGGTATCGAAAATTTAGATCTACAAAGTGGTGCAGGGTATAATATAGTCGGCTCCGCCCGACTTTAGACTTTCCTTACTTGTTTTTTTTTATAAATTCGTAACCATTACGTTTTCAGATCATGAACGCGACACCATACGTTGTCAAAATAACAACAATCGTTGTCAGATTGTCGTCCGTTTAACACCACATGTATGTTGATTCACTATCATGAACGGATCGTTTTGAAATTTGCACGCCGTTCATGATTTGTTCTATGGGTTTAGTGATACAATAGAAGTCTAATTAGGGCCAGCTTTGGACAAAATCGATTAATGCATAAGTGTATACGAGTAATGGCCACATTTGGGGGCTATATCTGTATATATATATTTGATCCGATTGTTTCCAAATTCAATAACGTTCGTCCGTGAACCAAACAACAAACCATCGAAATTGTTTAAAAATTTCGACCAGAACAAAATCATATACAGACGGATCGACGGACACCAAGTGCTAAATCAACTCAGGAGTTGATTCTGGGTTGATCGGTATGTATTTTGTGGGGTCTAAAATCAATATTTCTGGTAGGCACTTGTTTTGGAGATCAATATTATTATACCCTAAACACTACACAGAAAAAAGTAAACTGTTTGATTGCAAGTATGAACTAACTCGTGCGCTTAACTGAATTGCGCTCTGCATTTTGTGATTTCCGTAAAGCGTTGTTAAGACAAGGGACATTTACCTAATGCATTGGTGTACTTTTTAAATGTACTTCACAAAATTACACTCATTTTCGCAAAAGTAACAAACATTTGCGCAAAAGTAACAAAATTCAAATAGCATATAGTTCGACAGCTAAATTAATTTCAGGGCAACGTGAATCGAGATATGCCCCTAGACCTGAGGGCACATCTGCGTCGATTATGAACGACGGAAGCGGTAAGTTCAAGTAACTTCATCATTGCCCTGATTTTACGTGATATTCTATAAGTAGTCATATGGACTTAGTAATCAAATACATTTGGTGTACACCCAGAGAAGGAATATGATCACCTCACACATGTTTTAAGAGCAAAATATTATTTTTGGGTGGTGACCATGTAACATGGTTTTCGTAACCATGTTATTTTCTCGGAAATCATGTATCTGATTTCGGCAAGCAGGTTATATTTGATGAGAAAATAACATTTTAGTGACAAAACATGTTACATGGTCACCATACAAAAATAACATTTTGCTTTTGAAGCATGTTTGAGGTGATCATATTCCTTCTCTGCGTGTAGGACATTACTTTGGCCCTCTGTCATTTCTATTCATTACAACCTAATGTCGCTGCGTACATCCATGTGTAATATTACAAAACGGATATAGACAAATACATACGAATACACTCTATCATGCTAGTATATGAATTTCCCCATACTCATATACGGATGCCTTTGTTTTAGTTTAGAGTAAATGGGATATTGAAAACAAAAAGAAAACGCAATAAATAAACATTGTTATCGAGTAACAAACACACACACACCCACACACACAGTCACATCATTTCATTCAATTCAGCGAATATTCCATTTATAAATCCATTGATTAAATTGTACATCACTGCAAATGTTGGTCGAGCTGTACTTTGCAAAGCACCATTTATTTATAAAAATTTTGTTTTAGTTTTAAATGCTTGATTTCCACTTTGCTAGTGAATATGAGAAAAAAATACCGATATCAAAAACGAAAAAGACGAGGTGGAAAATAAATGTGAAATATATTAGTTTATTGGCGTATTGGCCGATTGAAAATCATCACAATAAAATAAACAAATTCGCAGTTAATAATTTGATACTACACAGACAGACGGACATTGTTGACCGGATGAATGGATGGGTGGGGGCTGCCGGAAAAAGATTGTGTTCGAGGGAGTATTTGTAAGAGGTGTACAAACATTGGCCCACAATGCATATGATATGGTGTGAAGCTATAAACGTGGGTGACATGATAAGCGCTTAGTCCATAAAAAAAGTTCACTCTGCGATTCGGTATTCAAACAAGGTAAACACAAACATGTCAGCTAGATTTGATTGAAATTTCTACACTCATCTTTTAGGGGTGAATATTAAACTCTAGTACATTGCCCTTGCATCAGGTGGTAAGGCTTAATACTTATAGGTCCTCCTACCTATATCTAAAATAAGGTGTAATCAATTTTTTTTTTTGGATCCGATCCGGCTGAAATTTGGTAAATGGTTTTGGTATATGGTCTCTAACAACCATGCAAAAATTGGTCCACATCGGTCCATAATTATATATAGCCCCCATATAAACCGATCCATAGATTTGGCTTGCGAAACCTTAAAGAGAAGCAAATTTAATCCGATCCGACTGAAATTTGGTACATGGTTTTGGTCCACATCGGTTTATAATTATATATAGCCCCCATATAAACCGATCCCAGATTTAGCTTGCGGAGCCTCTAAGAGAAGCAAAATTCAACCGATCCGGTTGAAATTTGAAACATGGTGTTAGTATAGGTTCTCGAACAACTGTGTCAGTATTGGTCCATATCGGTCTATAATTATATATAGCCCCATATAAACCGTTCTCCAGATTTGATCTCCGGAAACTCTTGGAGGAGAACGTGGTGTTAGTATATGGTCTCTAACATCCATGCAAAAATTGGTCCACATAGGTTCATAATTATATATAGCCCCGATATGAACCCAGCCCCAGATTTGACCTCCGGAGCCTCTTGGAGGAGCAAAACTCATCCGATTTGGAACATGGTGTTAGTATATGGCCGTTAACAACTATTCCAGATTTGGCCAATATCGGTCTATAGTTATATATAGCCGGTCCCCAATCACACAAAAATTGGTCCATATCGGTTCAAAATCATGGTTGCCACTCGAGCCAAAAATAATCTACCAAAATTTTATTTCTATAGAAAATTTTGTCAAAAATTTTATTTCAATAGAAAATTTTATCAACACTTTAGTTCTATAGAAAGTTTTGTCAAAATTTAATTTCAATAGAATATTTTGTTAAAATTTTATTTCTATAGAAAATTTTGTCAAATTGAATTATATACGTATTTAATCGGTCTTTTTAAATTTAATATATACCACGTATGGTATATATTAAATTTAGAAGACGGTGTTAGGAGGTTTTAAGATACCTAGCCATCGGCAAGCGTTGCCGCAACCCATGTAATTCGATTGTGGATGGCAGTGCTTAGAAGAAGTTTCTACGGGTACATAAGCTTCGTTCTGGCCGAACTTACGGCCTTATATACTTGTTTAAACTGAGTGTCTCACCTTTTATTACGGTTGACATTTTTTGTGCCACTTTTTATAAATTCTCGACGATAACGCTGGTACTAAGTAATACGAACTTTATCCATTGACCATTGCTGGGGTCAATGGATGCAAAGCAATATTTGGCCTCACGACAATATTTTTTTCGGTCTTACACTGAAAAAATAGTGAACACACCAGGAAAGAAAATTGTAGTTAATTTTAGAAAAATTAGAATAATTTCAGAAAAATTTGATTAATTTTAGAAAATTTTAACTCTATTAGAAACGCAGATGTCAAGTCGATTTCACAAAAATAAGTAAATAATTTTCGACAAATTCTGAAATATTTCTTAGACTAAATTATTATTTTTCACTTATTAAAAAAAATGAAGGAACAAAATTTGGAGTTCAAAATTGCAAAAATGTCTTAAGTACCATAAGAAGTTCAAGATGAGCGCATTAATGGTAAAATTTAAAAATTTTAAGAAATTCTGAACTATTTTGTGGGAAACACAAATTTAGTTAATCTTTATGCTTCAATTGTGTAAAATTTTTCCTCAGTTTTAGTTAATTTAACTAACGTACGGAAAAAAATATTCAAGTCATGGGAAATTTCGTAAGACGTAATAATTCCATGAACTAAAATAGAATTAAATCGGCCCTAGTGAAATATAGTGTTCACTTTTTTTTGAGTGTAGGTGTATATCTCTCGAGAAAACAATCTATTAGCTTGATTTAACAAAAAGTCACAAGTCTTCATCTCCATCCCTACCTTCTTTTAAAATAGAAATTTTACTTAAAAATAATCTAAGGTTGAACAGCTCTGTTTTACAATTACCTACATTTTAACGAAAGGCGTGTTCATTTTAATGAATGAAATCAACAAATGACTGAGTGACTGACTGGCTGGCTGGATGGCTTGATGTATGTTGGCCTTTCTGTTCTGTTCTTTCTATTCAACAATGGCATCACTTGGTGTTTTGCTATGAAATCAAGGTGTGACGTCACATATGGGACATGGGCGATATCAAAACGAATACGGAGTGTATTCGTTTGTTTATACAAAATTAAATAGAAAAATACATAATTTTTTCATTTCAATTGTTGAGCGTGAAGTTTTTTATCTTAATGATTAATTACAGGTTATACGTGTATTTGTTTATATGCCAACAAATAATTTATAAGTAATTTTGTATCAAAGATTATTTTTGCTTTAATAAATCTTTTTTTTTTGTTTTTGTTTTTTGCCGTTTTCCGATAGCATTACGTTTTGTCTGAAGGAAATTGTGATCTACATGGGAATTATTTCAATAAACAATGAAGTTAAGTATTTTGTGAACTATATTTTAATGGGCAGGAAAAGGTGAAATATTTGATAATAATTGATTTGTGTAAATTTCATTAGGAAATCATAGAAAAAAATTTCATGAACCCGATAATAATTCTTTATTGCAAATGCATCGAATTTTTGATAAATTTCCTCCAAAAATTCGAAGAAAATTTTTATAGTATTGTTGAGGAAAAACGATATTAAATTTTATAATTCCTTAGCATTTTAAATAAAAATTGGACAAAATATATGGTTTTTGCATACTGAAATTTCTAAATAATGAAGCAATCTGCCTTCCCTCCCGCAAAGATTCATTAGGGGTAGAAAACAATAACCAATTAAAAAACAAGTAAAGAAAGTCTAAAGTCGGGCGGGGCCGACTATATTATACCCTGCACCACTTTGTAGATCTAAATTTTAGATACCATATCACATCCGTCAAATGTGTTGGGGCTATATATAAATGTTTGTCCCAAATACATACATTTAAATATCACTCGATCTGGACAGAATTTGATAGACTTCTACAAAATCTATAGACTCAAAATTTAAGTCGGCTAATGCACTAGGGTGGAACACAATGTTAGTAAAAAAAAATATGGGAAACATTTAAATCTGGAGCAATTTTAAGAAAACTTCGGAAAAGTTTATTTATGATTTATCGCTCGATATATATGCATTAGAAGTTTAGGAAAATTAGAGTCATTTTTACAACTTTTCGACTAAGCAGTGGCGATTTTTCAAGGAAAATGTTGGTATTTTGACCATTTTTGTCGAAATCAGATAAACATATATATGGGAGCTATATCTAAATCTGAACCGATTTCAACCAAATTTGACACGCATAGCTACAATGCTAATTCTACTCCCTGTGCAAAATTTCAACTAAATCGGAGCAAAAAATTGGCCTCTGTGGGCAAATGAGTGTAAATCGGGCGAAAGCTATATATGGGAGCTATATCTAAATCTGAACCGATTTGGCTGATATTTTGCAAGTTTTTGGAGACTCATAAAATATTCGGATGTACGGAATTTGAGGAAGATCGGTTGATATACACGCCAATTATGACCAGATCGGTGAAAAATATATATGGCAGCTATATCTAAATCTGAACCGATTTTTCCAAAAACAATAGGGATCGTCTTTGAGCCGAAACAGGACCCTATACCAAATTTTAGGACAATCGGACTAAAACTGCGAGCTGTACTTTGCACACAAAAATACATCAACAGACAGACAGACAGAGGGAGAGACAGACAGACAGACAGACGGACATCGCTAAATCGACTCAGAATTTAATTCTAAGACGATCGGTATACTAAACGATGGGTCTCAGACTTTTCCTTCTTGGCGTTACATACAAATGCACAAACTTATTATACCCTGTACCACAGTAGTGGTGAAGGGTATAACAAGTAAACTTTAAAGTGGGACGGGGCCGACTATATTATACCCTGCACCAATTTGTAGATCTACATTTTTGAAATAATCTCAAATTCTTCAAATTTCTTTGGTGCTGTATACAAATGGTTATGTTCCCATATACATATATTTAAATCTGAATCAATTGGACAAAATATTTTAGACTTCTTCAAAATCTCTACACTCAAATTTTAAATCGGTTAATGCCCTGACGTAAAGCACAGTGCAAAAACAGGAAAGCCTAAAGTCGGGCGCTGCCGACTATATTATACCCTGCACCACTTTGTAGATCCACATTTTCGATACCATATCAACTCCGTCGAATGTGTTGGGTGCTATATATAAAGGTTCTTCTTCCCATATACATATATCTAAATATGAGCCGATCTGGAAAAAATTTGTTAGAATTCTACAAAATCTATTGACTTTAAGTCGGATAATGCTTTCCCAGCAAAACAATTTGGAAGATCTTCTCAAGGCACACCTTTAAAAGAACTTCTAGAAATGCCCTCCCAAAGATGTTCTTTATTTTAACTGCACAGAAAGTTCATTTGAGCCAATTTGTCTATAACTCGCTTTTTTCATATTTTTAATGGGAAATGTATTTTTTTTTTTTTTTTTCAAATTGGAATTTATAAAATTGTAAAATATTTTAAACTTAGCCGAAAAAATGCTAAATTCTCTCTAAAAAAATGCGAATTTTGGAAAATATTTGAGGACAAACGTTCCAGACAAGCGTTATAATGCATTAAAAATCATAAACAATTTTAAAAATTATTTATTTGTCAAAATATCATAAAATGTCTTAATTCATATCCAAAACACTGAATTCGCCTCACACCGTAAGACGTGATGCAAATTCAGTGCAGCGGCTTTTGAAATGGTGGACACCCATCCTACACTGAACAAAAGCATACTCGGTTCCAAAGATTTTGTCTTTACTTTATAAAATTTGGTATTGATTCCGAGCCAAGGTTAGGTAGGTTAGGTTAGGTTAAAGTGGCAGCCCGATTAAGATTCAGGCTCACTTAGACTATTCAGTCCATTGTGATACCACATTAACTAAAAGTACCTATTACATATGGGCACTTCTAGTTTTAACCGCTGAACCTTCTTGATTATTTTTCTTTGTTGAACCAACCAGATTGTTCCAAAAACAGTAGCAGACTGCTTAAGTTAACGTTTTCCAGATCCGCCAGTAATCTGAAGCTATATGCTCCTAAAAGTTGCTTGCGCTTTACACAAAATGCAGGACACTCACACAAGAGGTGTTTAATTGATTCTTTTTCCTCCGCATCATGACAGCTCATACAATAGTCATTATACTTCGCGCCAATAGTTTTTGCAAAATCGCCTATCAGGCAGCGACCCGTTATAGCAGATATCAGGAGTGATATCTGACGTCTCGAGAACATTAGCATATCTAGTGTGCGGTTTAAGTTGAAATGGGGCCATATTTGCTTGGTGTCGTTACAACCCTTGCAATTCTCCCATCGAACATTTGCCATCATAACAGCCTTCTCACGCAGCATGAGCTTGCAGGTAGCTAGGGGCATACCAACAAATTCTAGTTCCCCTGGAATATGTAAGGTAGTCCCTAGCCTTGCCAACTCATCCGCTTCGCAGTTCCCCGGTATGTTCCTATGGCCAGGCACCCATATTAGGTGAATATTGTACTGCTCAGCCATCTCATTGAGAGATTTGCGGCAGTCGATGGCCGTTTTCGAGTTGAGGAACACAGAGTCCAAGGATTTTATTGCAGGTTGACTGTCTGAGTATATATTAATGCCCACATTTTTTGGAACATTACTTCTCAGCCAATTCGCCACCTCTCTTATTGCTAATATTTCAGCCTGAAAAACACTACAGTGATTAGGTAATCTTTTCGCTATTCGAAGTTCCAGATCATTAGAATATACTCCGAACCCCACTTGTCCATCCAGTTTGGAGCCATCAGTGTAGAAATCTATATATTCTTTATTCCCCGGGGTCTGTGTGCACCACGCCTCACTGTTGGGGATTAGAGTCTCAAACTTTTTGTCGAAAAGTGGACTCGCCAAAGTGTAATCCACTACGTTAGGCACATCTGGCATTGTTTTGAGGACAGAACTGTGACCGTAACCTTTTTCCGACCACAGCGATAGTTCGCGCAACCGCACAGCCGTTGTTGCAGCTGACTGTTTGGCCAAAATGTCTAAAGGCAATAGATGCAGCACGACATTAAGGGAATTTGTTCCTGTCTTGCTGAATGCGCCTGAAATACACAAACACGCCATACGCTGAACTTTATCTAAACAAGTCGGTTTCTGAAGTGCCGGCCACCAGACTACAACCCCATATAGCATTATAGGTCTAACCACTGCCGTGTATAGCCAATGCACAATTTTTGGTTTCAGTCCCCACTTTTTTCCTATTGCCTTTTTGCACGAGTACAAAGCTACAGTTGCCTTTCTCGCCCTTTCTTCAATATTAAGCTTAAAGTTCAGCTTCCTGTCCAAAATAACGCCAAGGTATTTTGCACATTCACCAAAGGGAATTTCAATACCCCCTAAGGAAATAGGCCTAACCGTGGGAGTTTTGCGATCGTTGCAGTACATGACTAATTCTGTCTTTGCAGGATTTACCCCAAGACCATTGTCTTTCGCCCATTTCTCAGTCATCCGGAGGGCCCTCTGAATAATATCTCTGATTGTGGATGGGAATTTTCCCCTGACTGCCAGAGCCACATCATCTGCGTATGCCACCACTTTTATCCTTTCTTTTTCTAGAGTAACCAGAAGGCTATTTATAGCAACATTCCAAAGAAGAGGTGATAGGACTCCTCCTTGGGGAGTGCCTCTGTTCACATACCTTTGTATGTTTGCTTGTCCTAGTGTGGCTGAAATACGTCTCTTCATTAGCAGTTCGTCTAACAGCCTGAGTATACATGGATCAACATTCAGAGTTGTCAGTCCATTTAATATCGAGCTCGGATGGACATTATTGAACGCCCCTTCGATGTCTAGAAACGCCACGATTGTGTATTCTTTGACAGATAGTGCGCTTTCAATAAAGCTGACTAGTTCATGTAGTGCGGTCTCAGTAGACCTGCCCTTCGAGTATGCATGCTGTCGTTTCGAGAACAAACTTGAATCGATGCTAGTTCTAAGATAAATATCTATCATCCTCTCCAGAGTCTTAAGTAGGAATGAGGATAAGCTGATTGGTCGGAAATCCTTCGCCCTCGAGTGAGAGGCTTTTCCCGCTTTAGGTATGAAAACGACTTTTGTTTCCCTCCACTTTCCTGGGATATATGATAAGTTGATACATCCTTTATATATCACCGACAACCAGGGGATAATTTTGTCAGTTACAACTTGTAACTCCGCCGGAGTAATTCCATCAGGTCCAGGGGATTTGAATGGTCCAAAGCTATTTAGCGCCCATCTTATTCTAGTTTCCGATACAATTTCCTCGACAGGAAACGACCGCTGAGCAACTGTGGCACCGCCAGTACATGGTTCAACCGTCTGATTTCCAGGAAAATGTGTGTCCAATAGTACCTCCAGCGTCTCCTTACTGGACGTTGTCCAATTGCCCTCCGATGTTTTAATGAAACCTGGAGCGGAGTTGGTGGATGCTAGAACCTTCCGTAGTCTGGAAGCCTCGGACGTATTCTCAATACTGCTGCAGTAAGCATTCCAAGAGTTATGCTGAGCCTTTCTCAGTTCTCGCTTGTATCCTCTCAGATTCTTCTTGTAAGCGTCCCAGTCCTCAGGGGCTCTGGTGGACTTTGCCTTGTTAAAGAGCTTCCTGCAGGATTTCCTCATATTACTTAATTCCGTAGACCACCATGGTGGTCGATGTTTCCCCCTTGGCTTTCCTCTAGGGCATGCAGCTTTCAGTGAGATGTTGAAGGCCTTAGTAATCCGCTCCACTGCGTGTTCGATATCTTGCACATTTCTCATATTTGTCTCTGTTATTTCCGGTATCATCATATTGAACGATTCCCTATACCTATTCCAGTCAGCTTTCCTAACATTTGGCGGAAATATGATCTTGGTGATATGAACATCAAATTTGAAACTGATGTAGCGATGATCTGAGAAGCTGTGTTCACTTAAAACCTGCCACTCAGATATCATTTCATTTAGTTCTTGCGAGGCCAAGGTGATGTCCAAAACCTCTTGCCTGTTTTTAGTGACAAAGGTTGGGACATCTCCCTTGTTGCAAACTACCAGATTAGTACGCAAAATAAACTCTATTAGCGACTCTCCCCTTGCATTAGTATCACTACTTCCCCATATACTATGATGTGCATTCGCATCGCATCCCATAATGAGTTTCGCCTTTGTTTTCAGTGACTCCTCCACTAAGGTCTTAACGGCATATGGAGGCATCTCCCTGTCATGTCCCATGTAGACCGAAGATACCCAATATTTGCATTTGGCTATTTCTAAACTTGCAACGACAGTGTCTGTATTGCACATTGAGGGAAGCAGAAACAAATTGAGCTCGTTTTTAGCAATTATACAGGCTCGATTTACATCATTACCAGTATACTGCAATAGTTTGAACCCCGGAGTACTTAATTCACATATTTTGTTTTTGTAAACATATGGTTCTTGAATAAGAACTATATCTATGTCCCCTTTCATCAGGAGAACTTTTAAGGCAGCACATGCAGCCTTACAATGATGAAGATTTATCTGGAGGATCCGTAGGACCATCGAGATTTTCAACAACCGTCACATCAGCCGCTTCGATCGAGTCATCAAGAATGTCCTCTTCAGAGATATCGGTGACTCTCGCAATAACCATAGGTTCGACTTTGGTGAGTTCTGAGGCAATAGAAGCCTCCTCACGCATACGGTATCTATCCATGTCTTCAACTTTGGTATCTCCCTCGACTTCGCAAGAGGATCCGCTTACTTCTGATTCAGACAGAGGCTTGTCCATTTCTGAATCCTTTAGCTGATCGTTTTTATACACCTTCATTTGGATATAATGAAAGCCATAACATACACGGCCCTGGGACTTTGCCAGATGTGGCAAAGACTGAGTGTTCAATATAAACACTGCATGCCGTCTTGGTCCATCCACTTCATCCAAACGGCCAACCTTCCAATCAGCTGTTGGAAGATCTGGATTGCATCGTTTCAGTCTATTTAAAATAGATTCAGGGTCAGAAGGGTTTGCAGGTATCCAGGCATGTGCTCTAGGTCTAGCCGGTATGTCTTTCTTCTCGACTAACTCTAGAGCAGCTCCTTCCCAAACTTCACCAATTAGTATCAGAGCAGCTTTAAAACATTCTATAGACCTCTGGTCCTCAAATGCGACTAGCTTAAATCGTCCTTGATACCAACCAGCCTCTTGGTGTCGAGGATCTGGGCCGGGAAACTTTTCCAGTACCTGTGAGTAGACGACAGATAGAGCATTCTCAATTTCCCCCCATTTTTGCTTTGGAACCATACCGTCCAATGCTCCTTTATTAATGATAGCCATCACAAGGCTATCTTTAGCAACTGAGGCAAACGATCTTTGATCCCTTTTGGAGGATGGCAGCTCATCCGGCGATCGTTCCCTTTTTCCAGTCTCAAGAATTCCTTGAGCCCATTTTAAGGAATCGCTTTGTTTAGCCGACAACGTGCTTGGGTCGACTGATCCTAACTTCTTTAGGATAAACAAAGCATTTCTGCGTTCCTTGAATCTCTTTCGTGAGGGATTACCTCCTTTTGATGTCGTTACCTTAGAAAAAGTTCGACTTGTCAGTGTGTCGCCACCTGTCGACCCGTCTACAGGTCGACTAATTGGGCCTAACTCTTGGTCATTGCCCAGATTTATAACTCCAGTCGATACCCGTCCACTGGGCCCTGAAGTTAGCAACCCAGTGGATGACTTGGAATTTCGCTGCATGGTGGCTTAATATCCCACCACACTTGAAATTCGTAGTAGGTACCTATTACTATGAGTTTATCCGCTATTGAAAAAACACGTCCGTTCCGTTCGACGGTTGAATAGGAGCCAAAGAATCGGAGAATACAAGTAAGGATACTTTTAAGACACAATTCTCTTTTAAATTTAGGTATTGTGTACTTGCTTCTAGGAAGCAAATTTTAATTTATCGCATTCTCAGCTTTTTTTCTTCATATGCTATCAAAGTCCTTTAAAAACGAGTTAACGGCAACTTTATTTTCCAAATTAGGACTCGACTTCCAGTAGAAATTATGCTATGTTTGAAGTAAAAAACTTCTTTAAAATAAAGTTTTGAAAAACATGTCCTATATCTAAACGATTTTTTGCTTTGTAGTCAAGATGCAAAAAGACAACAAATTTAAAGACAATTTCATTAAATTTAAACAATTTTTCTGAATTATTAAAGTCAAGTTGACCTTAGTCTATAAATTTTTTCTTTCATGTTACGATACCCATTTTAAGTCAAATCACTTAATTATAAGGACAATACGACTTCATTGAAAAGTTTATCGACTTCTGGACAAGGAAAATAACTTTATTTTAGAGAAATGCGTCTTCTAAGCTAAGCAAAATTTGTATTCGTATTTTAAAGACATGAAATCTTTGATCTCACGACAATATTTTTTTCAGTGTATGACAAGCCCATGTTAAATTTGTCGCTTCTGCGTCAATTTGGCACCACTTCCGGATCCAAAAAGAACATTTTCACTACTTTTTTGGCAACACAATGTCACTAAAATAATATGGGAAACGTTTAAATCTGGAGCAATTTTTAGCCAACTTCTATCGGCTGATACATATGTATCAATCCCTCGATTTACGTCGTGATTGATTCCGGAATTTGACGAAAGGGTGGTTAAAATTTCAAGGGCGGATGTTGATTTTGAATAAAACATAAACTATTTAGGAAATTATTTTAATTTTATTTTATAATGATATATTGGTATTATTCAATTATGTATTGAACAAAATATCGGCCAAATGGGCGCCGCGACCTCGGTGGCACACCTTCATCCGATGGTCCAAATTTTCGATGACGCTGAGGCATAATGGAGGTTCTATGCCGTTAATGTGCCGAATTATCTCATCCTTTAGCTCTTGAATTGTTGCTGGCTTATCGACGTACACCTTTTCTTTCAAATAACCCCAAAGAAAAAAGTCCAACTGTGTCAAATCACATGATCTTGGCGGCCAATTGACATCGCCATTACGTGAGATAACACGGCCATTGAATTTGTTGCGCAAAAGAGCCATTGTTTCGTTAGCTGTGTGGCAAGTGGCACCGTCCTGCTGAAACCACATATCGTCCACATCCATATCTTCCAATTCGGGCCATAAAAAGTTCGTTATCATCTCACGATAGCGAACACCATTCACAGTAACTGGCTGACCGGGCTCGTTTTGGAAAAAATACGGCCCGACGATGCCGCCAGACCATAAACTCACCAAACAGTCACTCTTTGTGGGTGCATTGGTTTTTCGACAACCACTCTTGGATTCTCATTCGCCCAAATGCGGCAATTCTGTTTATTGACGAATCCACTGAGGTGAACATGTGATTTTCTTCGAAAATTGATGATCCACTGTTGCCATTTCTTGGAACCATTTAACACGTTGTTGGATTGTGTATCTCTCCATGGTTCAAATTGAGTAAGTCTGAAATAAATAAATGTCAAATAAAATTCGGAAAAAACTTGGCGTTTAGGTGTGGTTCACATTCAACATCGGCCCTCACAATTTAACCACCCTTTACATATAAACAGCAAGTATTTACAGCAGTAATCTTAAATACCCACCGACATGAATCAAATGTAATAGTTTCCTTTAAAAATTTCAGATGGGTTTGATGACAGAGATTTTCCCAAGCTGATGAGTTCAATCAGTACGCTTCCGATGATAAATGTAAAGATTTTACCTATGAAGACTAATTAAGATTCTGGATTTATAGGATCAGTTTCAAGCAATTTTCATGATCAGTGCACCTTCTGTACCCTCAAGATCTGAAATCGGTCTATATGGAGGCCTTACCAAATGGACTGATAAAAACTAAATCATATACACTTTTTTTGTGGATCTAAAATGCCAGTTTATTTTCAATTTGTGGCAAATCGGATAAACACTACAATTTCTAGAAACCATAGCAGTTACATCGGGAGATCAGTCCAATGGAGGCTATGCCAAAAACATGGAGGATATACACAGTACTCAGCTCATCTAATTGCAGTTATAGAATCTATACCCCAAAATCGGAGGGCCGGTCATAAACTCTACCGATACACAATATATTCGGCACACCTCTTTATGGTATACCTCTACATTTCCAATTTCAGGCAAATTGGATAGAAATACGGATACCTAGAAGCCCATGAAGTAAAATCGGGAGATCGGTCTATATGGGGTCTATACCAAAACATGGACCGATACTCACCATTTTCGGCACACCTCTTTATGGTCCTAGAATACCTTGAGATTTCCAATTTCAGGCAAATTGGATAAAAACTACGGATTCTAGAAGTCCAAGACCCGAAATCGGGAGATCGGTTTATATCAAAATCTGGAGCGATATAGCCCATCTTCGAACTTGTCCTGCTTGCAGATAAAAGACGATTCCGTGCCAAATTTCGGGACGATAGCTCCTTTATTGAAGCGTGATTACAACAGATAGAGAGACGGACATGCTTATATCGGCTTACAATTTCTCCCTGATCAAGAATATATATACTTTATATAGTGGGGAATCGATATTTCGATGTGTTACAAACGGAATGACAAACTTATTATACATCCATCACCATTCTATGGTGGTGGGTATATAAAAAGCAGTTCATTATTCAAAAAAAAATCAGGGTTTAAAAAATAATTTCATAAACGAATGAAAACCAGTTACGTTGTATACACAATTGCGTTATATATGCCATATCAATAATAATTTGATGCATTTTCGGTAAGAATTTCAGAAATAAGTGTTTCGATGTCATCATCGTTGGAACTTATTTCACTTATGAAAAGCGTTTCTGGTAAAGTTGACAAAAAATCGACGACGTAAATCGAATGGCGACGTAAACCGAAGTTGGATGGAACGAAAAATTTGACGACGTAAATCGAAACAACGTAAACCGAGGCGATGTAAATCCAGAGATTGTTTTCGACTAAGCCATTTTTGTCGAAATCAGAAAACCATATATATGACAGCTATATCTAAATCTTAACCGATTTCAAACTTAATTTGGCATGTATAGTGAATTCTACTCCCCGTGCAAAATTTCAAAATTTGACCTCTGTGGTCATATGGATGTAAATCGGACGAAAAATATATATGAGAGCTATATCTAAATCTGAACCGATTCCAACCAAACTTGGCACGTATATCGAGAACGTTAGTCACACAGCTATTATATTGGTTATAGAAACCATTAAACAAGGGAAGTAACTAACATTTATTCCAAACAACTAAAAATTGTAGGTCTCCACTATCTATTTGTTGTCGTACTCGAATTCCAACCAATCATTTCTCTGGGTGCGTACAAAATTTAAAGCAAATCAGGGTAAAACTCTTGCTTCTGGGGCCATATACGTTAGTATATTTCGGGCGAAGGATATAAAGGGTGATTTGTTAAGAGCTTGATAACTTTTTTTTTAAAAAAAACGCATAAAATTTGCAAAATCTCATCGGTTCTTTATTTGAAACGTTAGATTGGTCCATGACATTTACTTTTTGAAGATAATTTCATTTAAATGTTGACCGCGGCTGCGTCTTAGGTGGTCCATTCGGAAAGTCCAATTTTGGGCAACTTTTTCGAGCATTTCGGCCGGAATAGCCCGAATTTCTTCGGAAATGTTGTCTTCCAAAGCTGGAATAGTTGCTGGCTTATTTCTGTAGACTTTAGACTTGACGTAGCCCCACAAAAAATAGTCTAAAGGCGTCAAATCGCATGATCTTGGTGGCCAACTTATCGGTCCATTTCTTGAGATGAATTGTTCTCCGAAGTTTTCCCTCAAAATGGCCATAGAATCGCGAGCTGTGTGGCATGTAGCGCCATCTTGTTGAAACCACATGTCAACCAAGTTCAGTTCTTCCATTTTTGGCAACAAAAAGTTTGTTAGCATCGAACGATAGCGATCGCCATTCACCGTAACGTTGCGTCCAACAGCATCTTTGAAAAAATACGGTCCAATGATTCCACCAGCGTACAAACCACACCAAACAGTGCATTTTTCGGGATGCATGGGCAGTTCTTGAACGGCTTCTGGTTGCTCTTCACTCCAAATGCGGCAATTTTGCTTATTTACGTAGCCATTCAACCAGAAATGAGCCTCATCGCTGAACAAAATTTGTCGATAAAAAAGCGGATTTTCTGCCAACTTTTCTAGGGCCCATTCACTGAAAATTCGACGTTGTGGCTCGTTAGTAAGTCTATTCATGATGAAATGTCAAAGCATACTGAGCATCTTTCTCTTTGACACCATGTCTGAAATCCCACGTGATCTGTCAAATACTAATGCATGAAAATCCTAACCTCAAAAGAATCACCCTTTATATGGGAGCTATATCTAAATCTGAACCGATTTCTTCCAAAAGCAATAGGGTTCTATTCTGAAGGCGATTGGACTAAAACTGCGACCTAAACTTTAATCACAAAAATATGTTCACAGACAGACGGACATCGCTAGATCGACTCAGGGGCCCACTCTGAATATTATTGCCAAAGACACCATGTGTCAATCGCGTCTCCTACTGGGTGTTGCACAAATATGTACTATCTTATAATTCACTGTTCCACAGTATGGCACAGGGTATAATAAAGTCAATTATGAAAATGATTGAAAATGTTCAAGTTCTTATAAAATTTCAAGAAAATTATTTCTGCCAAAGGTGAAAGAATTATTATACCTTCCACCATAGGATGGAGGGTATTTTAACTTTGTCATTCCGTTTGTAAAACATCGAAATATTGCTCTTAGACCCCATAAAGTATATATATTCTGGGTCGTGGTTAAATTCTGAGTCAATCTGAGTATGTTCGTCCGTCCGTCCGTCTGTTGAAATCACGCTAACTTCCGAACGAAACCAGCTATCGACTTGAAGCTTGGCACAAGTAGTTGTTATTGATGTAGGTCGGATGGTGTTGCAAATGGGCCATATCGGTCCACTTTTACGTATAGCCCCCATATAAACGGACCCCAAAATTTGGCTTGCGAATCCTCTCAGAAAAGCAAATTTCATATTTATTTCGAAATTAAGATACCACAACCCAAGTAATTCGATTGTGGATGACATTCTTTCGTAGAAGTTTCTACGCAATCCATGGTACATAAGAATCCACTTGGCTGAACTTACGGCCGTATATACTTGTTTTTTTTTCAAAGAATTAATTGTAGATGGAGTTACATAAATAATTTATTAAGTCAATTGAAATAAAACAAGTATATACAGCAGTAAATTCGGCCGGGCCGAATCTTAAATACCAACCACCATGAATCAAATATTATATATTCCTTTGAAATTTTAAGCAGAGCAGTTCAACTAGTACACTTTCCGAAGATAAATTTAAAGATTTTACATAGGAAAACTATATCAGATTCTGTTTGAGTTTTAGAGGAATCATTAACATCTCTTGTAAGTTTTCGGTCTATATGGAGGCCAAATGGACCGATAAAAACTAAATCCGATTGTGAGTCCAAAATACTAGTATATTTACAATTTCGGGCAAATCGAATAAAAACTACGGTTTCCATAGAAAACCTATTTTCGCCGCACCTCTTCATGGTCCTAAAATAATTCTAGATTTCAAATTTCGTGTAAATTGGGTAAAAACTATGGTTTCTATAAGCCCAAGAAGTAAAATCGGTCTGTATGGGGGATATATCAGGGACCTATACTCACCATTTTCGGCACACCTTTTTATGGTTCTAAAATACCTGTAGATTTCCAATTTCAAGCGAATTGGATAAAAACTACGGATTCTTTACGCCCAACAAGTAAAATCAGGAGATCGGTCTATATGGGGGCTATACCAAAACATGGACCGATACTCACCATTTTTGGTACACTTCTTTATGGTCCTAAAATACCAATAGTCTTATGATTTCAAATAAAATTTTAAATAAAAATTGGATAAAAAGTACTATAAGCCCAAGACCCCAAATTGGGAGGTTGATTTATCTGGGGACTATATCAAAACCTGGACCGATATAGCCCATCTTTGAACTTGACCTGCCTGCAGACAAAAAACGAGTTTCTGCAAAATTTCACCACGATTGCTTCATTATTGAATATTGTAGCGTGATTACAACAGACAGATAGGCGGACATGGTTAGATAGTCTTAGAATTTCTTCCTGATCAAGAATATATATACTTTATATACGAGTACTCGGAATTCGATATTTCAATGTGTTACAAACGGAATGGCAAAGTTATTATATCCCCGTAACCATTATATGGTGGTGGGTATAAAAAAACAAGTATATACGGCCGTAAGTTCGGCCAGGCCGAAGCTTATGTACCCTCCATCATGGATTGCGTAGAAACTTCATCTAAACATTGCCATCCACAATCGAATTGATTAAGTTGCGGTAACGCTTGCCGATGGCAAGGTATCTTAAAACCTCCTAACACCATCTTCTAAATTGTATGTAAGTCCATACGTGGTATATATTAAATCAAAAAGATCGATCCAATACGTATATACTTCAGTTTGACAAAGTAGACATAAAATTTTGACAAAATTTTCTACAGAAATAAAATTTTTTTGTTTTTTGATCTCAGCTTAAAGCCATGCATTGACTAAGCTACAAGTGTAGCTTAACCAACAGAGGAAAAGTATGCTTGTCAAATTTATTTGGGCAAAGCCCTATAGACTGCAAGATGGTTGGATGTACAGCTGTTTCGGAATTACCACATTCCTCATCAGCATCCTCTACTTGCAGCAAAACTATCAACCAATTATCAGAATAAATTCGGGTAATTCACTCAACCCAACGTGAACTACACTTGAACCTCCCGAAAAAGGGTTTGATAGTCGGCTACTGCCTAAACAAATTTGCCAGCATATCTCTTTTCCTTTGCCAAACTCAAATCATCGATTTGTATGTATTTGGCTGGGTTTGTTTTTGAGCGTGCTTCCTCTATCTTCATTCGTTTTGTTTGTTATTGTTGGCTTCTCTTCAATCGTTATTGTTGTTTTTTGATCTCAGCTTAAAGCCATGCATTGACTAAGCTACAAGTGTAGCTTAACCAACAGAGGAAAAGTATGCTTGTCAAATTTATTTGGGCAAAGCCCTATAGACTGCAAGATGGTTGGATGTACAGCTGTTTCGGAATTACCACATTCCTCATCAGCATCCTCTACTTGCAGCAAAACTATCAACCAATTATCAGAATAAATTCGGGTAATTCACTCAACCCAACGTGACCTACACTTGAACCTCCCGAAAAAGGGTTTGATAGTCGGCTACTGCCTAAACAAATTTGCCAGCATATCTCTTTTCCTTTGCCAAACTCAAATCATCGATTTGTATGTATTTGGCTGGGTTTGTTTTTGAGCGTGCTTCCTCTATCTTCATTCGTTTTGTTTGTTATTGTTGGCTTCTCTTCAATCGTTATTGTTGTTTTTTTGTTTTTTGATTTCAGCTTAAAGCCATGCATTGACTAAGCTACAAGTGTAGCTTAACCAACAGAGGAAAAGTATGCTTGTCAAATTTATTTGGGCAAAGCCCTATAGACTGCAAGATGGTTGGATGTACAGCTGTTTCGGAATTACCACATTCCTCATCAGCATCCTCTACTTGCAGCAAAACTATCAACCAATTATCAGAATAAATTCGGGTAATTCACTCAACCCAACGTGAACTACACTTGAACCTCCCGAAAAAGGGTTTGATAGTCGGCTACTGCCTCAACAAATTTGCCAGCATATCTCTTTTCCTTTGCAAACTCAAATCATCGATTTGTATGTATTTGGCTGGGTTTGTTTTTGAGCGTGCTTCCTCTATCTTCATTCGTTTTGTTTGTTATTGTTGGCTTCTCTTCAATCGTTATTGTTGTTTTTTTGTTTTTTGATCTCAGCTTAAAGCCATGCATTGACTAAGCTACAAGTGTAGCTTAACCAACATTTTAACAAAATTTTCTATAGAAATAAAATTTTCACACAATTTTCTGTAGAAATAAAAATTTTGACAAAATTTTCTATAGAAAGAAAATTTTCACAAAAATTTCTACAGAAATAAAATTTTAACAAAATTTTCTATAGAAATAAACTTTTGACAAAATTTTCTATAGAAATAAAATCTTGGTAGATTATTTTTGGCTCGAGTGGCAACCATGATTATGAACCGAATAAAATTTGAACAAAATTTTCTATAGAAATAAAATTTTGACAAAATTTTCTATAGAAATAAAATTTTGACAATGATGAAAATTTTATTATGAACCGAATAAAATCTTCACACAATTTTCTATAGAAATAAAATTTTGACAAAATTTTCTATAGAAATAAAATTTTGACAAAATTTTCTATAGAAATAAAATTTTGACAAAATTTTCTATAGAAATAAAATTTTGACAAAATTTTCTATAGAAATAAAATTTTGACAAAATTTTCTATAGAAATAAAATTTCTATAGAAATAAAATGTTGGTAGATTATTTTTGGTTCTAGTGGCAACCATGATTATGAACCGATATGGACCAATTTTTGTGTGATTGGACCAATTTTGGTATGGTTGTTAGCAACCATATACTAACACCACGTTCCTAATTTGAACCGGATCGGATGAATTTTGCTCCTCCAAGAGGCTCCGGAGAATGTTTTATATGGGGGCTATATAATTATGGACCGATATGGACCAATTCTGGCACGGTTGTTAAAGATCATATACTAACACCATGTTCCAAATTACAACCGGATTGGATGAAATTTGCCTCTCTTGGACACTTCGCAAGCCAAATCTGGGGATCGGTTTATATGGGGCTATATAATTATGAACCGATGTGGACCAATTTTTGCATGGTTGTTAGTGACCATATACCAACACCATATACCAAATTTCAGCCGGATCGGATGAAATATGCTTCTGTTAGAGGCTCCACAAGCCAAATCTGAGGGTCCCTTTATATGGGGGCTATACGTAAAAGTGGACCGATATGGCCCATTTTCAATACCGTCCGACCTACATCGATAACAACTACTTGTGCCAAGTTTCAAGTCGATAGCTTGTTTCGTTCGGAAGTTAGCGTGATTTCAACAGACGGACGGACGGACGGACGGACATGCTTAGATCGACTCAGAATTTCACCACGACCCAGAATATATATACTTTATGGGGTCTTAGAGCAATATTTCGATGTGTTACAAACGGAATGACAAAGTTAATATACCCCCATCCTATGATGGAGGGTATAAAAACAATTAAATTCCTAATTGTATCAATTACACAATTAATTAAAAGTGCTGAAGAAATCAATTATTTTTTTAATCAAGTGTAGTTTTTCCAACTACTTTTTTAATTTTGCAAGAGATAGCAAATTTTTCCCATACAAAATGTTATTTTCTTTTTTCAGTGTAGATTTTCTTAATTCTAGCATTCGTCTGTCCATCTGTCTCCTGCATTGCTATTATGGTACATAAGGAGTTTGTTACGCTTAGGTCAACAGGTTGTATGTTGCTGTTATAAACCTAACATCAACAGCAACTGATGTTGCTGCAGCAATTGCTAGGTTTTTTGTTTTGCCTTTAGTTATTTGGAGTTGTGGTATGCCGCCAAAATGAGAAGTACAAGAAAAACAGAATCACACAGGGCACTACGAAACACACAAAACAAAAATGGAGCCTTCTGTCTTTTTCGACTCCAATGCCAATTGTTCAAAATTTACAACCATTTCTACTGGGTGCGTAGACATGTTGCAAGCAATCGTAAAAGAATACTCTTTTTTCATCTTTTCTAAGGAGTTGGCCCTAGCATCTGTAGCTTTAGCCGCTTCCATAAGGATTAGCAAATTCATTCGCTGTCGTTTGTTTGTTTGTTGCACGACTAAGTGTTTGTCTCAAATTGAAAAAAAACGTCTACTACTACTAAATATTTCATTTAGCCATTACATTTCGTACAAATATGTTTGTCTTGCCTGCAACTATCTTTTTGTTCGTCTGTACCCTAGGCACAGTGATCTGGAAGTCATGGTGGTATACCGGAAACGATACCTGTATGTTGAGTATTTTTCAAATATTTACTGAAGATGGACTCTTGCATGATTCACTAATTGCGTATATACACCCTAAAAACAAAATCGATTCTTCAACACATACCCCAAACACATTCTGCTTCACGTATATATAAATATGAAATAAATAAACAAGTATATACGGCCGTAAGTTCGGCCAGGCCGAAGCTTATGTACCCTCCACCATGGATTGCGTAGAAACTTATACTGAAGACTGCCATCTACAATCGAATTACTTGGGTTACGGTAACACTTGCCGATGGCAAGGTATCTTAAAATTCCTAACACCGTAATATATACCACATAGTCCATACGTGGTATATATTAAACTAAAAAGGCCGATTAAATACGTATAGAATTAAGTTTAAAGTTTCTATAGAAAGAAAATTTTGACAAAATAAAATTTTGATAACATTTTCGATAGAAGTAAAATTTGGAAAAAAATTTCTATAGAAATAAAATTTGGAAAACATTTTCTATAGAAATAAAATTTTGACAAAATTTTCAATAGAAATAACATTTTGACAAAATTGTCTATAGAAATAAAATTTGGAAAAAATTTTCTATAGATATAAAATTTTAACAAAATTTTCTATAGAAATAAAATTTTGACAAAACTTCCTATAGAAATAACATTTTGACAATGTTTTCTATAAAAATAAAATTTTGGTAGATTATTTTTGGCTCGAGTGCAACCGAGATTATGAACCGATATGGACGAATTTTTGTGTGCTTCGGGATCGGCTATATATAACTATAGACCGATACGGACCAATTTTTGCATGATTATTATCGGCCTTGTACTAACACCACGTTGCAAATTTCAACCGGATCGGATGAACTTTGCTCCTCCAAGAGGCCCCGGAGATCAAATCTGGGGAATGGTTTATATGGGGGCTATATATAATTATGGACCGATATGGACCAATTCTTCCGTGTTTCTTAGATACCACATTCTAACACCATGTTCCAAATTTCAAACGGATCGGATGAATTTTGCTCCTCCGAGAGGCTTCGAAGGACAAATCTGGGGATCGATTTATATGGGGGCAATATATAATTGTGGACCAATTCTTCCGTGTTTCTTAGAGACCACATTCTAACACCATGTTACAAATTTCAACCGGATCGGATGAATTTTGCTCCTCTAAGAGGCTCCGGAGGTCAAATCTGGGGATCGGCTTATCAAATCTGGGAATCGGCTTATATGGGCTTTATATAATTATGGACTGATATGGACCAATTTTGGCATGATTGTTAGAGACAATATACTAACACCACGTACCAAATTTCAATCGGATCGGATGACTTTTGCTCCTCTAAGAGGCTCCGGAGGTCAAATCTGGGGATCGGCTTATCAAATCTGGGAATCGGCTTATATGGGCTTTATATAATTATGGACTGATATGGACCAATTTTGGCATGATTGTTAGAGACAATATACTAACACCACGTACCAAATTTCAATCGGATCGGACGACTGTTGCTCCTCTAAGAGGCTCCGGAGGTCAAATCTGGGTTCGGTTTATATGGGGGCTATATATAATTATGGACGGATATGGACCAATTTTTGCATGGTTATTAAATACCACATACTAACATCATGTACCAAATTTCAGCCGGATCGGATGACATTTGCTTCTCTTAGAGGCTCCGCAAGCCAAATCGGGGGATCGGTTTATATGGGGGTTACATATAATTATGGACCGATGTGGACCAATTTCTTCATAGTTGTTAGATACCATACAACATGTAACAAATTTCAGCCGGATCGGATGAAATTTGCTTCTCTTAGAGGCTCCGCAAGCCAAATCGGGAGGTCTGTTTATATGGGGGCTATACGTAAAAATGGACCGATATGGCCCATTTGCAATACCATCCGACCTACATCAATAACAACTACTTGTGCCAAGTTTCAAGTCGATAGCTTGTTTCGTTCGGAAGTTAGCGTGATTTCAACAGACGGACAGATATGCTTAGATCGACTCAGAATTTCACACACGACCCAGAATATATATTCTTTATGGGGTCTTAGAACAATATTTCGATGTGTTACAAACGGAATGACAAAGTTAATATACCCCCCATCCTATGGTGGAGGGTTAATTAAACATTTCCAAATCAAAAACACTTTATAACAAGAAGTCATAAATTAAATCATATAAAACATAAAGTTATGTATGAATAAAAATCACATAGGTCCACCGAGGCCTCCTTACGTACAGAAGGGTTAAGTGAAATCCAAGGAATTATCTGCGTCTGAAACATGGTGTACTCTGCATACATGTGCTATCCTATTGTCCTCAAAGATTATTACAGCCGTTTTCCGGAATTCATACAGTGTGATCTACATAGACTATCTGTGGAGGTGCGAAAGTTAGAAGATTCGACACTAAAGAAATTCAATTTGAAGAAGGAACTTTCCACTTGGCGAAGAATATAACAATATAACCATGCTCTGGTAGAAAAAGTTTCGCTAATACGATGAATTTCTACGTTGTATTAACGAAATTCTTCATTTAAAGTCAGCCAACGTAGCATTTCGTTATAACAACGTAATTTTACGTTATATTTACGAAACCCTTTATGGAATACATTTCGTGGTATTAACGAATAATTACGTTGCTTTTACATAGCTTTTTCGTTGTATTAACGAATATTATTCGTTGTATGAATGAAATTTATTCATTGTATGGATGCACCTTATACGTTGTATGAATGAAAATCATTCATTGTATGAACCCAGTTTTTTCATGGTATGAATGAAAGGCGAACGTTGTATAAATGAACACAAACGTTTTATTAATGAAACCCAACCAATTAGTGCATTTGAGTGTAGTCATTGGTAGTGAATTTGTTTTTTTTTTTTTTTTGTTTTTGTTAAGATCTTTGAAATATGATTTATATACAGTAGGAAATAATATTTACTGATAAATTAAGTAATTTAATAATATATATATTGTGACTTTCACTCTTCAGCGAAAAGAACGTAAATGTTGTTAAGGTTTGCCCATCAGACAAGTTTTCTGTTGAACTTTTTACAGTTTGTTTTTCAATATGCACACGCCAACATGTGTTTATTGCCATGCTTAGATGTGAATATACAAATTACATAGACGCTACAGACGTATTAGAGAGGAAGGAGAGGCAGAAATACTCAAACTCCCATTCGTATTATTAATGAACGTATTTCATTAATATGACGAAATTAACAATTTAAAATTTATTTTTTAACGATCCATATCATTATATTAACGATCGCTTTCGTTTTATAAATGAAATTTTCAATTCCAGTTTCGGAGTATAAAAACGACTGTTTTAAGGGCTAAAAGTTTCCAAAAGTTACTCTCTACGTGCAAATTATTATAATAACTTCATCTTGGAAAAACTGTTTATACTAATTCTTGAAAAAATTACAAAGTTAATATTCGTAATATTAACGAAACGTGTTCCATTATTATAACGAAACACCAAAACACAAAATTGTCTTTTAACGATTGATTTCGTTGTATTAACGATCACTTTCGTTCTTATAAAGAAAAAATTCGTAATATTAACGAAAAATAATCAACGAAGCCCGTTCGTTAATAGTACGAAACATTTTTCTGCCAGTGTGGGCACTGGTTCGCCATGGCATGAATCTCAACGGGGTCGGATTAAATTTACTTCTTCAAGATTAAAATTTAACCGTCGAACGGAATGGACGTGTTTTTTAATAGCGGATAAAATCATCGTAATAAGTACCTACTACGAATTTCAAGTGTGGTGGGATATTAGGCCACCATGCAGAGAAATTCAAAGACATCCACTGGGTTGCTAACTTCAGGGCCCAGTGGACGGGTATCGACTGAAGTTATAAATTTGGGCAATGACCAAGAGTTAGGCCCAATTAGTCGACCTGTAGACGGGTCGACAGGTGGCGACAATTTGACAAGTCGGACCTTTTCCAAGGTAACGGCATCAAAAGGAGGTAATCCCTCACGAAAGAGATTCAAAGAACGCAGAAATGCTTTGTTTATCCTAAAGAAATTAGGATCAGTCGACCCAAGCACGTTGTCGGCTAAACAAAGCGATTCCTTAAAATGGGCTCAAGGAATTCTTGAGGCTGGAAAAAGGGAACGATCACCGGATGAGCTGCCATCCTCCAAAAGGGATCAACGATCGTTTGCCTCAGTTGCTAAAGACAGCCTTGTGATGGCTATCATAAATAAAGGAGCATTGGACGGTATGGTTCCAAAGCAAAAATGGGGGGAAATTGAGAATGCTTTGTCTGGCGTCTACTCACAGGTGCTGGAAAAGTTTCCCGGCCCAGATCCTCGACACCAAGAGGCTGGTTGGTATCAAGGACGATTTAAGCTAGTCGCATTTGAGGACCAGAGGTCTATAGAATGTTTTAAAGCTGCTCTGATACTAATTGGTGAAGTTTGGGAAGGAGCTGCTCTAGAGTTAGTCGAGAAGAAAGACATACCGGCTAGACCAAGAGCACATGCGTGGATACCTGCAAACCCTCCTGACCCTGAATCTATTTTAAATAGACTGAAACAATGCAATCCAGATCTTCCAACAGCTGATTGGAAGGTTGGCCGTTTGGATGAAGTGGATGGGCCACGACGGCATGCAGTGTTTATATTGAACACTCAGTCTTTGCCACATCTAGCAAAGTCCCAGGGCCGTGTATGTTATGGCTTTCATTATATCCAAATGAAGGTGTATAAAAACGATCAGCTAAAGGATTCAGAAATGGACAAGCCTCTGTCTGAATCAGAAGTAAGCGGATCCTCTTGCGAAGTCGAGGAGGATACCAAGACATTTGAAGACATGGATAGATACCGTATGCGTGAGGAGGCTTCTACTGCCTCAGAACTCACCAAAGTTGAACCTATGGTTATTGCGAGAGTCACCGATATCTCTGAAGAGGACATTCTTGATGACTCGATTGAAGCGGCTGATGTGACGGTTGTTGAAAATCTCGATGGTCCTACGGATCCTCCAGATAAATCTTCATCATTGTAAGGCTGCATGTGCTGCCTTAAAAGTTCTCCTGATGAAAGGGGACATAGATATAGTTCTTATTCAAGAACCATATGTTTATAAAAACAAAATATGTGAATTAAGTACTCCGGGGTTCAAACTATTGCAGTATAGTGGTAATGATGTAAATCGAGCCTGTATAATTGCTAAAAACGAGCTCAACTTGTTTCTGCTTCCTTCAATGTGCAATACAGACACTGTCGTTGCCAGTTTAGAAATAGCCAAATGCAAATATTGGGTATCTTCGGTCTACATGGGACATGACAGGGAGATGCCTCCATATGCCGTTAAGACCTTAGTGGAGGAGTCACGGAAAACAAAGACGAAACTCATTATGGGATGCGATGCGAATGCACATCATAGTATATGGGGAAGTAGTGATACTAATGCAAGGGGAGAGTCGCTAATAGAGTTTATTTTGCGTACTAATCTGGTAGTTTGCAACAAGGGAGATGTCCCAACCTTTGTCACTAAAAACAGGCAAGAGGTTTTGGACATCACCTTGGCCTCGCAAGAACTGAATGAAATGATATCTGAGTGGCAGGTTTTAAGTGAACACAGCTTCTCAGATCATCGCTACATCAGTTTCAAATTTGATGTTCATATCACCAAGATCATATTTCCGCCAAATGTTAGGAAAGCTGACTGGAATAGGTATAGGGAATCGTTCAATATGATGATACCGGAAATAACAGAGACAAATATGAGAAATGTGCAAGATATCGAACACGCAGTGGAGCGGATTACTAAGGCCTTCAACATCTCACTGAAAGCTGCATGCCCTAGAGGAAAGCCAAGGGGGAAACATCGACCACCATGGTGGTCTACGGAATTAAGTAATATGAGGAAATCCTGCAGGAAGCTCTTTAACAAGGCAAAGTCCACCAGAGCCCCTGAGGACTGGGACGCTTACAAGAAGAATCTGAGAGGATACAAGCGAGAACTGAGAAAGGCTCAGCATAACTCTTGGAATGCTTACTGCAGCAGTATTGAGAATACGTCCGAGGCTTCCAGACTACGGAAGGTTCTAGCATCCACCAACTCCGCTCCAGGTTTCATTAAAACATCGGAGGGCAATTGGACAACGTCCAGTGAGGAGACGCTGGAGGTACTATTGGACACACATTTTCCTGGAAATCAGACGGTTGAACCATGTACTGGCGGTGCCACAGTTGCTCAGCGGTCGTTTCCTGTCGAGGAAATTGTATCGGAAACTAGAATAAGATGGGCGCTAAATAGCTTTGGACCATTCAAATCCCCTGGACCTGATGGAATTACTCCGGCGGAGTTACAAGCTGTAACTGACAAAATTATCCCCTGGTTGTCGGTGATATATAAAGGATGTATCAACTTATCATATATCCCAGGAAAGTGGAGGGAAACAAAAGTCGTTTTCATACCTAAAGCGGGAAAAGCCTCTCACTCGAGGGCGAAGGATTTCCGACCAATCAGCTTATCCTCATTCCTACTTAAGACTCTGGAGAGGATGATAGATATTTATCTTAGAACTAGCATCGATTCAAGTTTGTTCTCGAAACGACAGCATGCATACTCGAAGGGCAGGTCTACTGAGACCGCACTACATGAACTAGTCAGCTTTATTGAAAGCTCACTATCTGTCAAAGAATACACAATCGTGGCGTTTCTAGACATCGAAGGGGCGTTCAATAATGTCCATCCGAGCTCGATATTAAATGGACTGACAACTCTGAATGTTGATCCATGTATACTCAGGCTGTTAGACGAACTGCTAATGAAGAGACGTATTTCAGCCACACTAGGACAAGCAAACATACAAAAGTATGTGAACAGAGGCACTCCTCAAGGAGGAGTTCTATCACCTCTTCTTTGGAATGTTGCTATAAATAGCCTTCTGGTTTCCCTAGAAAAAGAAAGGATAAAAGTGGTGGCATACGCAGATGATGTGGCGCTAGCAGTCAGGGGAAAATTCCCATCAACAATTAGAGATATTATACAGAGAGCCCTCCGGATGACTGAGAAATGGGCGAAAGATAATGGTCTTGGGGTAAATCCTGCAAAGACAGAAATAGTCATGTACTGCAAAGATCGCAAAACTCCCACAGTTAGGCCCATTTCCTTAGGGGGTATTGAAATTCCCTTTAGGGAGTGTGCAAAATACCTTGGCGTTATTTTGGACAGGAAGCTGAACTTTAAGCTTAATATTGAAGAAAGGGCGAGGAAAGCAACGGTAGCTTTATACTCGTGCAAAAAGGCAATAGGGAAAAAGTGGGGACTGAAACCAAAAATTGTACATTGGCTATACACGGCAGTGGTTAGACCTATAATGCTATATGGTGTTGTAGTCTGGTGGCCGGCACTTCAGCAACCGACAGGTTTAGATAAAGTTCAGCGTATGGCGTGCTTGTGTATCTCAGGTGCATTCAGCAAGACAGGAACAAACTCCCTTAATGTCATACTGCATCTATTGCCTTTAGACATTTTGGCCAAACAGTCAGCTGCAACAACGGCTGTGCGGTTGCGCGAGCTATCGCTGTGGTCGGAAAAAAGTTACGGTCACAGTTCGGTCCTCAAAATAATGCCAGATGTGCCTAACGTAGTGGATTACACTTTGGCGAGTCCACTTTTCGACAAAAAGTTTGAGACTCTAATTCCCAACAGTGAGGCGCGGTGTACACAGACCCCGGGGAATAAAAGATATATAGATTTCTATACTGATGGCTCCAAATTGAATGGACAAGTGGGGTTCGGAGTATATTCTAAAGATCTGGAAATTCGAATAGCGAAAAGATTACCTAATCACTGTAGTGTTTTTCAGGCTGAAATATTAGCAATTAGAGAGGTGGTGAATTGGCTGAGAAGTAATGGTCCAAAAAATGTGGGCATTAATATATACTCAGACAGTCAACCTGCAATAAAATCCTTGGACTCTGTGTTCCTCAACTCGAAAACGGCCATCGATTGCCGCAAATCTCTCAATGAGATGGCTGAGCAGTACAATATTCACCTAATATGGGTGCCTGGCCATAGGAACATACCGGGGAACTGCGAAGCGGATGAGTTGGCAAGGCTAGGGACTACCTTACATATTCCAGGGGAACTAGAATTTGTTGGTATGCCCCTAGCTACCTGCAAGTTCATGCTGCGTGAGAAGGCTGTTATGATGGCAAATGTTCGATGGGAGAATTGCAAGGGTTGTAACGACACCAAGCAAATATGGCCCCTTTTCAACTTAAACCGCACACTATATATGCTAATGTTCTCGAGACGTCAGATATCACTCCTGATATCTGCTATAACGGGTCGCTGCCTGATAGGAGATTTTGCAAAAACTATTGGCGCGAAGTATAATGACTATTGTATGAGCTGTCATGATGCGGAGGAAAAAGAATCAATTAAACACCTCTTGTGTGAGTGTCCTGCATTTTGTGTAAAGCGCAAGCAACTTTTAGGAGCATATAGCTTCAGATTACTGGCGGATCTGGAAAACGTTAACTTAAGCAGTCTGCTAATATTTTTGGAACAATCTGGTTGGTTCAACAAAGAAAAATAATCAAGAAGGTTCAGCGGTTAAAACTAGAAGTGCCCATATGTAATAGGTACTTTTAGTTAATGTGGTATCACAATGGACTGAATAGTCTAAGTGAGCCTGAATCTTAATCGGGCTGCCACTTTAACCTAACCTAACCTAACCTACTTCTTCAAGAGGTTGCAGAGGTAATTGGAGGGTATATATTAACCTCACGTACCAAGTTTCAACCGAATCGTATGAAATTTGCTCTTCCAAGAGGCTACGAAAGACAAATCTGGGCGTCCGGTTTATATCGGGGCTTTACCTAAAAGTACAGCCATATCAGATCATTTGCAATACCATCCGACCTATATCAATAACAAATACTTGTACAGACTTTTAATGCGATAGCTTGTTTCATTCGAAAGTTAGCGTGATTTCAACAGACGGACGGACATCGCTATATCTACTCCACGATCCAGAATATATATACATTATGGGGTCTGAGAGCAATATTTCGATGTGTTAGTAACGGAATGACAAAGTTAGTATACCCCTTTATATATGCTAACTTTGCGCCATTCCGAACCTCAAATCATACCGTTTTAAAGAAAAGCCACTACGAGGGAACAGCTCGCACAAGGTCTGACTTCTTAAATAATCTTGCTTCGTATTGGAGAAATCTGGCATGAGGGAATAGAGTCCACATTAAGGCGGCATCTAATATCTCTATGTAATAAAATATTTACCTATCACCTCCGAAACATGACATCCATAATGAATCCACATTCACATTTCATCCAAGACCTGCTCTCACTTTGCAGATTGCAGAAATTATGGAAACCGAATTCCAGAAATGGGCTGCCGGTCATGCTGTCTTAAGGATACTGTTGTGGACGGACGGTTCAAACGAAAGACTATAGTCTTGAGGTTTACTTCTAAGCAAGATCCTAAGATCGGGCATCATAACATAATATAGCGTCATGGACAATGTTCTCTTCAAGAAACTAGTGTGCATTTGCCAGCAACAAACACGACAATGAACGACACCAACAATGTTGTCAGCAACATTACAGCATGTGAAAATTCTTAACATGTTTTTGTATTAGCCACCGGTGTTGATTTTGTAAACTTGAAATTGTCCTGGGTTAGCAATTCTGCTGCGGTTCATTTGTTATTGCTATACTGCTGATGATGCTGCTACTACTGTTGCCGCTGTTGATTTTGTTTCGTCTTGCAGCAGTCGTTTTTTTTTCATTTGTAACATTAATTTTTCGTTTCGTTTTTTTTCCTACTGTCGAATGTTTGGTTTTTTAGTAAATCTAATCGATTGTATAGTTTTATGGTCCCTAGATCTATGGGTTACCTTAGATCTAGGTCTATAATGGGGCTGTAGTGTTAGTTCGTGTGTCGTTGGGTCTATCGATCAGTGTATGCGTGTGATTGGTGTTATAAGTCAAACTTTGTTCATGCGGTCTTTAGCGCCATCGCCATGTGGAATAGAGGCAGACTCTGTGCAAGCGTAGAGGGTTTTTCATGAACCTCAAAGGTTACTCACAGGATGTTGTTGTCATTGTCTATGAAGGAGGCAAAGAACTTAAGGTGTTAATGTTTAAGGCTACTAATTAGGCATGACTACCAGTTGTTAGAGATATCATGTTACTCAAAAGTGCGAATCATGGCTGAACTTTGAAAGTTTTTGGATATTGGATATAGGATTATTAGAAAAACACTTGGTTAGGCATAATTCGCAGAGAAATCTGTTGAACGATAGCATTCATATAACAAGTATATATGGCGGTAAGTTCGGCCAGGCCGAAGCTTGTTTACCCTCCACCATGGATTGCATAGAAACTTCTACTGAAAACTGTCATGCACAATCGAATTACTTGGGTTGCGGTAACACTTGCCGATGGCAAGGTATCTTAAAACTTCCTAACACCCTTTTCTAAATTGGTAGTCCAAGGTCCATACGTGGAATATATTAAACTAAACAAGTATATACGGCCGTAAGTTCGGCCAGGCCGAAGCTTATGTACACTCAAAAAAAAGTGAACTCTCTATTTCACTAAAGCCAATTTAACTTTATTTTAGTTCATAGAAATATTATGTTTGGAGAAAGTTTTCTTTACTCTAATACTTTTTTGTGTACGTTAGTTAAATTAACTAAACCCTAGGACAAAAATATACTCAAATGAAGCATAAAAATTAACTAAATTTGTGTCTTCCACAAAATAGTTCAGAATTTCTTTAAATTTGTAAATTTTACCAAAAATGCGTCCATCGTGAACTTCGTATGTCACTAAAGACATTCTTGCAATTTTGAACTCCAAGTTTTTTCTTCAAACTACAAAATTTTCTTTAACAAGTGAAAAAACTTAGTTAAGTCTAATAAATTTTCTTGTATTTGTCGAAAAATATTTACTTATTTTTATGACATCGGCGTGATGCCAACGTTTGTAATACTGTTTAGTTAAAATTTTCTACAAATATTCAAAATTTTCTAAAATTAACCGAAAGTTTTCTTCCTGGTGGGGTCACTGTTTTTTCAGTGTACCCTCCATCATGGATTGCGTAGAAACTTCATCTAAACACTGCCATCCACAATCGAATTACTTAAGTTGCGGTAACACTTGCCGATGGCAAGGTATCTTAAAACCTCCTAACACCATCTTCTAAATTGTATGTAAGTCCATACGTGGTATATATTAAATCAAAAAAGATCGATCCAATACGTATATAATTCAGTTTGACAAAGTAGACATAAAATTTTGACAAAATTTTGTACAGAAATACAATTTTAACAAAATTTTCTATAGAAATAAAATTTTCTATAGAAATAAACTTTTGACAAAATTTTCTATAGAAATAAAATTTTGGTATATTGTTTTTGGCTCTAGTGGCAACCATGATTATGAACCGATATGGACCAATTTTTGTGTGATTGGACCAATTTTGGTATGGTTGTTAGCGACCATATACTAACACCACGGGCCTAATTTGAACCGGATCGGATGAATTTTGCTCCTCCAAGAGGCTCCGGAGGTCCAATCTGGAGAATGTTTTATATGGGGGCTATATATAATTATGGACCGATATGGACCAATTCTGGCACGGTTGTTAAAGATCATATACTAACACCATGTTCCAAATTACAACCGGATTGGATGAAATTTGCTTCTCTTGGAGACTTCGCAAGCCAAATCTGGGGATCGGTTTATATGGGGGCTATTTATAATTATGAACGGATGTGGACCAATTTTTGCATGGTTGTTAGAGACCATACACCAATATCATGTACCAAATTTCAGGCGGATCGGATGAAATTTGCTTCTCTTAGAGGCTCCGCAACCCAAATCTGGGGATCGGTTTATATGGGCGCCATATATAATTATGCACCGATGTGGACCAATTTTTGCACGGTTGTTAGAGACCATATACCAACACCATGTACCAAATTTCAGCCGGATCGGATGAAATTTGCTTCTCTTTTAGGCTCCGCAAGCCAAATCTGGGGATCGGTTTATATGGGGGCTATATATAATTATGGACCGATGTGGACCAATTTTTGCATGGTTGTTAGAGACCATATACCAACACCATATACCAAATTTCAGCCGGATCGGATGAAATATGCTTCTGTTAGAGGCTCCACAAGCCGAATCTGAGGGTCCCTTTATATGGGGGCTATACGTAAAAGTGGACCGATATGGCCCATTTTCAATACCATCCGACCTACATCGATAACAACTACTTGTGCCAAGTTTCAAGTCGATAGCTTGTTTCGTTCGGAAGTTAGCGTGATTTCAACAGACGGACGGACGGACGGACGGACGGACATGCTTAGATCGACTCAGAATTTCACCACGACCCAGAATATATATTGTTTATGGGGTCTTAGAGCAATATTTCGATGTGTTACAAACGGAATGACAAAGTTAATATACCCCCATCCTATGATGGAGGGTATAAAAAGGCGTGGTATATATTAAACTAAAAGGACAAAATTTTTATAGACATTTTGTTGTTTTTGGTCAAATGTGAGTTCGCGCGGCACCCATTTTGCACAGAGCTTCCGCATATCCAAATATTGATGAATGATATGACCAACACGTTCCTTTGATATCTTTAAGGCCTCTGCTATTTCGATCAACTTCATTTTACGGTCATTCAAAATCATTTTATCTTTCGGGCGTCCACTGTGTTCACCGTCCTCTGTGCTCATTTCACCACGCTTGAATTTTGCATACCAATCAAATATTGTTGATTTCCCTGGGGCAGAGTCCGGAAACTCATTATCAAGCCAAGTTTTTGCTTCCACCGTATTTTTTCCCTTCAGAAAACAATATTTTATCAAAACACGAAATTCCTCTTTTTCCATTTTTTCACAATAACAAAAGTTGCTTCACAGAAGACGCTCTATCTCATAAACTTATTGACTTACAGACGTCACATTTTGACACGAATCATTTGAAGGTTGGTACTATATAAAAATAATATGCATTTAATACTAGTGACGCCATCTATATGTCAGACCGGGGACTTATCAGCCAACCTGTTAGAAATAAAATATTGACAAAATTTTCTATAGAACAAAAATTTTGACAAAATTTTCTACAGAAATAAAATTTTGACAAAATTTTCTAAAGAAATAAAATTTTGGTAGATTATTTTTGGCTCGAGTGGCAACCATGATTATGAACCGATATGGACCGATTTTTGTGTGATTGGGGATCAGCTAAATATAACTATAGACCGATATGGACCAATTTTGGCATGGTTATTAGCGGCCATATACTAATACCACGTTCCAAATTTCAAACGGGTCGGATGAATTTTGCTTCTACAAGAGGCTCCGGAGATCAAATCTGCGGAACGGTTTATATGGGGGCTATATATAATTATGGACCGATATGATCCAATTTTTGCATGGTTATTAACATAGAGACCATATAATAACACCACGTACCAAATTTCAGCCGGATCAAATGAAATTATACTTCTCTTAGAGGCTCCGCAAGCCAAATCTGGGGATCGGTTTATATGGTTGTATGTTTATATGGCTATATATAATTATGGACCGATGTGGACCAATTTTTGCAAGTTTGTTACAGAGCATATACTAGCACTATGTACCAAGTTTCAGCCAGTTCGAATAAAATTTGCTTCTCCTAGAGGCTCTGCAAGCCAAATCTGGGGATCGGTTTATATGGGGGCTATATATAATTATGAACCGATGTGCACCAATTTTTGCATGGTTGTTAGAGACCATATACTAACACCATGTAATAAATTTCAACCGGATCGGATGAATTTTGCTCCTCCAAGAGGCTTCGCAAGCCAAATCTGAGCGTCGGTTTATATGGAGGCTATACGTAAAAGTGGTCCGATATGATATTTTCAATACCATCCGACCTAAAGTGTGATACGGTCAAAATTTGGTCAGTATAAACTTGGCGTATTTCTTTCAATTTTGCATTTAAAAAACCTGAACACCCCTCATTTTGAAGGTGTGTGTGTAGAATGTTGCTTCTATTTTGATTTTGGAATTCACTCTACAGTTGTCAAAATGCCGTCCAAGCAAGAAGAGTAGCGTATCAAAATTTTGCTCGCGCATCGCGAAAATCCGAGCTACTCGCACGTAAAGCTGGCAAAATTGCTAAAAGTGGCCAAATCAACCGTTACAAATGTAATTAAAGTGTTTGGGGAATGTTTGTCGACAGCCAGGAAGTCTGGATCGGGGGGAAATCGAAAACCGGAAACCGCTGAGACGACAAAGAGAGTTGCCGGTAGTTTCAAGCGAAACCCTAACCTCTCTCTCCGAGATGCCGCAAATAAGCTCGGTGTATCGTCTACAACAATGCATCGAGCCAAAAAACGAGCCGGACTATCGACTTACAAGAAGGTAGTGACTCCAAATCGCGATGATAAACAAAATACGACGGCCAAAGCGCGATCCCGGAGGCTGTACACGACTATGCTGACGAAGTTTGACTGCGTGGTAATGGACGACGAAACCTACGTCAAAGCCGACTACAAGCAGCTTCCGGGACAGGAGTTTTATACGGCAAAAGGAAGGGGAAAGGTAGCAGATATTTTCAAGCACATAAAACTGTCAAAGTTCGCAAAGAAATATCTGGTTTGGCAAGCCATCTGTACCTGTGGCTTGTAAATCAGCATTTTCATAGCTTCCGGGACTGTCAACCAAGAAATTTACGTGAAAGAGTGTTTGAATAAACGTCTGCTGCCTTTCCTGAAGAAACACGGTTGTTCCGTACTGTTTTGGCCGGATTTGGCATCTTGCCATTACGGTAAAAAGGCCATGGAGTGGTACGCCGCCAACAACGTGCAGGTGGTTCCCAAGGACAAGAACCCTCCCAACACGCCAGAGCTCCGCCCAATTGAGAAATACTGGGCTATTGTCAAGCGGAACCTAAAGAAGACCAAAAAAACTGCTAAGGAACTGGCGAACTGGCTTTCTGCGGCGAAGAAGGTGGACAAGGTGGCTGTACAAAATCTGATGACAGGTGTCAAGCGTGAGGCCCGGCAATTCGGATTTGGAAAAGCGAAAGCCTAACTGAATATTTTTTATACTAATTGAATAATTCTAAAGATTCAATGTTTCAGTTAATTTAAGGACAATTTCTTCAAACCAAATATGTCTTTGCCCAAAGACATACGACTTAACGGAGGGACGCAAATTTTTAAAATTTGTGACCTACATTTTATATAAAAACAAGTAAGTAAAGACTAAAGTCGGGCGGGGCCGACTATATTATACCCTTCACCATTATGTAGACCAAAATTTGTGTTACCATCTCAACTCCTTCAAATTTGTTGGGAGTTATTCTCAAGGTTTATATTCCCATATACAAATATTTATATCTGAAACGATTTGGAGACAATTTTGTGTACTTCTAGAAAATCGCTAGAATTAAAAATTAAATCGGCTAACATCCTGGGATGAAGCACATACATATACATACGTATTCGAGATATAGGACAATTTGAGTAATATTTAAAATTTTTGCTACTCAGCAGTGGCGATTTTACAAGGATATTGGTCAAATCTCGCCAAGATATGTGGTCAATTGTGGGTTGTGATATATTATTTGGCCAATTCGGGTGATATTTCCACAAGATCGGTCCATGTTCGGTCCATGTTATTTAAAATTCTACCATTCTGTGGAAAGTTTGGCATTACAGTGTGTAGAATATGACTACGATATGGGGAAATCATCACAGAATTTTGTGTAAAATGTGGGTATTTTGGCCATATTAGATGACACACTTAAATAGCATATTAAATATATTCTCTGTGGAAACTATCGAGTCAATTGGAGGAAACACCCATTGAAAATGGGTCTAAAATATGAAACATTCTACCATATTTCCCCTACTCTGGCGTACATATATATGGGAGCTGTATCTAAATATGAACCGATTTTGACCAAATTTGACATGCATAGCTAGAATAATAATCCTGCTATCTCAGCAAAAAACGTAAATGGGAGAATAATTTTGGCCTCCGTGATCATATGGGTGTAAATCGGGCGAAAGATTTATATGGGTGCTATATCTAAATCTGAACCGATTTCAACCAAATTTGGCAAATTTAACGATAATATTAAACGTACTCCTTATGCAAAATCTGAAGCAACTCAGGACAAAACTCTGGCTTTTGAAGCCATATAAGTGCAAATCGGACAAAAGATATATATGGGAGCTATATCTAAATCTGAACCGATTTCAACAAAATTCAGCACTATTAACAATACTATTAAACGTACTCCTTATGCAAAATTTGAAGCAACTCAGGGCAAAACTCTGGCTTTTGAAGCCATATAAGTGCAAATCGGACAAACGATATATATGGAAGCTATATCTAAATCTGAACCGAATTCAACCAAATTTGGCACACACAACGATACTATTAAACGTACTCCTTGTGCAAAATTTGAAACAAATCAGAATAAAACTCGGCTAAATACGTGAAATCGTTACGGTTTAATCTGAAACACAAAAATTTCATTAGTCTTAGAGTAAAAGTTAAATTTGCAACAGCATATTCTAATAAAGTCACGAGAAGAGGGAAGGAAAATGTGTATAATTTGTTTGTTATTTTATAACAATAACAGACATGTTTACCATATCGGTCCATATTTATATATAGCCCCCATATAACCCGATCCTCAGATTTGTCTTCCGGAGCCTCTAAGAGGGGCAAATTTTATCCGATCCGCTTGAAATTTGGTACGTGGGTTAGTCTATGTCTTCTAACAATTATGTAAAAGTTGGTCCATATCAGACCATAATTATATATACATAGCTCCCATATGAAGCGATTTACAGATTTGACCTCCGGAGCCTTTTAGAGGAGTAAATTTCATACGATCCAGTTGAAGTATTTGTACTAAATTTATACCTTCGATTTTGGTGACAGTCTTTAGTAGAATTTTGTATGCAATTCATGGTGGTGGGTACATAAGATTCGGCCTGGCCGAACTTACTGCCGTATATACTTGTTTTTTTTTAGTATATTCGATTTTATATAAAGATTTATAATATGCGCCTCAAATTCTTTTATAATTGGTTAAATTTTAACTTAATTTTTCTGATGTATCATTGAACTTTCTCGATATTTAGATTTCGGTCAAGTATATATTTTATTAAAATTTTGGATAGTTTTGTTCTGTCCCCGTTTTCTATGTTGCTTTTATTGTGGACGATTATTTTGTAGTCCAGATCTTCAAAATTATCCAAAACCTAAGAAAGAATTACATAAAATTACAAAATTCTGTAATAAACGTAAATTCCTTTACCACCTTATTGACTAAAGATGCAATTTTGGTTTCATACTCCTCATTGGCCACCACAATTTGAATATTCACATTATTAAAATCCTCCTGAGAAGTGGTCAGTACAGGTACTTTAGATTCAGTACATATGTGGTCATTAACAATTTTCGCAACTGGTTCTATTTCTTCTAGTTCATATTCAATTACATTCTCAAATGTTTCTGTAATGTCAGTTTATTTATGATGTTATAACAACAATCTTATTAACGACCCTTTTCATGTAGCTCCGTTAGGCTTTAACTCTCAGTTAACAGAAAGTAAATTGCGAATCTCCAGTTAACTTTAACTGAAAAATTTTCAGCAGTTAAGTTTCTAACTGGCATATGGAATATAAAGACATGATGACAGATATGTCCATAGTACGGTTTAAAAGTTTGTTTGCTAACGCAACACTAACGGAGCTACATGCAAATGGCCATAACATTTTTATACATACCTGGATTAATGTCAAAAGCTTCAAGATACCAACCAGGTATTTTGCGATATTGTTCTATGTAATCTACCAATATATCATCTGGTATCGATGATAGATCTTCGTCTTAAATACTATATTTCCCTTTATATTGAAAAGGCGTTTTACTGTAAAAGTACATAAGGACAACTTTAACCCTTATGCAAAAACTGGAAAATCGCAATCAAGAAATGACACAAGCAATGATACATTTCAACCCGATACCATCAATATTGAAGGATAGTAGCATGGTTAAAACTATATTCATAAAAAATACTACTTACCGTCCCGGTGAATTGCTTCAGCAGATTTTTCTGCAAAATTAACGATAGATGATATTCCTCTGTATGTGATTTTCACGTAATATCCCACTTTTCAGTTTTTTTCTGACGTAAAACAATTAATTAAAATTTTACATGTCATTACAAATCATAACCAACTTTTTGTTGGCTCAGTAAATATTTGATTCTGAATACCAAATTAACTTGAAACAATGCTGTATTGGGTCTGTACACAGTAAGTTGATTGTTGGTACCAAATTAATGACAAGTATTAATGTAACCAATTGTCATTCGATTGGTACAACCAATACATGGTTCGAAAACATCATTTTCCGAAGTTGGGGTTACTAATAGGAATACAATTTATTTATACAACATTTTATTTATATAGAAAATTTTGTCAAAATTGTAATTCTATAGCAATTTTTTTTTTTCAAAATATTATTTCTATAAAAAATGTTCTCAAAATTTTATTTCTATGGAATTTTTTCTCAAAATATTATTTCTGTAGAATTTATTGTCAAAATTTTATTTCTATAGAAAAATTTCTCACAAAAATTTGTTTATAGAAACTTTTTCCAAAATTTTATTTTTATAGAGATTTAACAAGAAAAAAATACTATTTTGGGTAGAATTCTACCAACTGTGGCAACCGCGGTGGTAATACAAATTTATATTATAAGTTATATACGTGGCATATTCATGTTTTAAGATAATAAAGTACTTACAACTATTTTTGTTTTGTAAAATTTGTTTAAAAATAACGAAAAATATTGTAGGGAAAATTGTTTGGGAATGTATGGGAAAGTAGGGAATTTTTTTGTTCTTGTAGGGTAAACCGAACATTTTCCCTGGCAACACTGACAATGAGTTATAGTCAGATTGAGACAAAGTACCCATAAACATGTACCCCTGTAATTTTCTTGAATATGCAAATGCGGTTTATCTCCCATACCTATATCACAAATGCTGATGTTTACTAATTCACCAAGTGTGGTTTAGGGCATGATATAGTCGGCCCCGCCCGACTTTCTACTTTACTTACTTGTTTCACGATTGAATCGCCATTTTTCACGATTATTTAATAATCCATTTTAAAGAATATAAACTTTATAAAAAGTTTCTTTGGGCTATTCCCCATAAAATTATAATAAAATTTGCATCAAAGACGTATAATTTTTACTGGTTTTTTTACTGCCCAGCAAAAAAATTTGGAAGTACTTCTAAAGGCACAACTTTAAAAGCACTTCCAAAAATGTCCTTCCAGAGATGTTCTTTATTCTAACTACTCAGGAAGTTCTTTTAATGTAATTTTTTATAACTGGCTTTTTTTCATACTTTTAAAGGGCAATTTTAACATCTTTTGTTTCAAATTTGTTAAAAGCAGGGTAAGGATTAATAAAATGGTAGAAATTATTAAAATTTTGTCGAAAAAGTTTCTAAATTCATTCTAGGTTAGGTTAGGTTAGGTTATGTGGCAGCCCGATGTATCAGGCTCACTTAGACTATTCAGTCCATTGTGATACCACAGTGGTGAACTTCTCTCTTATCACTGAGTGCTGCCCGATTCCATGTTAAGCTCAATGACAAGGGACCTGCTTTTTATAGCCGAGTCCGAACGGCGTTCCACATTCCAGTGAAACCACTTAGAGAAGCTTTGAAACTCTCAGAAATGTCACCAGCATTACTGAGGTGGGATAATCCACCGCTGAAAAACTTTTTGGTGTTCGGTCGTAGCAGGAATCGAACCCACGACCTTGTGTATGCAAGGCGGGCATGCTAACCATTGCACCACGGTGGCTTCATTCTAGAATAATTGCGAAAATTTGAAAATATTTGAGGTCAAGGGTTTCAGACAAGCGTTAGATTGCATTAAAAATCACAAAAAATTTAATAATTAATTATTTGTCAAAATACCGCAATTTTTTTAATTCACATCCTAAACACTGATTTCGGATCACATCTAAAGAAGTGATGCATATTCAGTGCAACGGACGTTGAAATGGTGGACATCCGTCCTATGACAAGCCCATGTTAAATTCATCGCTTCTGCGCCAATTTTGCACCACTTCCGGATCCAAAAAGAACATTTTCACTACTTTTTTGGCGACGCTTTTTTTTTGCTGGGTGGTTTATTTTTGATTTTAGCGGCTAAATTCGAACTTAGTACCCACCTCTAGGTAAAAATAAAACAAAAATGAAAAATTCTGATTTATTTTGATGTTAAAAAAAGTTATTCCTTTAAAAATAGATTATTTTTTCCTAAAGTTGACTGCTTTGTATGAAATGAATTCCTTATTTATAAAATCAAATTTAAAGCGTTAGGTTATAGAGGTAGACCGATTTATTTCAGGCTCACTTAAACTATTCGGTCAATTGTGATAAATTTTGCAATAATTTCATCAGGATGTGGGTTTGAAATCAAATTATGTTCGCAATGGACTTAACTAATTAGCAATTAAAGTAGCCTTTCTCGTTATGTTTGCTTATTCGTTTTTAATAATCTAAAATCAATAAAATGTGAGTTTAAAGAAAAATTTACAAGAAAAATTATCATACTTGTTTAATGAAAAGCATTTCAAATCGGAAATAATTAGTTACTGGAAAAACTCCGATAGATCGAATGGTGCGACTATCGATAGTTTTGTAGTTCTATCCGACCACATTAATAACATTTACTTTTTTTCAGGCGAACAGTGTAAGTACGTATTCTTTCCGGGCAAGAAAAGACGCTAGAGAAAATTAGAAATTTGATAGAAAAAAATAGTTTTAAAAAGAGACATGTTATAAACCATAGAAACAAACAGTTTGAAAAAAAAAAAAAACTAAAAAAATGTTTGTTGGAGAAAAAAAAAAGAAGGAATTCTGTAAAGATAAAAAAAAGAAAAATAAAAAGAGGGAGCTTTGAATAACCAGAAGTTTGTAGAAAAAAAAGGAAATTTGAATAACAAATGCCACGAACTTTTAAATTGGAATAACCAAAAATCAAAACCAATGCGTTGGATTTCCATGGACCATTAACAATGGTCATAATATAAAAGCTAAACGTTATTCTACCCGGCCGCCAACCTCTAGAGCTAAATGAGAGATATTTTGGAAAAAAATTCGTGGATAAAATGCTTCATGGGCACGGGTCAACTTTTATTGAAAACTGCGAGCTTCATTTCAATATTTTCTTATCCATCGAACTAGAAAGAAATTGTAAAAAAAAACTCGCGAAGGAAAGGAGCAAAAATTGAAACTTGCCCTAGGATGCTGAAAATTATTACTACTGACACTGATGTTAACACTATATAAGTATTTGTTATTTGTTCATATTATTACACGTATGTATTTATGTCATTTCATATAAAAATGTTCTACCATTTAAACGGCATCAAGATCTTCCATCAACAGGTCTGGTGACAGCGAAGGATATCTTGGGTAAGTCTGATCATATTTAAGTTCACTCGTTCTATATATTCATTATTAATATAACTCATGCACTACGTAATAACAACAATTTGGTACATGGTGTCACCATATGATCTCTAACAACTATTACAAATTGGTCCACATCGGTCCATAATTATATATAGCCCCCATATAAACCGATCCCCCGATTTGGCTTTCGGAGCCTCTAAGAGAAGCAAATTTCACCCGATCCGGCTGAAATTTGTACATGGTGTAAGTATATGGTCTCTAACATCTATGCAAAAATTGGTACATATCAGTCCATGATCATATATAGCCCCCATATAAACCGATCCCGCGATTTGGTTTTGGAGCCTCTTGGAGGAGCAAATTTCATCCGAGTCAGTTGAAATTTGGTACATTGTGCTAATATATGGCCGTTAACAACCATGCCTAACTAGGTCCATATCGGTCTATAGTTATATATAGCCCTCAGATAAATCGATCCCCAATCACACAAAACTTGGTCCATATCAAGTTCATATTTGTATATAGCCCCCATAAAAGCGACCCCCATATTTCAATTCCACGTATGGACTAACTCACAATTTAGAAAATGATGTTAAGAAGTTTTAAGATACCACAACCTAAGTAATTCGATTGTGGATGACAGTCTTTCGTAGAAGTTTCTATGCAATCCATGGTGGAGGGTACATAAGATTCGGCCTGGCGAACTTACGGCCGTATATACTTGTTTTGCTACTTATCATTTCACTGCTTACTAAAAACACTATATACTTGCATAATTTTCCATCTGTTTTTTAAATATACTTATCAAATTAATTCGACTTTAGAATGACTTGCTAACTTTCATTTCAATAGTGCGAGAGGTAGGGCGGGTAAAGAAATATGAACCGCAGTTAACCACCTACGCCGGCTCGTCTCATTTAACGCCACTTTCATCTTTCGATATCTATTACTAAGTGTTCGAGGCATACACAATACACATATACACACACCTTTAAGAGCTACCTTATCTTCTTAATTTCTTTATACGGATCCGCAATCTATCACTGAAGGAAAACGAATTCTCCCAAGACTGAGCAAAGTCGAGAGCCAGAAGGAAGCCATTTCCGGAGGAGATAGATTTATAGAGAGGATCGTTACAACAGACGGACGGACATGGCGAGATAGACTCAGAATTTTAGCAGGGCTCAAAATATATACTTTACGGGGTCTGAGACCAATATTTCGATATGTATTACAACCGGAATAATAGTATATTAACCAGAATTTATGACAATCCATGAAACAATTGTATTTAAGCTTTTTAATTGATTTTAAAGAAATTTCTTTATTGTCAAAAGAAATCCTCATGGTTTAAAATTTCATTTCTCCGAAAAGCAAAATCTACTTTCAGTGTATTTAATTTTTTATTCTGTTTCTAAAATGTTTACCCCTCGGCGATATACTGTACTGATTAACAAACTTTCCCACACACTTGTGGTTTACCCCAATTTCATGCGGTGTCTGACGAATTTATTCACTGAAAATCGCCCTTCATTTGTTTTATTCGTAAGTGAGTTCATTAAGAGGTTAACATGACTTATATTATTATAATAGCTGACGTTTTCACGAACACGCAATTTTTTATATCAGTTTTTTGAAGATAATCATAGGTAATAATAAAATATTTCTTACTAAAGGAAGTATACAACCGATGGCAGTGGTATGGTGCCAGTTATTGATCAATGCAACACCCAAAGAATCGAACAAATTTAATAAACAACTAAAAGAACCATCGCTTTCCACATTTTATATCAGAACTTTTATTACTGGCCTGGAAACATGATCGTTTAAGTGTTTAATTGATTGGATTTACCACCAGTTATAGTCTTGGACAGACCACCTCTAAAATGGAATATAAGGTTTAAAATATAACCATAGTTTATAATATTCAATTCCAGAAAAATAAGCAAAATTTTCTGATAAGTGCCACAATAATGTCAACAGTTCATTAAGCTGTTCATCATTTGGGTTCTCCGTTGGGTTGTTTCCAATATAATTATTGTAAGATAAGCTCAAGTTCGACTAACTTAAAATGTTGAGTGTATAAATAGCCTAAAACACAAGGTCAGATATATGCTGACCGATTAGCTTGTTTTAATAACAAGCCGTCGTTTAAGTAAATTATCGCTCTCGTTCACAAATATAGACACTTGTCAGAGCATAACGCCGACAAACATGTTTTTTGATATCCTAAAGTCTCTGCGAATAGGGCTGTTGTTAAACTGGTAAAGCCAATGCAAAAATACCGCTTTTAAAAATTAGTAAAAAAAACTAAGCCAAACACAATTCTGGAATGGTAGAGATAAGGCCAAGGTGATATGACGGAAATATGCCATGAAAATATGCTCATTACACGCGTAAAAACAAATTTATACCAAAGCCTGGCTGGCTATATCAAACGATTGTAGCCTTAAATTAAATTCGAGCAATTTACACAAACGACATGATAAGTAAATAAACTCGAAATTGGTAACCACGGAGAAGCGAAAATACTTCTTTCAGAATTTTATGTGTACACGGAAAAAAGAGAATTTTTAATGATATTGGATGACATGAATTCATGGGTTATGTTATTGTTGTTTTTTTTTTTTTTTCTTCGGAATAACGAAAAGTGTGAAAGGTCATTGGTGCCAAATCATTACATTTTAACAGTTCTTACTATTTTTCACAATTGTATGAACATTTTTGATTTTTAAACAAAAGTTTACTTCAAACATTCTTTTAGCAATATTGGAGCAAACAAAACGAATTATTTTTTTTTCATCATTTTGTTTTTTTTTTTTATGCACGGAAATAAAAATAAGTCATTCGGTGCTAAGTCAGGGCTATACGGCGGATTAGATGGCATAGGTTGCTGCTACCTTCACAATTCAGTTGCGTTATCCAAATTTATTAATATTGGAAACCGTATTAAAAATCACTTTTTTTCCTCATAAAATATATTTTATTTAAATATGTTTAAATATATTAATCTACACATACATACATATTATTTATCAAATAAAGAAAGTGCAGCTTATAAATTCCGAGCGATTTGTTCAACACTTCTATTGAATGTTGTTCATTGAGCGATAAACGATATGGATAACAGTCAAGCTAATTTAATTCCAGCGCTCTATGTTCTTCCTGTCTGTACCTCTGGCCATATTTTTTTTGATTTGAATTAAAATGTGCAAAGTCTACACGTCTTCTTCAACTTATATAAATTGGAAATAATAAAATGACATCGAAAAATATTTCACATGTCATTCGGTTATGACTACGGAATGAATTTATTTATGGTTGGTCGTATCAACCGATTTAAACTAAAATGGTTTATAGGTGAGATATTTGGTTAATACAACTATTTGATTATTATGAGAATAGATTATCTATTGACATGTTCGCAATAAGGTTGACACAAGTGATAAATAATTGTTAAAATAGAATTTTCATAACTATAACCGATATACAACCAACCTCTTCTCTGTATGTACCAACTTTACTGAGAGGAGATAATCCATCGCCGAAAATTTTTTGTTAGGTTAGCTATTAGTGTTAGGTTAGGTATTAGAGATGTGCACGTGAGTAATAGTTTACTCATGCTGAACGAACACTCACGACGTAAAAATCTTACTCACGCACTATATTGTTTGGTAGGACTCACGAAAAGAAAATTTATACTCACGCACGAAAATGTCGTGACTCACGAAAAATACCGCGACTCACGAAAACTATCGTGACTCGCGAAAAATGTCGTGGCTCACGAATAATTTTTTGAGTAATTTGCCTTAGCAACGTGTCTGAAAACATAATCATTATTAAAATCGAGAGCGTTATTACACTTTTCACATTCAAGGTGTCACTAAAATTGTAAATGAATTTAACTCTTAAGCGTTTCATGTCGGTGAGCGGGATTTTTTTTTTTTCGTGAGCGTAAATCTTTACTCACGCACACTTACGAAGATAATACTTTCGTGGTTCACGCTCACGAATGACATTTGTGTTTGTTAATCACGCTCACGCACGCCGTTGTAATGAGCGTGACTCACGACTCACGCGTGAGTCAGGAAATTTTTCGTGAATCACGACAATTTCGTGTCACGTGCACACCTCTATTAGGTATAGGGGCAGTCTTATATTTCATCCTTCGACTATTCAGTTCATTGTGATACCACAGTGGTGAGCTTGTCTCTTATCGCTGAGCGCTACCCGATCCTATGTTAAGCTCAATGAACACGGAACTCATTTTTACAGCCGAGTCCGAGCGGCGTTCCGCATTGCGGTGAAACCACTTAGAGAAGCTTTGAAACACTCAGAAATGTCACCAGCGTTATTGGGAAGAGATAATCCACCGCTGAAAATTTTTTGATGGAAACTGGGTTTGAACCCAAGACTCTGTATATGCAAGACGGGTATTGTAACCATTGCACCACGGCGGCACCTGAAACTGCACACAAAAACAAAAAAAATGTTCTGATTCAATCACTAAATTAATTGATTCATTTAATTGAAGTGTCTTCAACCCCAGAAATGATAGTATCAATTATAAACTGAATTGAAAGTCAATTAAAAAATTAATTAATATTTGTAATTAATTTTTGTTTCAACAAAAAATATGTTGAATCAATAAAATTTTTAATTGAATATTTTTTTAAACTCAATTAAATTTTAACCAAAATTTTTCCTGTTTGTGGTGGAATCCATGACTGTTTATATGCAAGGTGGGTATGCTAACAATTGCCCCACGGTGGCCCCCATCAGTTGCAATGTATTCGAAAAAATGTTCAACTATTTGAAAAAATTTTGCTTTCTCAATTTGAGCTCCTAATAATTTTCTTCAGTGTATATGTAATATATGCTAATAAGACCTATGTTACAGCCTCCAATATGTTTTGTGGTATGATCTTTGCAATAACAGAAGCTGATGATAGGGATAAAAAAAACCTGGAATTGTCAGACTCACAGAATTAAAGCCAGTAGTCGACATTATGAAAAGTAATGCGCGACAATTAACATTATCCAATGGACATTAATCATTTTAATCGCAATTCACAATGTTGGCACAATGAAGACAAACTAAACCCTAAACGATGTTGCCTACCATCAGCAATCAGCTAAAAAGAAAATCCCATCCACAACAGCAACTGAGCTCAATGCCAGAATTAAATGTCAAAGAAAGCATTAAAACCAAGAACACAATCTTTGTTTTAATGCAATTTATAAAGAAAATTATCTTTAAAACCAGGCATTTATGCCAGTAATAGCAAGCATTTGAGAGAAGAAAGCATCTGATGTAATTTGTACTGAAGTTGGCAATAACGAATTGTGTTTACGTTACGATCGCATAAATGTTTATGGAACAAGGGCCTGTCTTCTTCCGGACCGAATCTCATATTCAGACCAGAATGTGATTAAAAAAGTATTTATTTGCCTATAGAAAAATTATGGCTGTACTGAAAAAATATTTTCGTAAGGCCAAAGATTTATTGCCCTTAAAATACGATAGCGAATTTTGATTAGCATAGAAGACGTTTCTCTCTGCTATAAAGTTTTTTCCTTGTCAAAAATTGATCAACTTTTCCATAAAGTCGTTTTGTCCTTAGAATTAAATCATTCGACTTAAAAATTGGTATCTTTCCATTAAAAAAAAAGTTTGTTTGACTAAGGTCAATTTGATTTTAATAATTCTGAAAAATTCTTCAAAATTAATGAAATCTTTAAATTTGTAGATTATGAAAAGTGTTATTATAGTTTTCAATACTATACTTCTACTGGAACCATTTGACACGACAAAATCTTTGGAACCAGGATAAACAAAATTTCAAAGATAAAATCAACTTCTTATATGATCACATATTAAAATATCGCCATGTTACAAACGCAAAGGGAAGCTTATCATACTCTCTACCCTTTCTGTGAAGGGCATAAAAACAAAGAAAAAATTTCTTGCTATTGCAGCAGAGATCTTCAGCAATTCTTTTTATTTGGCCGCATAAGTGTTCTCCATTCGGCATGTTCCCAATTTTTTTTTTTTAATATTTTTTTTATTTCTTATGGATTTTAATGTTACTTAAATTATGTTTCATAAATGCTTCTTTATTGTGACAATGATTTGTTACAATTTTTGAAACGATGTCCATTGGCTGAGGAAAAAATTTTCGTTGAAAGATCTCATGAAGTGGATATGGGGATCTTAGCTTCAATGACTGATGGCAAATTGCCGATAAAACCTTTTTATTTTTTTTTTTTTTTTGGTTTTGTGAACTTTGTTGGTTTTTATTTTCATCTCGAACATGGTATGTGAAATATTTTGGGTTAAAAAAATGGATAGCATATTTGCTTGATATATGGCAATTTATTAAAACAAAATCAGGAGCTAGTTAGGATTATGGTTTCAGAGAAGATCATTTAAATTGAAATTAATCTGAGTTGAAAAACCTGACCACCATGCGTGTGTAGAGGGAAGGAAGATCGTTGCACAATTGTTGGTGACAAAATTATGGTAGGTTAGGGAGCCACTGTGGGGCAATGGTTAGGGTGCCTGCCTTGTATACAAATGCGTTCAATCCTATTTTCCTCTAAACGCCATAAAGCTTTCACACCGAAAAAAGTAAACTGTTTTATAGGAAGAATAAACTGACTCGTACAAAAATTGAACTAAATTGTACTCCACAGTACTTACCTTACATAGAATCGGCATTCACTACTTGAGGTGTCACAATGTGTTGAATAGTATCAGTGAGCCTGAAATAACCCGCTGCTACTGTAACTAATGTAACCTACACTAAAAAAATATGAAGCTGTCATGAAAGATTATGCAAACTAACTTTTATGGCATACAATTTACACAATATTAAGAACGACTTTCTTTAAAATAATGAAATTTCAATAAAAAGAAAGTTATAATCTTTGCTGGGGGTATACTAAGACATCGAAATATTGTTTTCAGACCCCATAAAGTATTCTGGGTCGTGGTGGAATTCTGAATCGACCGGGCGATATCCGTCTGACTGTTCATCCGTTTGTGGAAATCACGCTAATTTCCAAACAACACAAACTACCGACTTGAAACTTTTGTATAGCCCCCATATAAATCGACCCCCGGATTTGGCTTGCAGACTCTCTTGAAGAAGCAAATATCATCAGATCCGGTTGAAATTTGGTATGTCATGTTAGTCTAGGGACTCTAAGATCCTTGCAAAAATTGGCCCATATCGCTCTATAATTATAATCTTTGGAACCGGACATGCTTTTTTTCATTGTACTTCAAAATAAAAAATGTTTTCTTAATTCCAAAAAAAAAAAAAAAAAAACTATAAACCAACGATGCTAAGTCCTCAAAATAAGTCTTAAGTCAACGATGCTAAATCCTCAAAATAATTTGAAGCGTTTTTATCTTCTATCTAAAAATTCAATATTTCAGTTAATTTAAGGACGATTTCTTTCAATCAAAAATGTATTTCTTTACTCTAAGAAAAATTTGCCTTAATTCAAAGACATGAGACGATTACGAAGGGACGAACATTTCCAAAATTTGTGTCCTAAGTTTAATGAAAAAAATTTTTGAAGCAAAGATTCTAAACAATATTTTAATTAAAATTTCATTATTTTGAAGAAACTTGTCCTTAATATTTTGTAAATTGCGCATCCTAAACTTTAGGTTGTGTAATATTTAATATCACGTAAATATTTTTTTCAGTATATGCAATTCATCCATGAACTTCAGTCATATATAGTTTTTTTTCATTAAAATTAGAACACTAGTTTTTTAATTTTGTGTGCCCCTCTCTGTATCGATCTCAATTTATGCGTTTGAGCCGAACATTGCATGATAAACGCTCACAATATTTGGGAAGACATTTTCCCAAAGCTTTAAAAACTTATTGGGAAACAAATGGGAAGTCGTACCCTACCCGCCGTATAGTCTACACATTACTGATTTGCAGGCAGTTGAAGTTCGAAAATGGCCTATATTGGTCCAGCTTTTGATATAGTTATCATATAAACCACATCCCGATTTGGAATCTTGGGCTTCTAGAAACCGTAGATTTTATCCAATTTGCGAAATTGGGAATCCAGCAGTGCTTTATGGCCAAAAATAGGTGTACCGAAAATGGTGTGTATTGGTCCATGTTTTGGTATCGCCCCCATACAGGCCAATTTCCGTTTGATTTCTTGGTAACCAATTTGTCTGAAATTGAAAATCTAGGGGTATTTTAGAACCATATAGAGGTGTGCCGAATTTGGTGTGTATCGGTCCAAGTTTTGGTATAGCCCCCATATAGATCGATCTCCCGATTTGACTTCGTGGGCTTCTGGAAACCGTAGCTATTATCCAATTTACCTGAAATTGGAAACCTACAAGTTTTTTAGGACCATAAATAGGTGTGCCGAAGATATTTTATATCGGTACAGGTTTTCATATAGCCCCCTAATAAACCGGCTCTACGATTTAGGATCTAATCTCTGTAGGTTTTTCAGAATTTTTTAGACCTCTCGTATTTTAGACACACAAAAAGCTGTATCAGATTTGGTTTTTATCGGTCCATTTGGTAAGGCCTCCATATAGATCGATTTTACATCTTGAGGCACATTGGTCATGAATATTGCTTGAAATTGTATGTAAAATTTCCTGATTTTACTTCTCGTAATCATTCAATGGGTATAAAAATGCAAAAATTTTATATATCAAATCAAGGCATTATTTCATCATTTTCTTGTACACTTACACGAGATGTTTAGGATTCCTGTAAAACTCAAACAAAAATGGTTCTTAAAAATCCAGAATCTGTTCTAGTCTTCATAGGTTAAATTTTTACAGTTATTTTCGGGAAGCGTACTGGTTAAACTGATCTGCTGGGGAGAATATCTGTCATCAAAAGAAACTATTATATTTCATTTAAGTTGGTGGGTATTATTCGGTCCGGCCGAACTTACTGTTGTATGTACCTATAAAATTTGTTTCATTCATTCATTAAACGCTTTGTACTAAAGCGTTTAATGAATTTTCTAATACCTGGGAAATTTTTTATAGAACTTCTATTCTCCATTTGCGGAGGTCCAATAGTTTGGCAGAGGGTACTGTTCAAACAATATAACAATTATTGACGAAAGCGAAAGAGAACATAGCCTTGCGGCGAACATACTTTCGGTAAACTACACTGAAAAAAAGCATGCCTGGTTCCAAAGATTTTGTCTTTACTTTAAAAATTTTGGTATTGATTCCGAGTCAAAGAAGCGGAGAATACAATTACCCAGCAAAATAAGCGTCGCCAAAAAAGTAGTGAAAATGTTCTTTTTGGATTCGGAAGTGGTGCAAAATTGGTACAGAAGCGATGATTTTAACATGGGCTTGTCATAGGACGGACGTCCACCATTTCAACAGCCGTTGCACTGAATTCACATCACTTCCTAAGGTGTGATGCGAATCCAGTGATTTGGATGCGAATAAAGAAATTTTGTGATATTTTGAAGAATAAATAATTTTTTAAAATTTGTTATGATTTTTAATGCATTATAACGGTTGTCTGGAACATTTGACATCAACTATTTTTGAAAAAATTCGCAATTTTTCAAGAAAGGCTTTAGTATTTTTTTCGGCAAAATTTAAATAATTTGCACTATTTTATTAATTTTTGATATGTTTTTAAACCATTTGAAACAATGAAATTTTAAATTTCTCATTATAAATATGAAAAAAGCGAGTTATAAAAAATTGACTCAAATGAACTTCCTGTGCAGTTAAAATAAAGAACATCTATGGGAGAACATTTTTGGAAGTGCTTTTAAAGTTGTGCCTTAAGAAGAACTTCCAAATTTTTTTGCTGGGTAATGATACTTTTAAGACACAATTCTCTTTTAAATTTGGGTTTTGTGTACTTGCTTCTAGGAAGCAAATTTTAACCTTTCGCTTTTTCAGCTTTGTTTTTTCATATGCTATCAAAGTCCTTTAAAAACGAGTTAACGACAATTTTATTTTCCAAATGAAGACTCGACTTCCAGTAGAAATTATGCTATGTTTCCAGTGAAAACGTCTTTAAAATAAAATGTTGGAAAACATGTCCTATTTTTGAACGATTTTTTTTTTTTGCTTTGTAGTCAAGATGCAAAAAGACAACAAATTTAAAGACAATTTCATTAAATTTAAAGAATTTTTCTGAATTATTAAAGTCAAGTTGACCTTAGCCCAAACATTTTTTCTTTCATGTTATGATACCCATTTTTAAGTGAAATCACTTAATTATAAGGACAATATGACTTCATTGAAAAGTTTATCGACTTTTGGGCAAGAAAAAAGTTTTATATTAGAGAAGTGCATCTTCTATGCTAAGCAAAATTTGCATTCGTATTATAAGGACATGAAATCTTTGACCTTACGACAATATATTTTTTTTTTTTTTCAGTGTACTATCTCAAGCTCAAGGCTGTTAATGTCGATGGTTACCGAGATAAAATTGATTGCGGTACCAGAAGGAGGAATTATAACAAGAAATCTAAGAAGTATGAGGGAATGCATAAATGTGAGAAGGTCATGTTTAAGAAAACACCCACAAGCAATTGGTTTTTAGGGGAAATTGTTGAAATTTTAAGGAACCGAGATCATTTTTAGTGCTGGATAGCAGGGCTGTGGAGTCGAGCCAATTTTGCTCGACTCCGACTCCAGCATTTTTCATCAGCTCGACTCCGGAGTCTAAATCTCATTTTAGTACCACTAATTTGTAGTTCTATTGAGGGGGTATATATGGGGTATATATATGGATCGATATAAAGTATCGTATTTATTTATGTGTGCAAGGAAGGTCTTAATTTCGCATTTATACCAATTAAACTCTTTATTTCAAATTTAGGGCAATGTTTAATAAATAAAATAGTGATATAAATACCCATCATAATATGAGAAGATACCGACAGTATATGTATTTGTGGACGAAAATTATTATAAAGGGTTATATTCCCATATGCATGAATTTGAATCTGAATCGATTTAGACAAAATTGTATATACTTCTAGAAAATCTCTGTACCTAAAATTTAAATCTAACGTTATGGGACGTAACACAATTATAGCAAAAAATAAAAATGCAAAGAAAGTCTAAAGTCGGGCGGGCCGATTGTAACATACTCTGCACAACTTTGTATTTAGATCTACATTTTGATAAAATCTGAAATCGGACTTCTACAAAATCTCGTGCAGTATTTGGGAAACATTCATAATTTTTTATATAGCAAAATTTGAGTCACTTTGTCAGTTTTCGACTTAGCAGTGAGTATCAGTAAGAAAAAAATTTGAGAAAATTTGCTATATAAATAAAATTTTGACAAATTGTTTTATAGAAATAAAATTTTGAAAAAAATATAAATAGAAATTTTGGAAAAATTTTTGTGTAGTAAATAAAAGTTTGCAAAATTTTCTATAGAAACAAAATGTGAACTAAATTCTCTATATAAATTAATGTTTGAGAAAATTTTCTATATAAATAAATTCTTTCCAAATTTTTTATAAAAAAAAAACTATAGTAAACAAATTTTGACAAAATTTTCAATAGAAATAAAATTTTGAAAAAATATCAATAGAAATTTTTGGAAAATTTTTTGTGTAGTAAATAAAATTTTGCAAAATTTTCTAAAGAAATAAAATGCTGCAAAATTGTCTATAGAAAGAAAATTTAGACTAAATTTTCTATAAAAATAAAATGTAAAATTTTGTATAAAAAAATTCTATAGTAACAAAATTTTGGCACAATTTTCTATAGAAAAAAATTTGAAAAAATTATTAATAGAAATTTTGGAAAATTTTTTGTGTAAATAAAATTTTGCACAATTTTCTATAGAAGCAAAATTTTGGCTAAATTTTCTATAGAAATAAATTTTTGACAAAATTTTCTACATAAAAATATTTTTATACCCACCATAGAATGGTGACAGGGGTATAATAAGTTTGTCATGTCGAAGATGAGCTAGATCGGTCCAGGTTTTGATATAGCTCCCATATACACCGATCGCCCGATTTGGGGTCTTGGGCTTATAAAAACCGTAGTTTTTATCCAATTTGCCAGAAATTGGAAACCTAGAGGTATTCTAGGGCTATAAGGAGGAGTGCTGAAAATGGTGATTATCGGACCATGTTTTAATATAGCTCCCATATAGACAGAACTCCCGATTTTATTTCTTGAGCTTCTAGAATCCGTAGTTTTTATCCAATTTGTCTGAAATTGGAAATCTAGAGGTATTATAGGACCATTACAAAGCGTGCCAAAGATGGTCATTATCGGACGAAGTTTTGATATAGCCCCCTTTTAGACCGATGTTACGAGTTTATTTCTTGGACTTTGTGGAGGGCTGGTAGGATATACTTGCTTTTCCGAAAGAAATAATTACCTGAAAAAAAAAAGAAAAAAGAGAAGTAGGCGGAGACAGAGTTTTCGATTGAAAAAAAAAAAAAAAGAGAAGGAATTTAATTGAATAAAAATTGAAAAAAAAACGAAAAAAAAAAGAAAAAATTTTGAAAAGAGATTGTAAAAGGAAGAATTTGAATCGCCGAATTGATTGGAAGGCGTGAATATATTGTTGGAATACAATCAGTCCGGCTGTAGCCGATATTATATACACGGCAATTTTACAAGACATTCCTAAGGCGTCAATAAAATCTTTTGACCTTAACATATATACCAGGATAGAATTCCCCCATTTCGCCGAATTGACTGGAATGTGTGAATATATGGGTGGAATAAACTCAGTCCGTTTGTAGCCGATATCGTATACAAGGCCATTGTTTGAGGGATTTCAAGAGCGTTCCTAAGGCATCATAAAAATCTTTTGACCTTATATACCAGGACAGAATTCCCCCACTTATCGTCCAAGGAGCTACCCACAAAATTATTGCCACGACCAGAGGATGGTGCAATTTTCCTTTCGTAGGCAAATGAAACTTCAAAGATAAATTTCGGAGCTCTGGTTATATTAACGGCGGACTTGGACCTAGGGCGATATATTATGAAGCTATAGTCCACAATCGAAATTTGGTCCTGTACAAATATTCCTATACCGGCATACAATAATTAATATTTTCTTCACCCTTAGAATTAAGTTTTTACTCACACCTACCTAACTACTTATTGAAATTTTGTTGGAACAGACCCCAGATGCAGCGATCGCTTCATATTGGAGAAGAACCAAAGTAAGTTGCTATGTTCCTATTTTGACTAAATTTCCCCTGCACACTTTTAAATACTTACCTTTCATTACGACACTATTACAATTAGCTACTTTTACTTATTATCAATCTGTTAATCTTTGTCATTCTAACAATATAACTACCACCAGTACACCATATTACCTACCCTGTACATCCATATTTAATTTTATTGTAAATAAATCCAATTTATTATGAATTGCTAAATTAATACAATATTTTGACGAAACTTAAGTGTTGCACTATGGGTCCTTAAACCGTGCGAATGTTTCGCTAGTCCTCCTTGTCGCTTACGCTCAGATCTCATAATTTCCTTTAATTTCCTTTCTCCTACTATTCTTCTTTTAAAGTTATGTAATTGGCCATCAAAAGACCCCTCCACTATCCCTGAGCAAGGCCGGAACTTCTAAGATGGCTGGTTCATTACATAATTTTTGGCGCCCAACGTGGGGCCTTATTCTCAAAACCGCTAAAGTAAATACCTTGTCTAAGGACTTATAGAATTGTAGAGAATAATTGCCCCAAGCAAAGCATTGCGCATTTGAATTTTGGACTTTATTGAGTGACGTCGTAGTTGTCACTAATAACCAGTTTAATACACAGTGCTTAACGTAGAGGTCTGTGATTTATGTCGGGATTAAAAGAACTTTCATTATTGGGAGTCGTTACCACGCATAAAAAGGACATCTATTAAAACGGTAAGCTTCATGCAAGTGGATTTTGTAGTTCGATTGTTGCGAATGTGTTGGAGTACACCCTTGCGTAAACGTTACAAAAGAATCTGAGAGAATGGGAGTTTGACTCATATCATTGCAGACGATGGACCTATAGTAAACCTTTTGGAGTAGTCAAAATAGGGAATTCTTATTGTATAGAGTCTTTGAGGATAAAACCAGTTTTGATTGTGGCTTAAGCATTTTTTTTTTCGAATTTTTTTTTAAGCCTATATATATATATAATTTTTTTTGATATTATTGCCAATATGAATTTGTTTCGTAGTCCTCTAACAGGGAACTCTGTCCTTCGAAATAGTGTAGTAGATATTGACCAAGAAAACCAATTACCAAATTTAGACGTAGAAAATAGGGTAACGACACGTTTACAATCTCGTCTTCAACGGGAAAGGGCTAATATGAACATTACAGATAATGAGGATGAAGGGTCAGGGAATAACAACTCGGGTCTTCAAGAAATTGCTGTAGAAAGTCAGTCAGATAGCGAACATGTCACGAGAGTTATAGAGAGATCTTTGGACAATTTCCGTAGGGAAATCTCAAGCTTGGTTAACAGTGAACTACGGCATGTCATGTCTAACCTGACTTTGGGACGTGAAGCAGTAGATGCACACCGTCGTATCGAGTCCAATGAAACAATTCATCGGACACCTCCTATGACCAATTCACTGGACGTAAGTACGGTCCCTAATGAAAAAGTTACAACCTTAATTAATAATTGGCACATCACATTCAGAGGAATATCTGGCGATGTCCCAGTCGACGACTTCATTTATAGGACTAGGACATTGACAACGCTACACTTGAATGGTAATTTCAATCTGTTATGTCAGCATGCGCATATATTATTTGATGGCAAGGCAAAACAATGGTTTTGGCGCTTTCACCGTCAGACAAATGGTAGATTTGACTGGTTAGAATTATGTGAGGCCTTAAAAAGACAATTTAGGGATAATGTTTCGGATTCGGATATCAAAGAGGATATGAGAAGACGACGACAAAAGATAAATGAGAACTTCGAGGAATTTTTGGAGGTCATGACAAGCATAAGTGACAAACTGCAAACGAGTTTAAGTGAACAAGAGTTTGTCGAAATTGTAATTCGGAATTTGAGGACTGAGCTCAGATATGAACTGCTCCATGTTAATATACCCAATATTTCAGTGTTACGTTCCGAGGTTCGGAAGCATGAAAAATTTAATGAGGAATTAAAACACTGGCCACAGAGAGCGAATTTCGGTCCTCGAAGACAATTAGCAGAAATTGGTGTAGATGAGGTGGAAGAAGATGAAGATGTAGAAGCAATATCTAAAGTGGAGAGGAAATGTTGGAATTGCGAGGCCATGGGCCATATGTATCAAGATTGCTTGGCTCCTCGCAGAATTTTCTGTTACGGGTGTGGAAGGGCTGATACTTTCAGACCCAATTGTCCCCACTGTATAGAAAAGACTAAGTCTTTAAACTCCAAAAGGGATGTACGTCAAGAACAAGATGTACATCCGAACAAAATACTTTGGAAGTAGAGAGTAACAAACCGAATAATGTATCAAATAACCCGGCAAATTCTCAACCTGATTTGTATTTAATTCATAACCGAATACGTCTAAACCAACAGAAGGGCCGAATTAGTGTACCACTACCGAAACGAAAAACTAGATCAGCAATCAGACAGCGTAAATATTGGAACGAACGCAAAGATCTTAGAAAACACAATATTTCGTCCATAGTTACTAGAGACTTTGATACCCGTCCGTATGTAAATGTAACTGTTTTTGGGAACACCTATTTATCTCTGTTAGATAGTGGGGCTACGATAACATGTTTTGGAGGTGCTTTAGCCAGAGAAATTCTTTCAAAGAAACCTTCCGGTTTAAATAAATTTAGAGGTAATGTTCAGACGGCTGATGGGCAGAAACAGAGGGTAGAGGGCTCTCTGAAAACAGAACTGTCTTATGGGAAAAACACCAAGACTCTAAAAGTTTTAGTAATACCTGACTTAAGACAGGAAGTAATTTGTGGAATAGACTTCTGGAAAGCTTTTAATATTTCAATTGTAAACCATGTTTCGGAGCTAGAGGAGAAACATTTAGAAAAGGACTGTATAGAGTTTACGCCCTTTCAACGACAGCAACTGGATGCAACCATTGCTGTATTTCCATCCTCAGAAAAACAGGGATTAGGTAAGACTTCGCTAGTAGAACATGTTATAGACACGGGAGATGCGAAGCCGGTTAAACAAAAATGCTACCCAATATCACCTGCTCGAGAGGCTATCTTAAGCCAAGAGATTGACAGAATGCTGTCGTTAGGGGTGATAGAAGAAGCCGGTCATTCTTCCTGGTCTTCACCCGGAGTATTACTAATTAAACCCGGAAAAGTTAGATTTTGCCTTGATTCCAGGAGACTTAATGAAGTTACCGTAAAGGACGCGTATCCAATGCCAAATATTGAGGGTCTGTTATCAAGACTACCGCCAGTGTACATCATTTCAAAAATTGATTTAAAAGACGCCTTCTGGCAGGTGTGTTTATCAAAGGAGTCTAGACCCAAAACAGCCTTTTCGGTTCCCAACCGTCCATTGTATCAATTTTGTCGAATGCCCTTCGGGCTTTGTAATGCTCCTCAAACTTTATGTAGGTTGATGGACAAAGTAATACCATATAAGTTAAAAGGGCATGTGTTCGTCTACTTAGACGATCTACTGATAGTGTCTAAATCGTTTGAGGAGCACATCTCGCATTTGTTGGAGGTGGCAAAATTATTGAGAGAAGCAAATTTAACAATTAATGTCAAAAAGAGCCACTTTGGTTTGAGAGAAGTAAATTATTTGGGATACATAGTGGGTAATGGATCAATAAAAGCCGATACCGAAAAGGTCAAAGCCATAACTGACTATCCAACCCCTAAAAATATTCGACAACTACGTCAGTTTTTAGGGATGGCGGGGTGGTATCGCCGGTTCGTGTCAGATTTCGCTACGATAACCTTCCCCTTAACGGAATTACAGTCGAAAAAGAAATCGTTCAAATGGACTGAGGAAGCCCAAGAGGCATTCGAGATACTAAAACAGAAGCTTTCGTCGGCTCCAGTTCTCATTCATCCGAATTACAACAAGAAGTTTATAGTGCAATGCGATGCTAGCAAAGTAGGAGTAGGTGCGGTACTTGCCCAGGAAGATGAAGAAGGCATAGAGAGACCAATCGCGTATATGTCAAAGAAATTAAACCGAGCACAGCGTAACTATACTGTGACGGAATTGGAATGTCTGGCAGTAGTACTAGCAATTAAGAAGTTTAGAATTTATATCGATGGGCATGAATTCACGGTTGTAACGGACCACGCCAGTCTCAAGTGGTTAATGCAACAGAAAGATTTGAGCGGTCGATTAGCTCGATGGGCACTTAAACTCCAAGGACATAATTTCAATATCGAACACAGACGTGGAAAAGATAATCTCGTGCCGGATGCACTATCAAGAAATTTTGAATATGAGGACATCGCAGCAGTGAGCGAAGATGGTTTTCCAACCATAAATTTGGATTCAGAATACTTTGATTCCAAAGACTATAAGAACCTAGGCGAGAAAATTTCTAAGGCCAATATTCCAGATTATAAAGTAGTGGACAAGTTCATATATTACCGGTATAGTTTCGATGAAATGTCTCAATGGAAATTGCTAGTTCCGCTGGAACTGAGGCAAGAATTGATATACTCCTGTCATAATCCCCCTAACTCGGCTCATTCTGGTATAGCAAAAACCTTGAATAAAATTAGAAGATACTATTATTGGCCAGGAATGGCAGTGGATGTCAAAAGGTATATAATTAGTTGCGATTACTGCAAAACATCTAAGGTGCCAACTGAAAGCCTACGGCCTTTAATGGGAAATAGAGCTGAATCGGAGCGTCCGTTTCAGAGACTCTATATCGATTTAATAGGGCCATTTCCACGAAGTAAAAAGGGAAATATAGGAATCTGCATAGTCTTGGACCATTTTTCGAAATTTTCATTCTTGAAACCACTGCGAAAGTTTAGTTCGAAGGATATTATAAGATATTTAAAGGAAGATATATTTAATTGTTTTGGGGTTCCAGAGATAATAATTTCGGATAATGGAAGTCAATTTAAATGTAGATATTTCCAGGAATTCACAGCAAAATATGGAATAAATCACATTTTTACGGCCATTCATGCTCCGCAAGCAAATGCCAGTGAACGAGTTAATCGGTGTGTAAACGAAGCGTTGAGATCATATATTCGTAAAGACCAGAGGGAATGGGATTCTTACCTAAGTGACATAAACAGTTCCCTTAGAAATAGCATTCACCAATCAATTGGAGTCTCGCCATATTATGTTGTTTTTGGACAAAATATGGTGAGTCATGCAGATGAGTATAGAATCATTAGAAATCTTGATATGGTATCAGACAGTCCCTCTGAATTATGCAGACAGGATCATTTCTCACTTTTAAGAGATAAGGTTTTGGAGAGGATGAAGATTTCGTACGATAAGAATGTTAAGACCTATAACTTGAGGGCTAAAGATAGGGTATTTGAAAAAGGACAACTCGTCACCCGGAGAAATTTCGCACAAAGTAACATGGCGAAACATTTTAACGCAAAGTTATCGCCGGTGGGAATACGGGCTAGGGTCTTAGAAAAAATCGGTAATTGCAATTATAAATTACAGGACTGCGACTCGGGAAACGTTTCCGTATATCACATAAAAGATATATGGTAAAATCTTTTTTTTTTTTCTTTTTTTTTTTCTTTTTTTTTTTTTTGGTGCGTGATATATTTGTGGAGGGCTGGTAGGATATACTTGCTTTTCCGAAAGAAATAATTACCTGAAAAAAAAAAAGAAAAAAGAGAAGTAGGCGGAGACAGAGTTTTCGATTGAAAAAAAAAAAAAAAGAGAAGGAATTTAATTGAATAAAAATTGAAAAAAAAACGAAAAAAAAAAGAAAAAATTTTGAAAAGAGATTGTAAAAGGAAGAATTTGAATCGCCGAATTGATTGGAAGGCGTGAATATATTGTTGGAATACAATCAGTCCGGCTGTAGCCGATATTATATACACGGCAATTTTACAAGACATTCCTAAGGCGTCAATAAAATCTTTTGACCTTAACATATATACCAGGATAGAATTCCCCCATTTCGCCGAATTGACTGGAATGTGTGAATATATGGGTGGAATAAACTCAGTCCGTTTGTAGCCGATATCGTATACAAGGCCATTGTTTGAGGGATTTCAAGAGCGTTCCTAAGGCATCATAAAAATCTTTTGACCTTATATACCAGGACAGAATTCCCCCACTTATCGTCCAAGGAGCTACCCACAAAATTATTGCCACGACCAGAGGATGGTGCAATTTTCCTTTCGTAGGCAAATGAAACTTCAAAGATAAATTTCGGAGCTCTGGTTATATTAACGGCGGACTTGGACCTAGGGCGATATATTATGAAGCTATAGTCCACAATCGAAATTTGGTCCTGTACAAATATTCCTATACCGGCATACAATAATTAATATTTTCTTCACCCTTAGAATTAAGTTTTTACTCACACCTACCTAACTACTTATTGAAATTTTGTTGGAACAGACCCCAGATGCAGCGATCGCTTCATATTGGAGAAGAACCAAAGTAAGTTGCTATGTTCCTATTTTGACTAAATTTCCCCTGCACACTTTTAAATACTTACCTTTCATTACGACACTATTACAATTAGCTACTTTTACTTATTATCAATCTGTTAATCTTTGTCATTCTAACAATATAACTACCACCAGTACACCATATTACCTACCCTGTACATCCATATTTAATTTTATTGTAAATAAATCCAATTTATTATGAATTGCTAAATTAATACAATATTTTGACGAAACTTAAGTGTTGCACTATGGGTCCTTAAACCGTGCGAATGTTTCGCTAGTCCTCCTTGTCGCTTACGCTCAGATCTCATAATTTCCTTTAATTTCCTTTCTCCTACTATTCTTCTTTTAAAGTTATGTAATTGGCCATCAAAAGACCCCTCCACTATCCCTGAGCAAGGCCGGAACTTCTAAGATGGCTGGTTCATTACAACTTCTACAATCCGTAGTTTTTATCCAATTTGCCTGAAATTGGAAATCTGGAGGTATTCTAGGACCATTAAGAGGTGTGCCGAATATATTGTGTATCGGTACAGTTTTTGATATAGTCTCCTTACAAACCGGCCCTCCGTTTTGGGGTCTATATTCTAGAACTACAATAGATGTGCTGAATACTGTACGTATCCTTCCATGTTTTTGGCGTAACCCCATTAGTCCGATTGGACCAAAATAGATCCAAAAAATTATTGAAGTTGGTCTGATGGTCAGACCAAATGGAATTTTTCTGCAGAAATAACATTTGGACAAAAATTTCTATAGAAATAAAATTTTAACAAAATTTTCATAGAAATAAAAAGTTAACAAATTTTTCATAGAAATAAAATTTTAACAAAATTGTGTATAGAAATAAGCTTCTTAAAGAATTTTGTGATACAATATTATGCAAAAATTTTGTACAAATTTTAAGAAAAAATAAAATTTTGCGATAACTTTCTATAGAAAAAGATTTCTGCTAAATATGTAATAGAAATAAAATTTTGGCTAAATTTTTTACAGAAATTAAATTTTGGCTAAATTTTCAATAGAATTAAACTTTGGCTACATTTTCTATAGAAATTAAATTTTGGCTAAATTGAAATTTTGGCTAAAATGAAATCTATTGAAATAAAATTTGGACCAAATTTACTATAGAAATAAAATATGGACAAAATTTTCGATAGAAATAGAATGAGGTCAAAATTTTATATAGAAATAAAATTTTGAAAAAATTTTCTTTCGAAGAAAAATTTTAGAAAAATGTAACTTTTAAATTATATTAATTTAAATTAGAAAACTGGTCCCATTGTATGAATTTTGGAAAAATTTGGTCCAAAATAAAAATTCGTTGTTGCAACGCTGGTAAGGCCTCCATATAGACCGATTTCAGATATTGAGGGTACAGAAGGTGCATTTACCATAAATGTAAATTTGCCAGATAATTCTTCTCGTAATCATAAAACAGTTGGTGTACTATAGATTTTAGATTTCAAATCAAGGTATTTTTTCTTAATTTTTTTTATTAATTTTCTTGCACATTTACAGGATATGTTTATGATTCCTTTAAAACTCAAACAAAAATAGTTCTTATAAATCTGGAATCTGATAGGTAAAATCTTTGCATTTATTTTCGGGATGCGAACTGGTTAAACTGATCTGTCATCAAACCCCCATGACATTTTCTAAGGAAATTAGTATATTTGATTCATGGTGGTGGGTATTTATGATTCGGCCCGGACGAACTTACTGCTGTATATACTTGTTTTATTTTTTATTTTCTATAGAAATAAATGTTGACTTAATTTTCTATAGAAAAAAACTATTTCTATAGTAATAATATCTCGAATAATTTTTTATAGAAATTAAATTTTGACAAAACATTCCATATAAATACAATAGTGACAAAATTTTCTATAAAAAACAGCTTTGACCATTTTTTCTGTCATATGTGTGTAGGTATATAGCCTTAAAATAAAATTAAAAACAATAAATTCGAATTATTGTTCGAATTATTTCAAATAAATTGATATGGGGATTAAAATGGATCGATCCAGCCCATTTGCTAGTCTAACATTCTAGGAAACATAAAATGATAGCCGTAATTGGAAGTTGATTTTCATTTCCAATCATGGTGTACATTGATCGAATGCATAACGCATTGGAAACTAATTTGCGTAAAAACTTTTTTACTTACAAAAATGTGAAGTGTTTTAAAAAATTTGGTTTAGCCGGAGTCGGAGTCGAGCAAAATTTTTACGACTCCGACTCCGACTCCAGCCAAATCTTCAGACTCCGACTCCGACTCCACAGCCCTGCTGGATAGCAATCATTTTTAGATGCTGGATCATTTTTAGTGCTTGATAAAAACTATCCATTATAGATAGCATTATATATAAAGTCCACAGGATAGGTCTAGTGGTAGCCCGTAATTTAGGCCCACCTAAATTGTGGTGAGTACCGCCCGATTCGATATTTAACTCAATGGCAAGATTCCAACGTTTCGCCTAAAGGTTAAACCACTTAAAAAAGTCTTGCACCGTAAATGTCACCAGCATTACTGAGATGGGCTCATCCACTGGGATTGAACCCATAACCCTTTGCATCCAAGGTCGTCATGGTAACCATTGCAGCACCATGGCTCCCCTCCAAAGTCCATATCAATAGACGGCCTCAATTTGGTTATTTTAACTCACCAGAAACATATGCAACAGATTCTTCGTATCTTAAACCAAGATCCTGCATATCTTTCATCTGTGGCCTAATAATCTTGAAATTATGCCTTTTTCAATGCAACGTAAACTGTCCAAATACAATCTCTTTCTTGGTGGATTAACACTCGCCTCTGCCCTGACAACGTGGGCATAAAAAACAATCGATTTATCTCGCATAACTTCAATGAGCACAATGACACAACGAATGATGAACAAGGTAAATAGCACGCAAAACACACTTTGGCAGCGACAAAATTTTTATCCCAGAATTGTTTCTGGAGCTTCATATTAATTTGGTCAATTTATATTTTAAAAGGAATTTTTAAATTGGTAAAATTTTAAAAACAACCCAACCCAAAAACAAAAAACCCAAATCGTTTTTTTTTTCTCTTGGCAAATCTTCAGCACTTTGCAAACCAAAAACAATATTGAATTTCCAAGCAAAGTCAAGGGAAAAATATTAAGACCCAGTTGAGAGATGATTCCCTTGTTGTGGTGCAAAGGCAGATTTGCCCTAAACACGGACAAGCTAAACAGATTTGATCCCAATGACTATGGACTACACCATCTCAGTCTTTAAGCCAATTTCCTTTGAGTTGGGTGGGTACGGTGGGTCAGTGAGGGGTTTTGGACTTCTGGTCCGGGGCTGCATATTGAAATACCAAAATGAAATTTTGAAATTGATTGGCGATGTCGCTTTTTTTGTATGGACTCTGCTTGATGCCTCTTCGGCTTCAATTCTTTGCCTCTGATGCCTTGACATTTATCCAGTGGCTGGCCACTTTCATATCTGCTACCAATTCGAACACAGCAGGTTTCTGAACAATACGTATGTGGGTCTTTTTTTGGTCTGCTGTTGGATGGAGGGATTTTTAAGAGGGGTTATTATGATTCTATGTCGCTTAAGCCATTGTTGTTTGCTGCTGGGCCTATGCCTTCTTTTGCGGTTATGATGTTAACAGATTTGATTTGAAGAGGTGCACATGCCCATTGAGTTCTTCGTCTTCTTCAGTCGGGGTGCTTGTAAGATTTGTGTGTTTCTCCTATATTATTTCTCTTGTTCATATGTGGCTTAAACAAAAAGGCTTTATGGCTCACAAAGCAAACAAAAAACACGACCAAGAGTGCGTTGTTCCGATATTGTGGTGAACTCCTTTAGTGATGTGGCCGTTTGCGTCCAACGCGTATGCATACGGTAGCATGCCAGATAAATCAATGTGTCAACACCTCTTTTTGTGCTGTCCAAAGCTTTTTTATGAGTATTAGCTGATATTTACCTATTGTCGTTATTGTCCATATCGCCATTATCGAGTTATTCATCACGATGTGTGGAGATTTGTTTGCTGCGAATAAGTAACACAGTGATCCAGGTCAAATTGTTTCCCAATGACCAAAATACCAAATACAAAAATCTGGCAAATTTTCGCTTGGGTGTTCTATGGCCAGAAAACGGTCTAAAGTCCAAGTCTACACTTCTCTGGAGATTTTTTATATAGAAATCACATCTAGGGTCTCACTGATATAAGAGATTTTATGAAAGAAATATCCTCCTCGAGTTAGTTTAGGTATTTAAATTTTAATCGCAAATAAATAGCATAGAAGAAGACTTGAAAAATCAGTTACTTAATCAACTCCTATTATCACCAGATTTTCCTTACGCTAACATGCTTTTATTTGATGAAGATTTTGATGGAAAAATAACGCTCCGTGAAGTGAACAACCTCTTGCAAAGACCAAGGTTAATAAGGCTTCTGGAGAAGACCGTATACCATAAGAATTTTATAAATATACCCGGGATTGCGATATCTTGTAATTATATACTTGAAAATGGGGAAGTAGACGATTCATTCTGCAAGAACTTTATATACCCTATATTCAAGAAAGACGATAAATAACAGCCAAAAAATTCCCGTAGAATTTCGTCTATGAATTATCTTCCTAAAGTTATAATGAATTATTTCACAGAGATTAACGGATTGGGTTGAGAAACACGACAGGCTTTCGTAAAAATTACTGCACATCTGACAATATTTTCTCACTAACGTCGGTCCTTCACTTAAACTAGAATAGAAAACGGATAACGTATCCATTCTTTGTCGATTTCAAAGCTGCTTTTGATAAGATATTTCGAAGCTGCATAAAATTGTTGTATCGACAAAAGTAGTCCGGTTTATCGAAAGGGTTTATGAAAAGACCATACTTTCCGTGTGGACAGGCACAGAACTATCAGAAGAATTTTCTACAAAAACAGGAGTGAAGCAAGGCTGCCTACTTTCACCGCTTTTATTTGCTCTGTACCTAGATGATCTTTACCAATGGCTTGGCTGTGGCACTAATGTGGAAGGTTTATACTGATGGCATTGTCCTGCTAGCGAATGATGTTTATAATCTTCAACGGATTATTAATATTGCAATTTGTCGAATATGGAGGTTAATAAGAGCAAATCCCAAATTATGGTATTCAGGAAGGTTGGCAAAATATCAAAATACAAACAGTGATATTATAAAGGCGAACAAATTAGGGTCACATCAGAACACTGCTATCTTGGGTTGACTTTGACGCCAAAACTCTTCTTAACCAAACACGTCATAGCCAGAAACCAAGCGGCAAAGAATAGCATGAGAAAACTTAATAAATAAGTTCAATGCGTCAGTAACCTCTAAATGGATTTTTTTGGCGGTTTGCAGAGCGATACAAAGTTACGCTTCAAAAGCTTGAGGTTACTTCAACTTTGAGGAAGTCCACAGACTTTTTCTATATTTAAAAAAAAATCTTAGGTTGCCAAAATATACGCCCACATATGTACTCATGCTCGAAACTGGTGTAGGTTAGGTTAGGTTAGGTGGCAGCCCGATGTATCAGGCTCACTTAGACTATTCAGTCCATTGTGATAACACATTGGTGAACTTCTCTCCTATCACTGAGTGCTTCCCGATTCCATGTTAAGCTCAATGACAAGGGACCTCCTTTTTATAGCCGAGTCCGAACGGCGTTCCACATTGCAGTGAAACCACTTAGAGAAGCTTTGTAACCCTCAGAAATGTCTCCAGCATTACTGAGGTGGTATAATCCACCGCTGAACACCGCTGGTGTTCGGTCGAAGCAGGAATCGAACCCACGACCTTGTGTATGCAAGGCGGGCATGCTAACCATTGCGCCATTAAAAATACCTAAAGAAGTGATACAAATTCAGTGCAACGGCAATTGAAATGGAGGACTTCTGTCCTATGACAAGCCCATGTTAAATTTATCGCTTCTGCGTCAGTTTTGCACCACTTCCGGATCCAAAAAGAACATTTTCATTACTTTTTTGGCGACGCTTTTTTTGCTAGGCATATATATGTATATTGTGCGTAGTGGTGAAATTCTGAGTCGATCTAGCGATGTCCTTCCTTCCGTCTGTTAAAATCACGCCAACTTTGAACGAAACAAGCTATCGACGTGAAACTTGACACAAGTAGTTGCTATTGATATAGGTTCAATGGTATTGCAAATGGGGGAATATCGGACCATATACACCGACCCCTATATTTGGCTTGCGAAGCCTCTCAGAGAAGCAAATTTCATCGGATCCGGTTGAAATTTTGGACATGGTGGCCTCTAACAAACATGCAAAAATTTCATCCAATCCGATTGAAATTTGGTACGTGGTGTAAGTATAAGGCCTCTAATAAACAGAAATAAATTGGTTCATATCGGTCCATTAGCTCCCATGTACACCGATCCCAAGATTTAGATTTCGGAGCCCTTAGGTTAGTTTAGGTTAGGTTAGGTGGCAGCCCGATGTATCAGGCTCACTTAGACTATTCAGTCCATTGTGATACCACATTGGTGAACTTCTCTCTTATCACTGACTACTGCCCGATTCCATGTTAAGCTCAATGACAAGATACCTCCTTTTTATAGCCGAGTCCGAACGGCGTTCCACATTGCAGTGAAACCACTTAGAGAAGCTTTGTAACCCTCAGAAATGTCTCCTGCATTACTGAGGTGGAATAATCCACCGCTGAAAAACTTTTTGGTGTTCGGTCGAAGCAGGAATCAAACCCACAACCTTGTGTATGCAAGGCGGGCATGCTAACCATTGCACCATGGTAATTCGGAGCCCTTGGAGCAGCAAATTTCATCTGATCAGGATCAAATTTCGTATGTTGTGTTAGTATATGTCCTTTAACAAATTGGCCCATATCGGTCTATAATTATATATAGGTCCCATATAAACCGATCCCCACGTTTTGTTTGCGGTGGATCCAATTTCGTCCGATCCAGTTGAAATTTGGTATGTGGTGTAAGTATATGGAATCTAAGAAACATGCAAAACTTAGTTCACATCGGTTCATACATATAGCCCCCATATAAACTTATCCCCTCCGTAGCCTCTTGTAGGAGCAAATTTCATTCGAGTCGGTTGAAATTTTGTACGTTGTAATTATATATGGCCACCATGAAAAT